>NW_026057585.1:19491635-19607077 GCF_023721935.1 Panthera uncia | reverse complement strand
CCTTTTCCTTTTCCTTTTCCTTTTCCTTTTCCTTTTCCTTTTCCTTTCCCTCCCCTCCCCTCCCTTCCCTTCCCCTCCCCTCCCCTCCCCTCTCCTCTCCTTTCCTTTCCTTTCTTTTCCTTTCCTTTTTTCCCCAAATTTTTAATTTAAATTCTAGTTAGTTAACATACAGTGATGAATTCAGGGATTCATCAATTACATACCACACCCAGTGCTCATCACAACAAGTGCCCTCCTTAATGCCCATCACCAATCTAGCCCATCTCCCACCCATCTCCCTCCATCAACCCTCAGTTTGTTCTCTATCTTTAAAGACTCTCTCATGGTTTGTTTACCTCTCTCCCCTCTCCCCACCCCCCCCATATGTTCATCTGTTTTGTTTCTTAAATTCCACATATGAGTAAAATCATGTGGTATGTTTTTTCTTTGAGTGACTTATTTTGCTTAGCATAGTACCCTATAGCTCCATCCATATCACTGCAAATGGCAAGATTTCATTATTTTTGATGGCTGAGTAATATTTCATAATGGAATATTACACACACACACACACACATACACAAACACATCACATCTTATTTATCTGTTCATCAGTCAGTTGATATTTGGGTTCTCTCCATAGCTTTACTATTTATGATAATGTTGCTATAAACACTGGAGTGCATGTATCTCTTTGAATCTGTATTTTTTTGGTATCCTTTGGGTAAATACCTAGTAGTACAATTGCTGGATCACAGACTAGTTCTATTTTTAACTTTTTGATCATAGGGTAGTTCTATTTTTAACCTCCATACTGGTTTCCAGAGTGCAATAAGGAGGCTGCACAGAGTGCAATACTGCAGGCTGCACAAGTTTGCATTCTCACCAACAGTGCAAGAAGGTTCTCCTTTCTCCACATCTTTGCCAATAATACCTGTTGTTTCTCATGTTATTAATTTTAGCCATTCTGACAGGTGTGAGGTCATATCTCATTTCGGTTTTTATTTGTATTTCCTTGATGATGAGTGATGTTGAGTATCTTTTCATGTATCTGTTAGCCATCTGGATGTCTTCTTTGGAAAATTGTCTATTCATGGCTTCTGCCCATTCCTTAACTGAATTATTTGTTTTTTTTTGGGCATAGAGTTCACTAAGTTCTTTATAGATTTTGGATACTAACCATTTGTCAGATATGGCATTTGCAAATATCTTTTCCCATTCCCTAGGCTGCCTTTTTACTTTCGTTGATTGTTTCCTTTGCTGTGCAGAAGGTTTTATTTTGATAAAGTCCTAATAGTTCATTTTTACTTTTGTTTCTCTTGCCTCTGGTGATGTGTCTAGGAAAAAGTTGCTCCAGCCAAAGTCAAAGAGGTTGCTTCCTGTGTTCTCTAGGATTTTGATGGTTTCCTGTCTCACATTTAGGTTTTTCATCCATTTTGACTTTATTTTTGTATAAGGTATAAGAAAATAGTCCAGTTTCATTATTCTGTATATTGCTGTCCAGTTTTCCCAGCACCACTTGATGAAGAGACTGTCTTTTTTCCATTGGATATCCTTTCCTGCTTTGCCAAAGTTTAGTTGACCATATAGTTGTGCATCCATTTCTGGGTTCTCTATTCTGTTCCAATGACCTATGTGTCTGTTTTTATGCCAGTACCATACTGTCTTGATGACTACAGCTTTATAATATAGGTTGAAATCCAGAATCATGATGCTTCCAGTTTTGTTTTTGTTCTTATTTTTCAGGATTGCTTTGGCTATTTAGGGTCTTTTGTGGTTCCATACAAATTTTAGGGTTGTTTTTTCAAGCTCTGTGAAAAATGCTGTTGGTATTTTGATAAGGATTGCATTAAATGTGTAGATTGATTTGGGAAGTATAGACATTTTAACAACGTTTGTTCTTCCAACCCATGAGCATGGATTACTTTTTCATTTCTTTGTGTCCTTTTCATTTGCTTTTATAAGTGTTCTATAGTTTTCAGAGTATAGATCTTTTACCTCTTTGGTTAGGTTTATTCCTAGGTATCTAATTGTTTTTGGTGCAATTGCAAATGGGATCAATTCTTTGATTTCTTTTTCTACTGCTTTGTTATTGGTGTATAGAAATGCAACAGATTTATGCACATTGACTTCATATCCTGTGACTTTGCTGAATTCATGTATTAGTTATAGCAATTTTTTGGTGGAGTCTTCAGGGTTTTCTACATAGAGTATCATGGCATCTGCAAATAGTGAAAGTTTGGCTTCTTCCTTGCCAATTTAGATGCCATTTATTTTTTTTTGTTATCTGATTGCTGAGGCTAAGACTGCCAATACTAAGTTGAACAGTAATGGTGAGAGTGGGCATCCTTGTCTTTTTCCCAACCATAGGGGAAGGGCTCTAAGTTTTTCCCCATTGAGGATGATATTAGCTGTGGGTCTTTCATATATGGATTTTATGATGTTGAGATATGTTCCATCTACCCCTACTTTGTTGAGGGTTTTTATCAAGAATGGATGCTGTATTTTGTCAAATGCTTCTTCTGGATCTATTGACAGGATCATATGGTTTTTATCCTTACTTTTATTAATGTGGTGTATCATGCTGATTGATTTGTGAATATTGAACCAGCCCTGCAGCCCAGCAATAAATCCTACTTGATTGTGGTGGATAATTATTTTAGTGTACTGTTAAATTCAATTTGCTAGTATCTTGTTGAGAATTTTTGCATCCATGTTCATTAGGGGTATTGGCCTGTAATTCTCCTTTTTAGTAGGATCTTTGTCTGGTTTTTAAATTAAGGTAATGCTGGTCTTGTAGAATGAGTTTAGAAGTTTTCTTCTAAAATTTCCATTTTTTGAAAAAGTTTGAGAAGAATAGGCATTAACTCTTCTTTAAATGTCTGATAGAATTCCCTGGGAACATCTGACCCTGAACTTCTCTTTGTTGGTGATTTTTGATTACTGTTTCAATTTCTTTACTGATTATGGTCTGTTCAAATTTTCCATTTCTTCCTGTTTCAGTTTTGGTAGTTTATATGTTTCTAGGAATTTATCCATTTCTTCCAGTTTTCCCAGTTTGTTGGCATATAATTTTTCATAATATTCTCTTATAATTGTTTGTGTTTCTGCAGTGTTGGTTGTGATGTCTCCACTTTCACTTGTGATTTTACTTATTTGGGTCCTTTTCTTTTGATAAGTCTGTCTAGGGGTTTATCAATTTTATTAATTCTTTTGAAGAACAAGCTCTTAATTTCATTGATCTATTCTACCTTTTTGTTGTTGTTGTTGTTGTTTCTATATTGTTTATTTCTGCTCTAGTTTTTATTATTTCTCTTCTTCTGCTGGCTTTAGGCTTTATTTTCTGTTCCTTTTCTAGCTCCTTTAGGCATAAAGTTAGGTTGTGTATTTGGGACTTTTCTTGCTTTTTGAGGTAGATCTGTATTGCAATGTACATCCCTCTTAGGACTGCCTTCAGTGCATCTCAAAGGTTTTGGACTGTCATGTTTTCATTTTAATTTGCTTCCATGTACTTTTTTATTTCCTCTTTAATTTACTAGTTAACCTATTCACCCATTAGTAGGATTTTCTTTAACCTCTAAGTATTTGTGGTCTTTCCAATTTTTTTCTTGTGGTTGACTTCAAGTTTCACAGTGTTGTGATCTGAAAATATGCATAATATGATCTCAGTCTTTTTGTACTTGTTGAGGGCTGATTTGTAGCCCAGAATGTGATATCTTGTGGGGAATGTTCCATGTGCGCTCAAAAAGAATGTGTATTCTGTTGCTTTAGGATGGAATGTTTTGACTGTATCTGTTAAGTCCATCTGGCCCCAGTGTGTCATTCAAAGCCATTACTTCCTTGTTGATTTTCGGCTTAGATGATCTGTCCATTGCTGTAAGGTGTGCAAATCCCCTACTATTGTGTTATTGTCAGTGAGTTTCTTTATGTTTGTTATTAATTGATTTATATATTTGGGTGCTATCAACTTGGGGGCATAAATATTTATAATTGCTTGATCTTCTTGATGGATAGACCCCTTAATTATGATATAATGTCCTTCATCATCTCTTGTTATAGTCTTTGGCTTAAAATCTGATATAAATATGGCTACTATAGCCATATATCAAGCTATCAGTGGTCATGACTCCTTTAGTTTTTGTTTGTCTGGGAAACTCTTTATCTCTCCTTTTATTCTGAATGACAGTCTTGCTGGTTAAAGAATTCTTGGCTTCATATTTGTGCCATTCACCACATTGAATATATCCTGCCACTCCTTTCTGGCCTGCCAAATTTCTGTGGGTGAATCTGCTGCAAACCTGATCTCTCCTCCCTTGTAGGTTAAGGACTTTTTCCCCCTTGCTGCTTTCAGGATTCTTTCCTTGTCTGTGTATTTTGTGAATTTGACTATGCTATGTCTTGGTGATTTCTGGCTTTTGTTGAATTTAATGGGAGTTCTCTGTGCTTCTTGGATTTTGAAGTCTGTGTCCTTCCCTAGAGTGGGGGAAGTTTTCAGCTATAATTTGCTCACATAATCCTTCTGTCCCCTTTTCTCCCTCTTCATCTTCTGGGACTTCTATGACATAAATGTTATGTGGGTTTATGAGATGTGGATCTAGCCCATGAAGTAGTGTCTTAGAGGACAGATGGTTACCTATTGTAAAATAAGAAGTGCTATGTAGAGGCAATCTCAAAATAGATAATACTGACATTATAGGAAAGTGCAATTAATTCAGCTTTCAATATTTTTTGTAATTAAAAACTCTAGCTTGACTTCCATACCCTCATTGCATTGAAAATACTTTTGTGTGAGACACCAAAAGTCTTTATGTGGCCCACTCAAGAAATTGTTTTTCTGCCTTCAATTGACTTGGCTGCTAAGACCTCAGAATTTCATGGTTTTCCTCCATGGTTTCCTCCTTCTTAGTGTACTTCTCCTCTACCTGACATCTAAATCTTGAAATTTTTCAGGACTCAGTCTTGGAACTTCTTTTCTCCTCTATTTGTATTCTCTTCTAGGTATTAGAATCTATACCCATGACTTTAAATTCCATCTATTATTTAGCTAACTGCTAAAATTCCATCTATTATTTAGCTAACTGCTAAATTTCTATCTCAAACCCAACTATTGCTTGAATTTCAGGCCTATATATTTGTCTCTGTCTATCTCTAGCTCGTCTATCTTATCAACCTGACATCTCACTTGGATGTCTCATGGGTACTTCCAAATAACACATCAGAGTTTGAATTGCTTATGTTATTCATCTGTTCTACTTCTAATCCTTCCCATCTAAAAAGCTGGCTCTATCCAGTTGTTCATGTCAGAGTAACAGTAGTCACTCATGATTCTTCCTTCTCCCTCAACCTCCAAATGTAACCTATCAGCTTCTTTTTTTCAACCTCTAAAACATATCTTGAGTATGTCCACTATTTTCCATCTCCATTGACAACACTCTAGAACAGGCCACTTTATATCTTTCCTAGACAACTGCAACAGCCTCCACTTGTCTCCTTGTTTCTATTCTTTGTCTCCCCAATATCTTCTACCTAAATCAGATAGAGTAACTTTTTAAAAATGCAATTTGCCTTATGACATCTTTGCTTAAAATATTTTGAAGGCTTTCCATCGCATTTCAAATAAAAATCAATTTCTCACCATGATTTCAAAGCTTTTCCCCATTGGGCTCTTGTTGATTTTTTGGTCTTTATCTGTGCACTCCATCTTTGTATAACTGATGAAATACAAAGATTCAGAAACCCCCCAAAATACTAAGGATGATAAGTAAAAATAAATCAACAATTAGACATATCAGGGTGAAACTTCAGAAAATTGAAGACAAAGAGAAAAATATTTTTAAATCTTAAAAGTAGTCAGAGAACAAAGAGCTACACAAGTAAGACTGAGAACTGACTTCTGAACAGCATTAATGGGAAATGGAAAACTATAAAATGATACACTTAATGTGCTGAAATATTAGCCAACTGAAACAGCTAAGAACTTTCGTACCTACTAAAAATATCCTTTAACAATAATCTGAAATAAAGATATTCACAACTGATAAAAACTGATAGTTTTCCACAAGCATACCTGCAGTAAAGGAAACACTAAAGAGTGTTAGAAGAAAAAAAAATAGAAAGCTAGGGCTGAGGGGAAGAATAAAAACAACAAAAGGGCAAATATTTGGTAAGTCCGAATGAACATTGGCTGAATAAAATAATAAACTATCTTGTGAGGTTCAAGGTTAGGTATATGGTGTATAATAATATATAATATATAATTATATGTAATATGTATATAGAATGTAATATAGCCACAAAATATACATAAGATATAATTGCTATATGTATATGTTAACATTTTGTATTTAGCAATAATTATATGTATAATTAAAATATACAATGATAACTTAATATGAATGGGGGAGGGTTAAGTATATTAAGGTGTTCCTCATTATTCTTATATAGGTGAATCAAAAATATATGTTGTGATTTCCAAAAAATAATAGAAAAAGTATATAAAATCTCCAAAGCAGTAGAGGTGAAAATGAAATAATAAAAAAAATTTCAATCCAAAGGAAAGTGAGAGAGGAGTTAAATAGGAATATTGAATATATAGAACAAATAGTATGTAATAAGATGGTAGATTTCCATTAAAATATGTTTTTAATCTAATCTAATCTAAATAGACCAAATCCTTCAGTTTAAAAGGTGAAGTTTGACACACTGCATGAAAAAACCAAAATAACATAATGTTACTTAAAGCACATCTAAATATATTTTTGTCATGAAGAAGAAAGGAAAAGTTTTATTTTTTTATTTTTTTATATTTTATTGTCAAATTGGTTTCCATACAACACCCAGTGCTCATCCCAACAGTTGCCTACCTCAATGCCCATCATCCACTTTCCCCTCTCCCCCACCCCCCATCAACCCTCAGTTTGTTCTCAGTTTTTAAGAGTTTCTTATGGTTTGCCTCCTTCCCTCTCTGTAACTTTTTCCCCCCCTCCCCCTCCCCCATGGCCTTCTGTTAAGTTTCTCAGGATCCACATAAGAGTGAAAACATATGGTATCTGTCTTTCTCTGTATGGCTTATTTCACTTAGCATAACACTCTCCAGTTCCATTGCTACAAAGGGCCATATTTCATTCTTTCTCATTGCCACGTAGTATTCCATTGTGTATATAAACCACATCTTCTTTATCCATTTGTCAGTTGATGGACATTTAGGCTCTTTTCATAATTTGACTATTGTTGAAAGTGCTGCTATAAACATTGGGGTACAAGTGCCCCTATGCATCAGTACTCCTGTATCCCTTGGGTAAATTCCTAGCAGTGCTATTGCTGGGTCAGAGGGTAGGTCTATTTTTAATTTTTTGAGAAACCTCCACACTGTTTTCCAGAGTGGCTGCACCAGTTTGCATTCCCAGAAACAGTGCAAGAGGGTTCCCGTTTCTCCACATCCTCTCCAGCATCTATAGTCTCCTGATTTGTTCATTTTAGTCACTCTGACTGGTGTGAGGTGTCTCAGTGTGGTTTTGATTTGTATTTCCCTGATGAGGAGTGACGTTGAGCATTTTTTCATGTGCCTGTTGGCCATCTGGCTGTCTTCTGCCCATTTCTTCATAGGATTATTTGGTTTTAGGGTGTGGAGTTTGGTGAGTTCTTTATATATTTTGGATACTAGCCCTTTGTCCAATATGCCATTTGCAAATATCTTTTCCCATTCCGTTGGTTGCCTTTTAGTTTTGTTAATTGTTTCCTTTGCAGAAGCACATCTAAATATTAAAACCATAGAAATGTTGAAAACCATTACTAGAAGCAGAGAATCTTACAAATGTTCAATTTAGTAAGAAGATAAACAATTTGACATTGTATTCACCTAATAGCATAGCACTGAAACTTAAAAAATAAAAACTAACATAACTGTAAGGAGAAATGGACAAATTTACAGTCAGAACATGGTCTTTTTTTGTAATGTTTATTTTTTTTGAGAGAGTGCAAGTGGGGGAGGGACAGAGAGAGGGGAACAGATCTGAAGCAGGCTCCCAACTGACAGGCTGACAGCAGTGAGCCCAGTGTGGGGCTCAAACTCAGTAACAGCATGACCCGAGCTGAAGTCCAGGCTCAACTGACTGAGCCACCCAGGTGCCCCAGAACATGACATTTTTTAAAAAGAATTTTTTAAATTGTTTATTTATTTTTGAGAGAAGGAGAGAGAGTGTGAGTGGGAAAAGGGAGAGAGTGAGGGAGACTGAGGATCCAAAGGGGGCTCTGCTGTGACAGCAGAGAATCCGATACAGGGCTCTAACTCACAAACTGTGAGAACATGACCTGGGCTGAAATCAAGACTTGGATGCTTAACTGACTAAGCCACCCAGGCACCCCAGAAGATAACATTTCATTAAAAAAAATTTTTTTCAATGTTTATTTTTTTGAGAGAGACACAGCGCAATTGGGGGAGGGGTAGAGAGAGAGAGAGGGAGACACAGAATCTGAAGGAGGCTCCAGGCTCTGAGCTGTCAGTACAGAGCCCCACATGGGGCTTGAACTCATAAACCGTGAGATCCTGACCTGAGCCAAAGTTGGCCGCTTAATTGACTGAGCCACCCAGGTGCCCCAAGCAAGACATTTTAATATGTCTTTCTTGGTAATTAGCATAACAAGAAAAATCTTGAAAAACCTTGCAAGATTATAAAAGATTTGAATAACAATTTAGCAAACTTTAACTATTTTATATCTATATCTATATCTATACATATGAAATAATACAATATACAATGCATAATATAACAATGGATATAATAGAATGTATAACACATAATATGTATTTTATAATTGTATATTATATATCATATTTATTTATATAATATTACATACTGTATAATCATACATAATTATACCCTATATTATATAATATATTATATATAATATTTACTATCTTTATTGTAGGTAACAAGTCAAGTTTCCTAAATTTGCTTAAATTTTTACTTAAATATAAACATAGTCTAGTTTAGTAATTTTATTTAATAAATTTGCAACTATATGTGTGTGTGTGTGTGTGTGCGTGTGTGTGTGTGTGTGTGTGTGTACCAAGGCCAAGTTTACTAATACATGTACACGCGTACTAAAATCTCAGTGGTTTATTAATTTTGTAAGACTATTTTTTACCATAATGCCTTGGTATACCAAATTTGTGTATTATTCCCATAAAACAAATATTTTAATGGTCATAAATTTTAAACAGGATTTTCAATAGCAGTCACAATAATGTCAGATCATTTCCCAGTGACATAATGATCTGCCAAAAGCTTTACTCTAATGTCTTCAACTGGATGAGAAAATCAAAATATTATTGCAATTAACTTATTTTCTTTTTAAAGTAATTGAAAATACTGTAAAATACCATACAACTGGCATCATTTAATGGTTTGCAAGGGTCTGTTACTGTTGCTGCTAATGGAACCAACATGTTCACAGCTATTGCTTCACTTTTTGAAGATGCACAAGAAAGCCTGGAATCAAAATGAGTGAAATTAATTTAGAAGAGCAGGCATTTACTCTAAATGAAAAGATAAGCTTCACAGAGTCTTGTTTAAATGCACTTTCTGCAGCTACATGTGTTGGCTTATGATTTTCTAACTCAGTCTTCTTAGCTACTTTTGAAATAGATTCTGAGCATTCTTCAGGAGATCTGTGCCTTTTTTGTGTTCAGTGATATCACTACTACCTTCAAAGTAGATGGTAAATATTGGCAATCTTTGCAAATTACAGGGTCATCATTAACTTTCTCAGAAATAGATATGTAGTACTTATTTTTCTATTAAACATACAGTTCCGTTCTTCTGAGCTCATGGCCAACAGGGTTTGTTTTAAATTGGAAAGTAATGAAAAATAATAAAATAAATAGTTACACATTTACGATTCACAGTGAAAATAATGACAAAACCACTGTAGCAAGTGCATTCAGGCTACTTGTGCTCAGCAGCAGAATAGCTCATCATCTATTTTTCACACATACTTCATGTAGATCTGACATGTAATTTCCCATCTTCCACTGACTCTGCTGGGTTGGCAACGTGTGGCTTCAGGCATATCACGGGCCTAGGGCATGGCCCAATGGACTGGTGGACCAAATAGTTGACAAGGGCAGTGGCCTTCTTGTTTGAGTGAATGCAGTCATTTCATCAGTAAGCCCTTGGCTTTCCTTGAAAGGAAAATGTTTGTTCTGTTGTGTATGAAGAAGAATTGAAAAATTCTGAATGCTGGCTGTCTCTCAACTGTAACCATGTGTTGAAGACCATGGAACATGCCTCACATACACAAGACAAAACCATGGCAGCACCCGGAAGTACACAATGGAGAGCTACCACACTCATTAGAAACCATGCACTATAGGTGTTTATTAGATACTTTTTATTACATCAAGGAAAGTCCATTCTATTCTTTGTATAGCACTTTTTCTCCAAGATGGATCAAGGAAAGCAATGATGCAAAATAATGACCAGGAATAAAAAATGGGACATTATTGCATACCCTGCAGTATCAGAAAAGATGATGATAGGATATTATAAACACTTTATGGAAAATCTGAAAACTTGAATGGAATGGAGACACTCTTAGAAAATTACCATTTACCAAAATGAACATAAAAAAAAATAGAAAATGTGAGTAGTTGTGTAACTGTTTAAAAAATTGAAAAGATAACTTAAAAACTTTCCATAGAGAAAGTATCATGCCTAGATTACTTAATTATTGAATTCCGTCAAGCTTTTGGGACACAAGTAACTGCTATCTTTTACAAACTTTCCAGAGACTAGAAATACTAGTCTCATTGTATACGAGACAGCCAGCATTAACCCCTTTCTCTTTTTTCAATTCTTCCTCATACACATGATACATATATCATAGTTTTAATAAAAAATCTGAAGGACAAGAAAATAAAATAGGCAAAAATCTCCTATAAATGTAGATCAAAATATCCTAAATAAAATATTAGTAAATCTAATACTGTGATAAATAAAAGGGATAGTATATTGTGACCAAGTTGAATTTATTTCAGGACTATGTGGTTGATATAGAAAATTAATGACATTTATTACATTTGCAGAGTGAAAATGGGAAAATACTCTATGGTAGTTTTAATAGATAAACAGAGAAATTTTTCAAAATTCAATATTTTCATTAAATTAAAAAAAAGACCTCAGCAAAGTAGGAATGGAATGGTAATTCTTTTATTTGATAAAAAGTATTTACTAAACACCTACAGCATATCATTCTTAATATTTAGTCGTTTGATGCTAGAGCTTTGTAGAATTTTCCTGTTTCTCTTTTTTAAGTTTATTTATTTATTTTTGAGAGAGAGAGAGAGAGAGAGAGAGAGAGAGACTCCTAAGCAGGCTCTGCATCATGAGCACAGAGCCTGATACAGGGCTCAAACTCATGAGCTATGAGATCATGACCTGAGCCGAAATCAAGAGTCAGACACTTAACCGACTGAGCCACCCAGGCGTCTCTTCCTGTGAGTTTCAAAGCAAGACAAGGTGGCTCATTCTCACTAACTGTATAGGATATTTTTTTCTTGGAGGTTTTATCTGGTACAATAAAACAAAAACAAAAAACTAAAAAACACAAAATCATCAAAACAACAAAAGTTATATGCATTTGAAAAAAAAACAACCCCAAAATTTGTATTATTCTTGGATGATACAATGTTATATGCAGAAAATGTGAGACAATCTACAGAGAAATAATTAGAATTAATGATCATTTGGCAACGTAATATACAAAAGTACTTATACACACTACCGGCAGTCAGAAACTGAAGTTTATAAAAAATTTTTTTTTTTAACGTTTATTTATTTTTGAGACAGAGAGAGACAGAGCATGAACGGGGGAGGGGCAGAGAGAGAGGGAGGCACAGAATCGGAAGCAGGCTCCAGGCTCTGAGCCATCAGCCCAGAGCCCGACACAGGGCTCGGACTCAGGGACTCACAGACCATGAGATCGTGACCTGAGCTGAAGTCGGACGCTTAACCGACTGAGCCACCCAGGCGCCCCAGAAACTGAAGTTTAAATAAGATACTTGGTTAAAATGTCAAGTACCTTGAAGTAAACCTACAAATAAAACTATGAAACTTTATTAAAATAAACTGAAAACACTGAAATAAATGGAAAGATAGACACTGTTCATGGATTTTAAGATTCAAATTTGCCAAAATGTTACTTTTCCCTAAATCAATCTATAGATTTAATTCAGATCCAATAAAAATTCCACTGGTTTTTTGTTTTTGTTTTTATAGATTGTGAAAACTTGATTCTAAAGTTTATATGGAACTACAGTACAAAGATTAAAGAATAGCCAAGTTAATATAAATCTACATTAAGTTATACTGTGTACTGTTAGCACAAGGGGAATGAATAGAATAGAGTATCTAGAAAGAAACCAGGCATATATAGACACTTAATTTATGATACAGTGACATGCAGAGCAGTGAGGGAAAGGCTAGTATTGTCAATAAATGGCATTGGGACAGTTGGACATCTTTATTGTAGAAAATGAAATTGGATTTCCTGTCACACCTAACACAGAAATCAATTCCAGGTGGATTATGGACTTACATATAAAAATCAAAACAATAAAACTTGTACCAGATAATAAGGGGAATATCTTCATGACCTTAGGTAGGAAATAATTTCTTAAACATGACACAAAGTTCTTAAATATAAACATTAACTAAAAGAAGATCGATAAAGTTGGTTTCATTAAATTTAAGACGTTCTGTTCATTGACATACACCATTAAGATAATGAAAAGGCAACCACAAAGAGGGAGAACATATTTGCAACAATTGTAACCAAAATATTCAGAATACATAGAGAATTATTACAAATAATTTTTACAAGAAAAAAAAAAGACTATCAATCCGATAGAAACATGGGCAAGAGACTTCACAGATGAGGAAATCTAAATAACCAATGTACATTTTAAATGGTGTTTGGTGCACCTGGGGGGCTCAGTCAGTTAGTGTCTGACTCTCGGTTTCGACTCAGGTCATGATCTCATGGTGTGGGGTTCTGGTGCCGCATAGGACTCGGTGCTGACAGTGTAGAGCCTGCTTGGGATTCTCTGTCTCCCTCTCTCTTGGCCCCTCACCCACTTGTGCTGTTTCTGTCTCTCTCAAAATAAATAAATAAACTTTAAAAAGTTAATAAGTAAAATGGTGTTCAGCTCCACTGGTAAGCAAATAAAACCTGTCAAAACTTCAGTGAGAAACAATTGCATATCTACCAGATTGGAGAAAATTTGAAAGTAGGACAATTACAAAGCAAGAACATGGAGAAATAAAGGATTCCAAAAACTGGTGGCATTGAACATCGATCCACACACTTTGGCAAATGCTTTGGCATTATCCGGCATGTGCAGATGTACACAAGCAGAAATTCCTCTCTCAGAGAGATATTTGCTATTAACTGAAATGCATACTTATGGGCACTATGGTACATTTGCCAAGAATGTGCAATGCTGCTTATAACAGCCCCACATAGGATCCTGCCCAAGTGTCCAACGACAACAAAATAAACAAACAAATTGCTTATTCATGTAACGGGATAACATTTAGCACAGAAAACTTAAAAACTACAGCTATGTGCAACATATAAAAATTCTAAAAACATAATGTCAACAAAAGAAATGAGACAAAAATGGACAAAAGTAAACAATTTTTTTTTGTAAACCAAATTGATTAGAGATTCCTGCTTATGTGGCACAATTATAGAGCAAAGCAAGGATGAATTATAATAGGATACTAGGTAACCCAGAGTGGGGCTGCGCTTGAGATCAGGAAGGGACATGATAGAGGCATTTTCTGACACTGATGATGCTCAATATTTTGACTTTGGTGAATGTTACACAAGGATCCATTTTGCTATAATTGTTAAATGGTGCAGTTTCTTATAATTTATTAAAGTGTATAGCAATATTTCATATATTTTATGCATGTCATATTTCACAATTAAGAAATATTTAAATAGCTGTGGGATATTGAGGGTATACAAAGAAGGGAAGGGTCAAAAGTATGGGAGGAAGGGATGAGGAAAGTCCTCTTAGGAGGTTTCCCCTGAGTTGAGATTTGGAAGTGGCTTAAGGAAAAGGACCTCAGTTTTTAATCCCAGTCATAAATGCTTGTTTGTTAAAATGTCCAGATTGAAAGGACTTGTTCAACTCGGCTATATCTGGAGGTACAAGTTGGGGTGGTGAGATGCTGGTGATAAATACCCTGGCTAAAACATTCAACCAGTATAAGGTCCATAGGCAACAGATACAGTTAAGTGTTGTCCTGGGCAATATGGTTTAGTTGCATGACAATTATTAATCTATTCATTCAAAAAGTTATTTTCTGAACATCCACTATGTGCCATGCACTATTCAAGGTTCTGGGGATATAATGGTATATGAGACTAATGTGGTTTCATTGACCATGATTAGCATGGGTTATTGTGGGCATCTGCCTATTGCCCAGGGTAGGTTGAGTGATTTGTGATCCTAGAATCACTGTAGAGTAGAAGTGTGCTTCTTGATCTCCTCCAAAGTTGCCCAAATAAAATATGTTCTTTGATGTAAGGTCTATTAGATCAAATGGGTTTTCCTCAGCCCAGCACATGCTATCTGAAGCTTCGCCTTGTCCCAGATTTGCAGCCACAGAGCTCAGCTGAGATTGGCCAATGCTTTTAGTTTGGGAGTTTGGGGAAATAAGGTAATACTTATACATAGTACTTCTCCTATGTAAGTACTTAGATTTATCCACCACTTTAGATTCCTTTAGATTTTAACTTTACCTTCAGCAGAGTTCACTGGGACCACAATAGAGGGATTTTTTTTTGTTTGTAATGGCTTTCTTTACAGAGGATAATTTCAAAAAATAGTGAAAAGTAAAATGAAACTAATCTGAAGACCAACTCTGAAGTAACTGCTGTTTTAAACTGTTGCTTTCATTCTAGAAGTTAGAAAGTGAATTCTCAGAACATTTTACCCTCCAATAGTATAACATTTGTTGTATGTTGGACTTTACCAGATAGACCTGAGGAAGATCCTGAGGTAGAATTCTTGAACAGAAATTGTTTTTGCACATTTAGGTTAAAATATGGATGGTCCTCAACTTATGGTTTGACTTATCATTTAAAACATTTTTTAATGTTTATTTATTCTTGAAAGAGAGAGACATAGAACATGAGTGGGGGAGGGGCAGAGAGAGAGAGAGAGAGAGAGAGAGAGAGAGAGAGAGACGGAGACACACGAATCTGAAGCAGGCTCCAGCCTCTGAGCAGTCAGCACAGAGCCCAACGTGGGGCTCAAACCCACAAACTGTGAGATCATGACCTGAGCCGAAGTCGGACACTCAACCAGATGAGCCACTCAGGAGCCCCTGACTCCTCATTTTTTGACTTTACAATGGTATGAAAGCAATGTGCATTCAGTAGAAGCCATTCTTTGAATTTTGATCTTTTTCCAGGCTAGTGATATGTGGTACGGTACTCTCTCATGATGCTGGGCAGTGGCAGTGAGCCACAGCTCCCAGTCAGCCGCACAATCACGAGGGTAAGCCACGAGTACACTGAGAACCATTCTGTACCTGTGTAGCCATTCTGTTTCTCACTTTCAGTACAGGAGTCAATAAGTTACATGAAGTCTTCAACACTTTATTATAAAATAGAATTTGTGTCAGATGATGTTTCCTGATTAGAAGCTAATGTAAGGGTTTTGAGCATGTTTAAGGTAGGCTAGGTTAAGCTATGATGTTCCATAGGTTAGGTCTACAATTTTCAACTTTCAGTATTTTCAACTTACGATGAGCTTATCAAGATGTAACTCCATCATAAGTTGAGAAAGATCTATACATGTGTATAATGCATGATGTGTCTTTACTTCATATTTCAATGATGTACACTAATTCTTTATTTTAGTTTCAGTAACTTTGGCTTTTATCTGATCAAAAACAGGCCTCTTAGTTTGGTATACTGCTGACCTTCCCAGCATTTGATTGACAAGACAACTGATTCCTTCAGTTTCATGGCATATTCATTTCTCAAAGGTTACAAATACCCTTATCGTACTGGACCATATGTATTAACTAGAAGTGGCAATTTCTGAATTATTTGTCCTGCTATGGCTGTTTGTCTCAGCCTTAAAAGAAAGATCTTTTTCCAAAACCAATGGCTATTTTGTCTCAGCGTTCTCTTGAAAGAAAGATCTTTTTCCAAAACTCCTTCTAAGAGACTGTAAACATACTAGCTAATTCAACAGATATTTACTGAGTGCCTGCTGTGTTCCAGACACTATGCTAGTTTTGCAAAAAAAAAAAAAAAAAAAAAAAAAAAAAAAAAAAAAGACAGGCAAGTAAGATGCAACACCTGACCCCAGGACTTCACAATTAGTTGGGAGATTGACAGACAGAAATTGTCAACAGTGATGCAGTGTGATAAATGTGATGGTTGGAAGAGAATGCTGGTAAGAAAATAGGAAAAACATTTAGCTTAGGTAGGAAGCAAAAATGAAGGTGTTTCTAAGTGGATGTGACCTGAGATGAGAACCGAAGATGGTTTAGGTCTGAGTCACTCAGGTAAAGTTGATGGGATGAATAGTGACCTGGGTGGAAGGAACAGAAGTCGTAAGACCCAGTGTGTGGAGGATGTGGTGAAGTCGGGACTGCAAGTCGTTTATGGTGGCTGAAGTGGCTGTGAAGTATGAAGTGGACAGGGAGCAAGACTAAAGGGGCTGGTAGAATCCAGGAAATCCAGGTAATTAAGGGCCTTATATACCATTCTGATGAATATTAACCTTATCCTGAAGATATCAGACAATGCCATGAAACAGTATTAAGTAGAGAAGTGAGAAAACATTTGTATTTTAGACAGTCTTCTCTGGTGGTGATTTGGAGAACAGCTAATGGAGTGAAAATCTGGTGTTTGGGGATAAGGCCATCTGACCAGAAGCAAGGTTAAAACACTAAACTGAAGAAATTAAGTAGCATAGAGAGTTAATTTTATCCCAACTATCTACATAGTTCAGATTTATCTTTGAAAAATCTTCAGACCAGGGGCGCCTTGATTTTGGCTCAGGTCATGATCCCAGGGTCACAGGATTGAGCCCCATGTTGAGCTCTGTGCTGAGCATGAAGCCTGTTTGAGATTCTCTCTCTCTCTCTCTCTCTCTCTCTCCCTGTCTCCCTCTCCCTCTCTCTCCCCCTCTGCCCCTCTCCCACTCTCGTGTGTGCACATGTTCACACACACATGCACTCTCTATCTCTCTCTCCGTCTCTTGAATAAAAAAAAAAAAGAAAAATTTCCAGGTTATTGCTAACTCAATTTGCCTATAAAAGGTCAGCAGAATTTATGTAAATGAAACAAGATATATTCCTTCTTTGAATAGGGTACAAGATTTCAAAGACAAAAAATCTATAATGCTTTTCTAAGAATGTGAGATATAATGAGAAAAAACACAATGTCAAGAAAGCCCTGGCTTAAATTATTAATAAGCAAAGGTTAGGTGTTACTACAACCTGAATATTGTTTCAACAGTCACCAATATTTGGTAGCTAGTGATTTGTTCAATATTTTTCCAAAGATGAGTTAATGGCAATTTTGTAGATTATGGCGGGTGTTCAATCAGTTCAATCAGATTATGGCAGGTGTTCAATGTTGCAGGTGAGCAACATATAATGTTGCTGGTTCTGTTAGAATTAATGTAGGAAGAGTGAGAAGTTAAGTGAGTCTTCAAAATATTCTATCTATTAAAAGAGAGGACTTGAAGAAAGATTCAAGGAGAAGAATTTATGTGTATTTTCAGCTTTAGATATATTTGTAAATTAAAAGAGGGAAAGAAATATATATTGCTTATATATATAATATAGAAAGCAATATATATATTTATAAATTGAGAGGGAAAGCAATATGTATTGCTTTACAGATATAATATATTTATAATTATAATATAATTAATAATATATTTAATTATAATATAATTATGTATATAATATAAATATACTATATATGATATAGTATATAAAGCAATATATATATATATATTATATATATAACAGATCTCCAAAGACAAGTTCCAATGTTTCCTCCTACTCTAGAACCATTAACTATTAACACTAAATTTCATGGTGATAGCTTAGGGTGAGATACCTAAAAGCATGTATATCTTAATTTTTTAAAAATGTTTACTTATTTTGAGAGAGAGAGAGAGAGATAGTAAGCAGGGGAGGGGCAGAGAGACAGAGGGAGACAGAAATCCAAACAGGCTCTGCACTGCCAGTGCAGAACCCAACACGGGGCTTGAACCCACGAACCGTGAGATGATGACCTGAGCTGACATCAAGAGTCGGATGTTTAGCCAACTGAGCCACCCAGACACCCCAAAACATGTATGTTTTAAATGGGTGTCCTAATATGATATCTCTCATTATAAAACACAGAAAATATCAGGATTGTTTGTGAAGGCCTAGATACCACATATCTATGTTTAAGCCCCGTGTTTTCCAGCTCAACTAGTCAAAGCTGGAAAGAACCAAATGCAAGATGTCTTATTTTGAACAAACACTTGACATTGCTATCAGATAAAATTACAAGCTAGAATTCTATACAAAGTCACATTGTAATTAAGCTGTTCTAATTGAATACTTTATCTTTTTTAATAGTTACCCTTGCCTTCAGTTTATTAGTAAACATTATCTAATAAAGTACTCTATTATATAGGAAAGTTTGAGCAAAAGGGAAATTGTTTGGGGAAATGAGTAAGCAATGAATAGAATCTGAAGTGAAATGTTGTCTTGTGGCAGCCAGGCAATTATGTTCCTTCACAGAATAAGTGCTTAGTATCCATTTTGTTCATGTAGAGGACATCTCTAGTGATTCAGAGGAGATAGAGAAGCAGTTCTTGGGTCGCTCCAGTTCCCTATAAAATGCTGAATTGAAAAGATTAATAGACACATAGTTGGATATTTATAGAATGAAGTGATTTTATTTCCACTGCTGGTGATAAGGTGATGAGTGAATGAATGGGCTGTACTTTGGATATACGGTTTTTGGCCTTCGAAAGACTACCTTAGGGTCAACTCTGTTACATTCTGCTTGACTGGGCTTTCATGTAAGGAGATAGACCAGTCCTTGACTATAATGATTCGCTTCCCCAGTTTATGTATCAGACAAAGTATGTGGCTTCTAAGAAAGTGGCCTTTATTTCCATCTCAGGAATCAGATGACCTTCTTACACAAACAAAAATCAGGATATGTGTTTTGAAAAGTAAGAATGTATTTAATACTACAATAGAAGTTGCTAGATAATAATTACCTATTGATGTGCAACAAATTATCCCAGAACTTAGTGGCTTATAACAGCAAACATTTATTATCTCAATGCTTATGTGGGTCAGGAATCTGGGTGTGGTGTGGCCGAGTGTCTCTTGCTCAGGGTCTCTCACGAGGCTGAAGTGAGGGTGGTCAAGGTCAGTTATCTCAAGGCTCAATCAGAGGTGGATCTTCCAAGTTCACACAAGTGGTTTTTGGATGGACTCATTTCCTACTGGGTTGTTGGACAGAAGGCTTAAGCTCCTTGCCATATGAGACTCTTCACAGGGCAACTCACAACATGGTCCCTGGCTTCTTCAGAGTGAATGAGCAAAAGAATGAGGGAGTGCCGCCACAGATGGACGGCCTAATCCCAGAAATGACATCCCATTACTTGTGCTGTAGCATAGTTGTTAGAAACCACTTACTAGGTGCAGCCCACACTCCAGAGGAGGGGTACTCAGAGGCATGAATACTAGGGGATAGGGATCCTTGGGGTCATCTTAGAGGCTGCCTTCTGCAAACTAGAAACCTGGCAAGTGTGAGTTCTTCTTTAAGTCCCCCTCTCTTAGTCAAATTCCTGCAGCCAAGATTCTCGATATTCTTTTTTCATTAGGATCCCTGTCCTGAATCTTCCAATATTTTCACTTTTTATTAGGGGTGTTTCACCTAGACTGTTTTTGAGTATCTGCTCCTTAAAGCCATTAGCAGTGCCTAAAATTAGACTGTTATGACCTCAGAGATGAGTATACTAGCTATGGCCTATGTTCTCTTGACCCAGCAATTTTGAGGATTCAGAAAAGCTTTAGAACCACCTTAGAACATTTAAACATTCATTATCAATTTTAAATTCAGAGGATATGGAATGTGGTTGAGACTCTAGGACAGAGGATTTGGAAGATTTAACCCCGGCTTTGTTTGACTTCTAGGCAAAACTCATTGTCCTTCAGCCTCACATTACTGTTGTTCTTGACCTGCTTTATGACAGGATTGCACATGAAGAGGAAAAATGTCTTGGACCTGCTACCACCCAGGCTATTACATCTTTCTGATAAATACCAGGCTGCAGTAACTTGTGAACATTTCTCTCATTAGGTTTGGGTAATTAATTGCTGAGTCTCGCTGCTTTCTTTTGAGAAAGGGCCAGTATATAAAACACATTTTGTAAATAAAAATATGTCTGCTGCATCTGCTTTGAGAATAAATGCTGCAATTTGGCAATGTGGTCTAAGTTTGTCTATTCTGTTATGAATAGAGCAAGGTCAACGGTTTAATTAGTTCAGCATTTATCAAGCACCAGGGCCGTCAAGCACGATGCCAGGGCCCGGGAGTATGAGGATGAGTTATACACATTCCTGCCCTTGTAGAGTTCTCAGTCTGTTGGGAGGAACGATCAGCTAAACCAATAATAACAACATAATGTGATAAAATAGAGCTGCACATGGAGAGCAAAGAGGGCATACAGAGGGCGTGTCTAACTCTGCCTGGGGATTTGTGTTCTAGAGCATCCCTTGGAATATAAACCTCAGAATATGTGATGTGTTCAGGAGGAGAAGCAGGTATGCTTGTAGGCTGTGCAGGCCTATCTTCAGGGGGAAAGGAGAATTATGTCTTCACTGAATTTTCCAGTGTTTTGTAATTACTAAGGTATTATCTCTAGAAGGTGGAAAATAGTTTAATTTTACTTTGGTGATTGTGTCTTTGAAATCAACTTCTACATGGGAAATGGCAAATTGAGCTTTTCCAAGAAACTATTAGCCAAGAAGCTCTTTCACGGGAGATGCTTTATTTACATCTCTGAAGGGGGTCCTAAAAGAGGGCAGAAGGTAGGTATGAGGAATATTTTGTGTTTAGCGGCATGCACAGTGATGTCAACTGCCTCACAATTTAATGCATTCACGTGTGACTATAAAGTTTGTATTGACTTTCATGAAAAATAACAGTTATACTAGTATGAGTATAGTGTTACCGCTATGAGTACAGTGCTAGCGTTAGTTTCATAGGACTGCCAAACAAAGTACCATGTACTGAGTGGCTTAAAACAGGGTGTTAACAGAGCCATCCTTCTTCTGAGGTTTCTAGGGGAGAATCCTTCCTTGCCACTTCCAGCTTCTGGTGGCTCCCTGGTGTCTCTTGGTTTGTAAAGCATCACTCCGGTCTCTACCTCCATATTTCCATGGCCTTCTTCCAACCCTGTGTCTCTGTATTTTCTCCTCTTGTTATAAAGGCACCAGTCATTGGATGTAGGACTCACTCTAAATCCAAGATGATTTTGTTCTTGAGGTTATTAACTAATTTTATATCTGCAAAGACTCTTTCAAAATAAGGTCACATTCTCGATTCTGAATGGGTATGAAGTCTGGGGATCACTATTCAACTCAGTATAACTAGATTTATGGAAAAAGCAGAAGACATGTTTGTAGCTCAAGGCTAAAAGCATTATCTTTTTTCACACTTAAAAAAATGTGTATTTTTTCATATTGTTTTATACCTGGTGGTAAAAAGAAAACAAAATAGGGAAAGGCAGACTTTAAGGGCAGTTAGGAAAGATCATATAGAGGCAAGGAGATTTAACATGTGGAAGAATGTAAAATGCTTAGTACTGAAATATAAAGCACGGACTTAGCCTAACTAACCCAATGTTGTCCATCCAAAAATGTTTACAGATGTTTAGAATGAAAGTCAGCAATTTGATTCAAACAGGTAAGTTAGATTACATAGGGATGGGAGGGTAAGGGCCATTGAACTTTCCTAAACCATTGAAACTCTCTGTATTGACTTGGCCTTTTGAAAGTCTGTCCAATTTTTTCTAAGACATAAGTCTAATATGCCATCTGCTCAGTCTTATTTATACCCATATTTAATTAAATCAAACCAAATCAACAATTAGTTATTGAATAACTGCTTGCAAGGGAAGATACTATATTGTGTATAAAGAAATAGGAAATGCAGTCCTTTCTTTAAGAAGCTTAGCTGTAGAGATAATCTAAATACAAATGGAAAGGTAAATGGAGATATAAGCAGTAAATAGCTATGTCAAGGCCTTTATTGCAGTTCAGAGGAATGAAAGCTACTGTGGGTATTTTGAGAAGGAGTTTAATGCAGGAAGTTGGAGGCTCATATAAATAGTGGGAGGGCTGAGGGGTGCTGGCTTTTAGCACACCTGGAGGTGAAGGGGCTGCAGGAAACTACTGCTGAGGAGCTCAGCTGTCTGCAAGTTTGGAGTGGTAGGAGTGGCAGGTCTCAGCATTCTCAGTGGTAGGTTTTTATTCATGTGGGGTTCTGAGTCTGCTGGGGGAAATAATCAGGTAAACCAAGAATCAGATACAATGCAATAAGTGATATGATAGAGTTATGTACAGGGTGCAAAAGGGGCCCAGGGAAGGGAGCACCGCTGGCCAAACGCCACATTTGCCAGCCAAGAGTACCCACTCATCTACCTGTAGATGCTGCAGGGGAATGAGGACCCATTCAAATCTGCCTTCTGGTTCTGTCCCTTATTGGTAGAATCCAATGAATCCTGCTGAAAAGAGCCTGGATGTGTAATTTCCAGGATTTCATCCTCTTCTGTAGAGGAGAGGGCTTAGAAGGGCAGTGGTGTTTCTGAGAGTCAACAGAAACGTCTGCTACAGTGGCCAAGAAAAGCAACCTGGAAGGACATAATGGGAGGCTTGAGGAAAGGTGAGATTTGGATTAAAAAGGAAGAATGAATGTATACAATTTAGGTGGAACTAGGGCTGCAGGTATCCCAGAATGTGGTCAGGGCACAGCGATTATGAGAAATTGACTGGAGTGACGTGGGGAATATGAGTGAATGACAAAGTTGTAAATGTAGGTTGGATCAGATCAGGGAAAACTCAATGCTGGGTTTGGGGTATTGAAATTGATTTTAAGTCAGTGGAGTCCAGTTTGTGGGCCTGAGATCTCTGGGGACTCTGGAGTAATTACTGTAAGAGGCTCTCTGATCCATATCTATAGCAAGCATAACCTGGACACTGAATAGATGGGTCTATTACATGTATCTGAGCTACTATTTGTACTGGACTATGAGTCATGTGAAAAATACAAATTAATTGTATATGTCTAACTGATAGCATTTTATTGTCTATATTTTCACTTAAAGGGGTTAATAGTAAAACTATTATCATTAGGTGATCTGTACAAAATTGTTGATATTGTCAAGGGGCTTTCATACTTCAGAAGTTTAGGATCACTATTCTAGGTGATACGAATCCATTGAAAGCTTTTGAGCATCGTAAAGACAAAGTGAAATGATGGTTTAGGGAAATCAATCTGATCGCGCACCATAGATTTCAAAGTGGAGACTAAAGGCCACTAAACCAATAAGAAACCTCCTGTGGAAGTTCAGTTTGGGAAAACCAGTGAGCTGAGAATAAGCGATTCCTAAGCATGATGTGATGTGTGACAGTGGGTACACATTAAGAATGGTGCACCCACCATAGATTTATTACTTCTCAGCTACAAATCCACACTGTAGTGTCTGCTCCGTGAGAGAGGAGCTGACTCTGTTTGCCAGCTGACAAGGCGTTACGATTTGTCAGCGAAGGGTGCTGTAGGGACACCAGAGGAAGGACTACCTTTTATTGGTCCCAGTGTGTGTCTCGCTCTGGATTCCTGCGGCACACATGGCTTCTCCAAGGTCTGGCTTTTGTCAGTGTGCAACGTCTCTAGCACCTGGTTCCTGTAGCATGAGTTCCTATAGCATGGTTCTTTTTTTTTTTTTTTTTTTTTTTTTTTTTGAAGAGAGAGAGGGTGCACAAGTGAGTGAGGCGCAGAGAGAGAGAGAGAGAGCAAGAGAGAGAGACAAGCATGGCTCACTGATGCAGGACTTGAACTCATGAACTGTGAGATCATGACTTGAGCTGAAGTCAGATGCTTAACCGACTAAGCTACCCAGGTACCCGCAATGGCATGGTTCCCTAGGCACCCCTTCAGGTGGCTTTGCAGCACAGCCACCAGTGAAGAACTACCACGAGGATGCTTTCTCTCAAAAACTTCAGAGCGCAATATTCCAGCAAATTCTGCTGGCACAGCACTTCAGCAACTTCTCTACCATCCAACGAGCCGTGACTGAACCTTCTCCAGTGAGGTTTGGATCAGCTCTGGTGGGGAAAATTCTTCAGCGTTGCTAGGTTAGCCCTAAGGGTAGTGACTGCTTCTTTATCTGCTCTGTTTTCCTTAGTGTTTCTTTCTTCTTATTAGTCAATACCCTCTTGAATTTAATAAACATTTATATTAAGTGTCCCCAAATTCCTGTATTTCTGTCCCTGACTGATATAAATGGTAACTAATTTTGCTGGACACCCATAATTAAGCAACATCTTTCACACCACTCTTTATTTGAAAATACAAAAAGCTATGTGTTATAGTCCAATAAGGTCATGTTATTAGCCATATATTTCTTGCTGCTGGGGAGCAGTAAAAGCAGTATCATATAAGCTTTTTGAAGGCTGCAAACATGATGAGTTTCTTGAACAAGTTCCTTATAAATAGAAAGGAACAAATTAACATTGTTTTTGAAATCTTTTCTATGGTTGATAGCAGGGTGATAGGAATTTTATTTATTAATTCTTCTAGTCATTAATCCATGTCTTCTCAGTTATATTGTGGCACTTTTTATTGTTATTGCGGAAATCCATCTGGGATTATGATGCTCAGGATTTCATCATTAAAACATATTTTTATACCCTCCTACCTTGGAATTTTAGCAGCAAGGTATCAGGTATTGTATTTTCATATGTTTGATGACATTTATTTATACCTTATGGTCTCAGAAGGCCAAGAGACTTCTGAGTTTAACTCATTCACAGATTTGCACTTAAATACATACTTCTGCTTGAAAATTCCTGTGTAGCTGAGGCTTGTATAGATTGAAAAATACTACATATGAATATATATTGAAAATATCAGTAAATTGAGGTGAGTGTGTGTGTGTTGGGTGGAGGCTGTTTCTTTTGTTACCTGTTACTTTGATGACTAAAAATAGTCCAGATCACAAATTAGCAAACTTAGCAACATCATGCTTTTATTATGAAATAAAATGATACCAGTTCTCTTATGAGGATGAAGGCATGTACATATTGTCAAACTTACACAGGTATCTCCTGCTTTCTGAAAGTTCATTGTTGCTCTACTTTGCTTTTATGAAAGACCTTCATTAGTATGGTAGTGGCTTTTTTCATAAAAGCAAAAATCCTCTTCAGATTTCTTTCAGTTAGAGAACACAGGTGCCAATCAATGTAGATCTTCCGTAAAAGGAAAGCGGCTTCACCTAAGGTGCGGAGGGGCACCTGTAGTTAACTGGTGTTCATTCTTTCCCAAGACACCATTCTATACTAGGCCGGATAAAATTGAAATGTGTTTTTTGGCCCTGCCTTTGAAAGGGCTATATATCAGTTTCAGAACGTTAGAAAATCTAAGGAATGCCTGAGTGGGATTTTCAAGACTGACAATGTAGAATTCGAGGACGCTTCACCTTGCTGTGTCAGATCTGTTATGTTGGTGATGTTACCCAGCATGTTTGCTAGATGGCGCTAGAGTTCATGCCTCTTACCGAGACTTGATTTCACAAGTCCTCTGTCTATGTAGAGGAGTTCCTTAGTTTTACAGTCATTATTGTAGGATTTGAAAACTTACCACCTTAAAAATATTATCCACAGAGTGTTACTTTGTCTAACATCATTTAACATGCTATATTCCTTTATTCTTTACATTAAAAGATCTGACAATACAATATAAAAACGCTTTCTTTGAATATTCATGTTAAGAGGGAGGCCTAAACATGTCCAAAAGGAGCTTTTTCAGAAAATAGTGAAAATTGAGCTTTCTGTATGGTTTATACTTGAAATTGAGTTGGGGAATTAAACAGTTACATGCTTATTTTAAACTTAAAAATATCAATTTTTTGCATCAATTATTTTAATGTTTTAGTTGAAAGGCCCCTATAATCCATATATGCATATAAACACGTATAGGGGGATTAGAAATGAAGAAAAAAAAATTAATTTTAAGGTGTAGTTTTTGTGTAGTCATAAATAAATGTCACATTTTTGAAGAGGCAATACCTTACATTTGTTATTTTCTTCATGTTTCGATTTAAAATTATATTATAAAGATATATATATATATATATAATAAGTCCCCTGCCCATTTATTTCACTTTCCCTCATCTAGGCTGACTTTGTAGAGATAACTGCTGTTAAAAATTTGATGTCTGTTCTTTAATAAATTTTTTTGAACAAGACATAAATATATGTTTTTTCATATTTGTGGATTATCTCTCTATATCTTTATAGGTTATCTCTGATCTGTCTATAATACAGTTTTAATCTTAGAATACCCAACTTTAACCTTTGTATACCCAGTCTTGCACAAAAATATTCAAACAAGAGAACATTCCCAACACATCGTAAAATTTCTTTCAAAAACTTTTTCCCCTAAGTCCTTATTGTCAATATTGTTCTCACTTACAGCAATAATTTAAAGACTCACTCCATTCTTACCCCAAGCTTTCTAAATTTTTCCACGCAATTCACTCAAGACCAACCCTCTTCTCTGTCTTTTCTCCTCTCTCTGCTGTAGTTCTGTATTATGTCAGTAATTTTTTTTCTCTTTGTTCAACGTCTAGATTTTACAAAACAAATTAGAGTCTTCTAGCTGACTGAGGAAACAAGTCAGTCATTTTCATCTCTCTTGTAATAGAGACGAAAAGGGTAACATATGGTTAACACTATACCATCTTTTCTTTTTATCCCTCTCAACACACACACACACATATGTGCACACACACTGATGCTCACATATCCAGATTTCTTGATCTTTTTTAGTTACATAAATGAAAAATCATACTACACATATTGTTTTGCATTTTGCTTTTTCTGCTCAACAATTTATTATGGACATTTTTAAATGTCCATATATATACATCTACTTCTTAGAAAACAAGATCATTCCTTAACAAACTAATCCATAGTATTCCGTGCATTGGTAAGTATGGATGCACTTTATGTAACTGTTTCCCTACTGGTATTTGAGTAATCTCTAATTTTATGGTATTATTCTAAGAATACTCTGCTAGACACATTTATGTATTTTCAAAGACACATAATTGGAATGGCTGGTGTGTAAATTTAAAACATAATTGACGATGCCGTATTGCTTTCCTAAAAGGTCCTACTGATTTATGTGCCCATCAGTAATGCACAAGCATGTTCATTTTCCAGTTGTCTTGCAAACACCGCTTAGCATCAATTCGTAACATTTTCCAATATGAATATTAAAGTTATCTTATTAAATATTTTCCACCTTTTAATCAAATTAATGAATGTATACATTTTATAAAGTAAAATAGGACCATAAATTTATATTTAAAAAAAGCATTTTTGGGGCACCTGGCTAGCTCAGTCGGTTAAGTGTCTGACTTTGGCTCAGGTCATGATCTCGCGGTTTGCGGTTTGTGGGTTCGTGCCCCTCATCGGGTTATGTGCTGACAGCTCAGAGCCTGGAGACTGCTTCATATTCTGTCTCCCTAGCTCTCTGCCCCTCCCCCCACTCACGCTCTGTCTCTCCCTCTCAAAAATAAATAAACATTAAAAAAATTTTAAAATAAAAGCATTTCTTCCCCCGTTCTTGTTCTGACATTCCTGCTAGTCAAATGTTGAATCTCCTAGATTGACTTTTACTTGGATAGGCCAGATTTTGCTATGATAAATTTCTGTTGTGAAGTCTCAGTGCTTAAGCCAACAACTGTTTGTTTCATATTCATGTTCAAAGCGAGCTGAGTGAAATTAGATCTCCTCCACATAGTCACACACGTGTCCAGCTGATGGAGGCTCCACCACTTGCTGTCAGTTGGTTATTTTGACAGGAAAGAGGGTGGAGAACTTTCTCTCTCAGCCTAGAGGTAACACGTGTTACTCTGCTCACATTTCATTGGCCTGAACTAGTCACATGATCCTGCCTTTTCCCAAGGATTCTGGGCACATAGAGGAATATTTAATGAGTGTAACTATCTTTGCCACAAACCTAGAGGGCTCTCATCCTTTCTATCTAGTTTTTCAAGTCTGATGTTTCTTATGATATAGCCAAAATTTAATCTTTCCGTCTTGAAAAACTAGTTCTTCTAAATTTTTCAGTCACATTTTTAATTTCTAAGAATTCTTTTCTTTCATGGTCTTTGTTTTTTTTTAAACATTTTCTTCTGATTTCATGAATTAAATTTTTTTTCTTATTTCTCAGATTTTAATTTTGGTTTTAACTTCTTTGCTTTTTGCCACCTACCGTGACATTGCCATTGTTTCTTCAAATTCCCCCTTTCTGGTTTGTGGTGGGGGTGGGTTGATGGCGGTTTTTCTTTCCTATGGGAGGCTTTTCTAAAGTGGTGATTCTTGACTCTTTGTATCTAAGTCACTACAAAGATGATTAAAGTCTCCATGCAGCTGGGTGGGAGGGCTGGTGAAGGGGCTTGCTAAATGATGTGCAGGGCAGTCAGATGTGGGATATGTGTGGGAACCCCTGAATATTAAAGCTCTGTATCTGTGTGTCTTTTTTCTCTTGAACTTCTCAGTTCCTCCAGAAGACACTCTTCTAATCCCTGAATGTTTGAAGTGAAAAAGCCTGCCTCCAGTGTTCTGGTAGTTAATTGAAGAAAAAGAGAATGCAAACCTCTCATTCAGTACAAATAGTTTCACTTGACTGTCCTATTTTTAGTCTAGGATTGTGGCAGAATGACCAACTTGCCACCAATATTCATGCTTTCATATCCATGGTATATGGAGTTATTATTAGAAACAGCTTCCCAGCCAGACCTATATTTTCCAGCCCCTGTTATATCTAGGCACCTAGTCCATACAACTCTGCATGGGAGATGCTTTATACTCTTTCTTTTTTTAGTTGCTTGTAGTGGAGCTAAACCTCAGTCAAACTTTCAAATTTACATTTTGAAGATGGCAGTGTTTGCACTTGGACGCCTAGCTGACTCTGCAGAAGGTGTATTTATTAGTTTCTCATTGCTGCTATAACAAATGACTGCAAATTTAGTGGCTTCAAACACTACAGATTTCTTATCTTACAGTTGTAAAGGTCAGGTGTCTAAAATGGGTCAATAGGGCTATGTTTCTCTTAAAGGCCCTAGGGGGAGAATCTGTTTCCTTCTTTTTCAGCTTCTAGAATTCCTAGGCTCATAGCCCTTTGCTTGGTGACCTCTGTTTCTGTTGTCACATCTCCTTCTCTCACTCTGATCCCCCCTGCCTCCTTCTTATAAAGACCCTTGTGATTACACTGGGCTGACCTGAATACCAGAATACCCTCTTCATTTCAAGATTTTTAAATTGGTATTATCTACAGAGTCCCTTTTGCCATGTAGGGTAACCTATGCATAGGTTTTGGGGATTAAAATGTCGATGTGTTTAGAAGGTTATTAGTCTGACTCCCGCAGAACAGGACTGTCTTCTTCACCGTTTATGCACTAACTCCTGTTACATGAGCAAAAAAAACAAAACAAAAAAATCCCAACCAACCAACCAAACAAACAAACAAAAAAACCCCAACATCTATCATGTAAAAGTAACAAAACTGGGGTAATTATCTGCTATAGCTTTTTAGCAATATGTTAACAAATACAGAATTGATGTGGGGTTATATCATAACAAAAACTTAAAATAGTAACATTGAGTTGGGGGTTCAATGGTGAATGGTGAGAAAACACAGATTTTGTGAAACTCTTATCTGTGATAACATGGAAGGCAGTCAGACGCAACTCCTACTGAGTCCATAACTCTGGTGAGAATGGCTGGGAGGAGCAAGAATATTAGTGTGCGTTGATCATTTATTGATGCATTTAGCACAGTGTTTAAAGAAAGAAATGAGTTTTGTGCAGAATTAAAGAGATTAGACAAAGTTCAGAAATTTGTGGCCTTTCAGACGTAAAAGAGGCAACTGCTTCTAGACACGAGACTTTAGGAAATAAAGACTGCAAAAGGCTTTGAATGGCAAAAAAACCCATTAAGAGTTCCCAGTTAAACAAATGATTCATCCTGGCAGCAACTATCACATTAAGGATATTACTTTCCCTTTATTTCACATGGCCTCAAGGTAGATCCCATTAAGTTGGTAGAGAAAGAGAAATAGTCCTGAGAAGCAACAAATTATAGGAGGCTTGGATTTATGACTTTGGGGGTGGTTATGGGCACTAGGAATTGATCCGAAACAAATAGATCAGAAGTCTGTTAAGATTTTTGGAGAATTGTATAACTTAAGAAACTCTTATCTTGGCCTAAAAAAAGCATGTGTTGGTAAAACAACCACAGAAACCCCAATATTTCACCTCAGACTGAGAAACTGATGCCCAAAGTACATAATTCCTAGCATCTTTATTTGTATTCACTTGCCTTTGCATGCTACCCATCTTCCTTTGACACCGGTTCCAGTTAGTTTCCTGAGTTAAGGAGATTCAATTGCACTAAACAACTTTTTATTTGGCAAAAAATTACAACAGGCCAGACAAATATAAAACCTTACACTCCATTATATCTAAAAATGTAGGTTCCTCTTTAGCTCCTATGAAAGGTTCCTATGGAGACCTTTCATAGAAGCTAGACTTTGCTACAGAACTTTCATAGAATTAGAGCTTGGAAAGAGCTACAGAACAGATGGTATGTGTTCAGAGGTTGTCTCACTTTTTCAGACTTTATAAGAAATATGTGCCACTTAGGACGACTCTACGTACTTTTTTGCTTTAGAGTTACCTGATCTCTGTAAGACAGATTTCATCACCTGGCACAGGACCACTCCCAATGAGTGAGTGCTACTAAAACATTGCTATACTATGTGACAACGCCATAAGGTATTGGGCCAAAAATAGATTAATGGTGGATTCCTAATGACTGGGATTGGACTTGTGTTCTAAAAGTTACTGATTATACCCACAAATTTTGTATAAAACTCTCATCATGAGTATCTGATGACCACCTTCAGAGTATTCCCTGACATTACACAAGGTCCGTCTGGCCCACTGGTTTCTCTACTCAGAAAAAAAGAGAGTTGTTTAGATAGTTAAACTTAAGAATAAGAAAAACTGGAGCCTAGTTTACATTCACACTGTTAATCATTGAAAGATAATTTTGGACAGTTTTCTCCTATCCCCAACCCTCTTCAATTTATATTTTACAAAAGCCCCCAAAGATGTAAATAATCCTACATGCAATGGTTCAAAGTATAGCAGAAGGGCTAGACAATGTAACTGAGGCTTGAAACCTACAGGAGAGGCTCCTGAAATTAGACAGGTGGTGGTCCAAAATGTTTAGGATACTGGCATCTAGAGGTGGAATGTATGTTGTCTTAGGAGAAAAATGTTGTATTTACATCCTGACAGACCTCTCTCTAGGGTCTTTTATATTACTAAAAATATCCAGGAAGCCAAGAAATGATGACATCAGGTAATTTGGCTTTTACTTCCATATCTGGTTTTGTGGGCTTTTTGGTTTGGGGATGGGATCTTTCTCTTGGTATAACTTGGGCAGTCTTGGCTCCTGCATTATTAGTGAATTACACATTCTGATTACTATCCTTCAGCTAGTATTTGTCTGTTTTCAATGCACAAATGTATGGTTTTCAGAGCCTTAAATGCTGTGGAAAAGTCAATGTCCCAGCAAATGATCCAATTAATGCATTGTCCAGCAAAATAATAAGAAAATCTGACATTTATTAGTGTTGGAATGACTACCATAAGAAGTTCTACACAACCAAAACATGTCATTCAACCATGTAGAACTGGATTAATCATGTGTTTATATGATAATGGTCTATCCTTTATCTCAGGAGGCAGAATGATCTAAAGGGGGACTATATTAGTTCTCTATTGCTATGTAACAATATTGCTATAAACTTAGAGGCTTAAACAAACACACACTTATTACCTCAGCTTCATTGGGTAAGGAATTTAGGAATGGCTTAGTTGGGCCCGTAGTACTTCAGAGTTTCACAGCATTGTAATCAATGTTTCAGCTGGGGCTGCAGTCTCATGTGAGGCTTGACCATGGAAGAACCCATTTCTGAACTCACATGATTGTTGACAGAATTCAGTTCCTGGTGGGTAGTTGGATTGAGGTCCTCAGTTTTGCTGCCTGCCCTCTGGAGGCCCTTGTCTCAGGTCCTTGCTGAGTGGGTTTCTCAACATGGTGGCCTGCTTCCTAAAAGCCAGTAAGGAAGAAAATCTAGCAAGAGGGATGTTATAATATTTTTTTTAAGTTTTTTAAAAAAATATTTATTAAATTTTTTTATACATTTATTTTTTTGATAGAGAGAGACAGAGCACAAGTGGGGAGGGGCAGAGAGAGAAGGAGACACAGAATCTGAAGCAGGCTCCAGGCTCTGAGCTGTCAGCACAGAGCCGGAGGCAGGGCTCGAACTCATGAGCTGTAAGATCACGACCTGAGCCAAAGTCGGATGCTTAACCAACTGAGCCACCTAGGTGCCCCCAATCTATTTATTTTGAGAGAGAGAGAGAGCACGCATGCAAGCAGGGAAGGGGCAGAGAGAATCCTAAGCAGAATCCATGCTGTCAGCACATAGCCTGATGCAGGGCTCAAACCCATGAACAATGAGATCATGACCTGAGCTGACGCCAAGAGTTGGAAGGTTAACCAACTGAGCCACCCAGGTGCCCAGGATATTATAATCTTATGTAACATAATCACATACATCCCATTGCATTTGCATATTCATTTGATTAGGGGAAAATCATAGGTCATGCCCACACTCAGGAAGAAGAGATCATAAAGGCATGAATACCAGTAGTTAGGGATCATTGAGACCACCTCATAAAACCCAGGGGATGAGAATTAGAACCAATTAATGTCCTGTTTCTGTGTCAACTTAGACTATGATTGAGGATACTTCCTGCCCATGTTTAAGCCATAATAGGACTGGAAATATTTTTCTGCTTCTACCTTACATAAAACTGAGAACAAGTAAAAGTAATTTAACTACTTGATTCAGGAACTACTTGCTCCCGGAAGTTAAAACTCTGAGCCAACTTACTTACCAAAACCAGCAGTTTGTTTATCATGACTCTTAATTACAACCCTCACCTCTTTCTGCCCATGCATCTGGAACTATTATGCCATAAATGTCATTATGTCTCTCTTACTACCAACCAGATTCTATCAAGGTGTGGTTTGCCTTACAGCAGAAAGCCTAATAAACTTAGCTTTGTTTGATCATCTTTGTTCTGGTGGTCTTTTTTGAAGGGTTAATAATCAACATTATAACTTATGGTTGTTTTGGTGTCAAATATAGTATGTATCCTTTGTATTCTAAGAAAAAGACTAATATCAAAGCAATTTTATTTAGTCATACCTTAAAGATAAGGCCTTCTCTTCATGTTATCTTAGACCTTCAGGGTGACTAAGTTCCCTATCTTCTGTTTTGGGAGGAAAGCTTATGAATATTCTGAGATGGGGCATTGCCCTCATAGGAGAGGAATTAGGTCAGTGTCTTGGAATTCTTCCACATTGGTTGTCTGATAAAAGAAAGATCTTCTCATGACTGAGGTCCTTTGTGGGTGGCAACGAGGAGAACTGACTCAGCTCTCACACAGCCTCCCTTGCTGAGAGTGAACTGTGTCCCCGCTCCAGCAGGTGCTTGGTCTTTCACTTTACTTTTCTTAGAGTAATGGGTCTTGCCCTTCTGTGGTCAACTTTTTATCTAGTGCCTCAGACATAAAAGATGTCATTTGGAAAGAGGCATCGGACTACTTTTGCTTGTCTCAGAGTAGCAATGGTGTTTAATAGTCAGATGTTTCTGATGACGCAATGAGTCACTCAGGACTAGCTGTCTAAGTTGGGAAGCAGGATGGGGGACAAGGGAAGAGGCTCCAGGAGGAATGTGCACATTAACATTTCAAAATATTTGACCACACTATTTCCTCTCTACTACACTCCTCCCTCTTTATCGTGGCTGAGCATGTACATTTGAAGTCATGTAAGTTAAATAAATGTTCCATATGACTGTGTAGTTTCTTTTTTCTTTAACTTGAAGACAAATTTTTATTTTTTAAATTTTTATTAAAATTTTTTTTAAGTTTATTTATTTATTTTGCGGGGGAGTGGAGAGAGAGGGAGAGAGAGAATCTCAAGTGGACTCCGTGCTGACGGTGCAGAGCCTGATGCAGGGCTCAAACCCACGAACTGCTAGATCATAACCTTAGCTGAAACCAAGGTCTGGATGTTAACCAACTGAGCCACCCAGGCACGCCTGCAGAAAAATTTTTAAACAAACTGCTTACTTAAAAAAAATTTTTTTAACGTTTATTTATTTTTGAGACAGAGAGAGACAGAGGGCAAGAGATAGAGGGGCAGAGAGAGAGGGAGACACAGAATCTGAAACAGGCTCCAGACTCTCAACTGTCAGCACAGAGCCCGACACGGGGCTCCAACCCACGAACCGTGAGATCATGACCTGAGCCAAAGTCAGACACTCAACCGACTGAGCCACCCAGGTGCCCCAACAAACTTCTTATTTTAGAACAATGTTAGGTGTATAGAGAAAGGGTGACACTAATACAGAGAGTTCCATTTATTCCAGACCCAGTTTTCCTTATTATACATTATTATTATGTGAAGTCCATACTTTATTCAGATTTCCTTAGTTTCTCCCTACTGTACCTTTTCTGTTTTGGTGCCCCATCCAGGGTACCACATTGTACTTTGTCATCATGTCCCCATCTTCCTTGTTTTTGATGATCTTGACAGTTTTCAGGAGTAGTTGTCAGGTATTTTCTAGAATATTCCTCAATAGGGGTTTGTCTGGGGTTTTTGTCACAATTAGACTGGGCTTGTGAATGTTTTGGAGGAAGACCATAGAAGTAAAATGCCACTTTTAATCATTGAATGAGACAACTGTGTTTGTCAGGTTTCTCTGTTGTAAAGTTACTCTCCCTCATATTTCTATACTGGTTTTTATTTTGTTTTGTTTTTTGTTTTTTTGAGAGAGAGCACAGGTGGGAGAGAGGGGCAGAGGGAGAGAGAAAGAGGATATCAAGCAGGCTCCACACTCAGGGCAGGGACTGACATGGGGCTGAACCCATGACCCTGGGATCATGACCTGAGCTGAAATCAAGAATCAGACACTCAACCCACTGAGTCACCCAGGCACCCCTATGCTGTACTTTTTGGAAAGAAGTCAGTATGCTTAGTCCATTCCAAAAGGATGAGGATTTATGTTCCATCTCCTTAAGGAATACCTACATAAATTATTTGGAATTCTTCTGTCTCTTCTTGCTCATTTATTTATTTATTGAATTAATCATTTATTTCTGTCAGTATGACTCAGGGATATTTATTTTATACTTTGGGTTATCATCCAATGCTACTTAATTCATTTTGTTGCTCAAATGGTTTCAACTTTGGTCATTAGGAACTCTTTCAGTTGACTCTTGTGTCCCTTTGACATACTCCACTATTTTCTTTTTTAAAGCACTTCCTTATTTTCTGCTACTACAAACTACGAAATGCTCCAGGCTCATCTTGTATACTTCCTGTATTTTCTTTTTAATTAAAAAAAAAAAAGATACTTGAAAGAGCTATCAAATGAGAGAAATTCAGAAATACTCATTTTACCCCAACTAAACTATTTACCTTAATACATATACTTTTTCTTGTAGAAATTTTCCTATTCTCTCCATTTTAAACCATTATAATGTGAAATCATTGGTAACATCATAAAAATAATATGATAAATCAAATTCAATTAACTTCAGAATTTAGGAAACTTGGTGGATCTGATATAGTTTCATGTTGGCTATTGGTGAAGTTGACCAAGCAACTAGCTTTGAGTATTTAAAGTAGTCTGTTCCTGACTATTCATACCCTGATCCCCTGTAACTTTTGGCATAAGGTTTCTACTTTCATATGTACCTAAACTTTCTTGCCAGGCAAACAGGTAGCCTAGGGCTCTGAGTGGCCTGCAGTATTGGGAGAGATGGCTTCTTCTGCTTGAAGGCATGAAACCATGGGAAATTAAAGTCACCATTCTGGGAAGAGACTGGATTAAGATGCTATGTAGGACAAAGAATCAAATCTAAAAAGCAAGACTTCATTCTAAATCAAAATATTTGCAGCAAAACAGTGCAGAAAATAAGGTAGCTCTGGAAGTGAGGACTGGAGATACTCTCAGTCCAACAGTGTGAAGGGACAAAACCTTTTATCAGGTGCTTGATGGCAGGAGATAACTGTTAGAAGAAATAGCCTAGAAATAGCCTGGTTTCAGATCTGGCTATTTCTCTTACTAATTATGCATTGTTGGGAATTCTATATACCTTCTCTGAGCCTCAGTTTTCTCAAATGTAAAAATGAAGCAAATACTGATACCTACCTCATTACATTGTTAAGATAATTAAATGAGATAATATGAAGAACGCTTAACAAGATATCGGACACCTAGGAAGATTTCAGTAAGTCAGCCATTGTTTTATTGTGTATTATGTAGAGTCGGAAGTCTCTTCCAACTAGCCCTTTGTATGATATAGCTCATTAAAAGAAATTGAAGGTGCGAAGATACAAAGGAACAGTTAGCTGAGAGTGCTAAGTAGCTTTTAGCATCTTTTCCATTTCCTACAACTTAGGTCTTGTTTATATGTTGAAAATAAGATGGAGATTCCATCATTCTTTAGTTAATTGATCAGTGTAGATAGGTATACTAGTTTTAGCAGGTTTTTCTGTAGTTGATTTATCTTATATATTATAAAACTTATCTAATTTTAATTTTTAGTTGATATTTTCTTCATTAGAAAGTTTCCTGTTTTCTTTATTAGAATGGTATTTTTTAAAGAAAGAAACATGGATTAAGGTAACATGAAAAATAATGGAGTGTACAAAGGACATTTAGTTTACTAAGCATTTTCATATAAATTACCTCAAGAGAAGCATCTTGGATATATGAGATCCAATGAGTGAAAGAGTGAAACTTCCTTGTTAAATTCCTGATAGCAGCCTAGCTACAAAATACAGAGTTTAATTGTGAATAACCTTTGTGTATTTAGTCAGGGTTCCCTATATATGTGTATGAATATATATGGAGAGAAGGAGAGGGAGAGATGTATTATAAGCAGTTGGCTCACATGGTTATGGAGGCTGAGAGGTCCAGACCCAGGAGAGCCATCTTTTATTCTATTTAGGCCTTTAAAACATTGCATAAGACCTGCCCACACTGGGAAGGGCAATCTGCTTTACTCAGTGTATGGATTCAAATGTTAATTTCATCCGGAAACATCCTCATACACACACTCAGAAATTATGTGTAACCAAATATCTGGCCACCTTGTGGCCCAGTCAAATTAACACATTAAATCAACCATCAAACTCAAGCACCAGCTCTTTCATGCTAGTGCTTTCAACAGAGCTTACTTAGCCTCGAATCTCAAGAGGTCAAGGAAATAATCTGTGGCAAGATGGTAAAGTACTATCATTTGTAAAGGAAAAAACAAATACATAAGCAGTCAACAATTGAAATATCGATGAAGACGTGTGACCCTTCAAAGTCCTGCTTTGGTTTAGCCCAACCCTTTTTCATTATGGGTAGAGAACATACCAACCAAGGCAGCTGACACTTGGTTGACATGGTGCAGGGTTTTGGACAGTATCCTCAATTTCCTCCTGGGGAGTTATGATTATAAAGTGGGATCCAAAGAATCTTATATAATATGATTTTGGAGTACAATCAATTAATATCAGCTAGGTCTCATATTTCTTCTAGTTTCATTATCTCCCCCACCCCCGATCCCAGGATCCTTCTGTTAATTAGGATAATATAACTCCAGTATGGCTTAAGGACCCTAAGATTTCATGCCTATTTCTTCTCAGTGACTCCTAAATCTGTATCTCCATCTTGGACATCACTTCTCAGCTCAAGACTCTATACCCAATATCTGACCCTTTCTTGTCACACTCACTATGCATCATGTAGGTAATGCAGTGATCCTCAATGAAACTGAATTCTTGATTAGGAAGCTCCTAAAGCTATTGTATAAAGTTCCAGGCAGTTCTAGAACACAAGAGACAGAAACTGCCCAAAACTTTGCTTGTGCTTTGGATACTTGAGATTCCTTTAGAAACAACTGTATTTGTGTTCTGGGAAAATGAAGCACAAGTACTGAGCACTTTTAGATATGGTGTTGGATGTGCCCTAATGCAAGCCCCTAGTGATCCCCTCCTCTTGAGTGTGCATGGAGACTGTGACTTGATTGTAACCAGTAGAATATGGCAAAGGCGATGGGAGTTAATTGTATTTCATTCTTTATGAGTCCATTTCAATAGAGTCTGCTGGCCTGGAGGAAATAACTGCCATGTTGTGGGTCACTTGTGGAGAGGGTCACATAGTAGGGAGCTGTGAGTTGCCTCTAGAACTAGAGGGGGACTTCCAGATGATAGCCAGTAAGAAATGGACATTCAGTCCTACAAGAGCAAGAAAATGAAATATGCCAACAACCTGAGAGAGCTTTGAAGTAAATTCCTCATTCAAGCCTCTAGATGAAGATACAGTCCCACCCATACCTTGGTTGCATCCTTGTGAGTCTCTGATGGAAGGACCCAGCTAAGCCATGCTGGACTCTTGATGACACATGAAAGCTGTGAGATAGTAGGTGTGTGTTGTTTGAAGTTGCTAAGTTTATGGTCATTTTGTTACTCATCACTAGAAAACCAATACACACATGTAGCTCTAAAGAAATTTCCTATCTTATGTTCCTGAGAAGATTTTTTAAAAAAAATTTATTGACTTATGAATGCACATCACAAAAATACAGTTCAGTAAAGTTATGCAAACTGAACACATCAGCACCCAAATCCAGAAACGGAACATTACTAGTCCTCCAAAATCCCTTGAGGAAGATTGGAATGCCAGGAACTAACTGGATGCAGGTGTTTCAGATGGAGAAGTTAAGTGCTGTGTGTATCGATGCTAATTGGGTAAAACTTTTAGTCATCTGTGTCTATGGAGTTTATATTTAGGGAAGATATTTTATAATCTGTATTTATTTTTGAGAGATCACAAGGGGGGCAGGGGTAGAGAGAGGGGGAGAGAGGATCTGAAGTGGGCTTTGTGCTGACAGGCTGACAGCAGTGAGCCCAAACCAGGAGATCACGACCTGAACAGAAGTTGGAGGCTCAATCGATTGAGCCACCCAGGTGCCCCAAGGAAGATTTTTTTTTAAATGAAGATGTAGACTGTGTTGAATCTGAAAGTTGATGCTCGTTTTTGGGAGCTGTATGTGTTTGAGGAGCACTGATTTTAGAGTCTGTATACTCTTCCTTCATCTCTGTAATGCTTTATTAGCATGCCATCCACTTTCTTAGTCATTATTTCATTGTATTCTCCCAACAGCCCTGCTAACTAGGTTTGTCAGATATTCACCCTGTAAGTGAGCCTCAGTTATTCATTAGTGCTTAAACATGTTTGGTATGAATCTCAAAGTCAGTACTGATTCCCACTTGGTAGGTGGGGACATAGACCTAAACCTGGTTGGTTTAGGCTGACAGATTGATACCCATACTGCGTATGTTAAATGTTTTGACTACCACTCTTTTTCTACCTAGAATAAATACCTAGAATAAAATAATTTCAATCTGAACGAGTCCGCGGAGATGATGTATTTCACATGTTTTCAGTAGTGTTCCCCAGATTTCATGGAGGAAGCAGTGGTAACAATGAAGGTGAAATGGGAGGTAAAAGAGAAGGTTGGAGAGAAGAAAACACCACACTCCATTCAGCTTCAACTTGAGCCATTTCAGTCTTGGCTCTTTTAAATATTGGTTTTGGGTAAGTTTTTACATGAAATAAAGGATTCTATTCCTTAAAAAAAATCGAAAACCACTTAAGTATTGTAGCTCTACCATCTTCCAAATTAAGAAATTGAAACTTACAAAGGTTAAGTGACTATGAGAAAAATTACACAATTATATCATTAGATTGTAGCAAAATTTGGATACGAACTCAGGTTTTTGAATCTCAGACTTTTTCACGTGCTCCATCTTTGATGCCTAGAGAGCACAGGATAAAGAACTATAAACATATAAACATATATGTAAGCATATATAAACATAAGTCTAATATTATCTTAATATGTTTCTTCATGAATATGTATGCATATTTGCAAATTATTTGTTTATAGTGACCCTTAATTCGTGAAGAATTGACATGGCTTACAACAACAAATTAGGAATTTGTGGGAGGGAAAGAAAGATGGATGTAAAGGCACAAAATACTAGTACTAAGGTCTAGATGGTTGTACGGGTGGGCTATGGGTGGACTGTGAGCTTGGTAGAGGTCCGTGCCTAGGAAACCAATTCTGCACAACCTAGATTGGGTTTCTGGCATCTGGAAAACACATGAGATCAACAACTGACAGAAAAACACTTTCAGAATCTGGAAAAACAAAAGTAACTGCTCCAGACTGTCAGCTCTTACCGTTCTTGATGTGCATAAGGCTTACTTATTTCCCTTTGCTCTAACATACTCAGACTCCAAGTGCCTGAACATAATGTGGAGAGTTAAAATAGGAGTGCCTCAATTCCCAAAGTGCCTTACATCTGTCAGTTTAAGAGGAAACCATGGTATTGCTTTAATGTGTGTGTGTGTGTGTGTATGCGCCTGCACACACTTTTATTAAACATATGCTTCCAGCCACATTCCACTTGGCAATATCACAAGTACATAATAGCTACAAGCTGTAAAGAAAAAAATAAAAGAGAACTTAACCAGTGTTTTTAAAAATAAGATAAATACGACCTCCCCAGCTACTTTAAGCATTCATTTACACATTCTTTGAGTGTGCACACTAGCTTTTCTTCTGTCTCCAAGTCTCTATTTATTCACTCCTGCCCAAAGATGAATATTGCAATTGTACATGGTGCAAACATTGGAAATCTGTGTTTACGTTTGTGTTTCCAACTGAATATGCTAATGGTGTTTAATCAGCAGTGATGTTGCTTTATATCAATGTTTTGTGCCACGTACAGCCTCAGTGATAATGTTGTGATAACCAAAATTTTCCCCACATCAAAACTTGGAGACCATCCCAGTTTTTTTTGAACAGCCATTTGATTTCAAAATGTGATGAAATCCTTTAATCGTCTTCAGGATTATTTCTGTGTTTTCAGGAAGCATTCAATATCCCCTTAGTTTCAGTAAGGGGTGGAGGTGGGGCTTGAAACAGATTTGCCCTTGCAGCAGTTCAGAGATTTTGGTATTCCAAACAAGCTCACCAGCTGTCTCAGAGGACCTGCAGGAGGAGGCTCCAAGGTTGGTGATGCCGTAGAAGGAAATGGCTGCAGGCTACTTGGAGTGCGATTTGGGATACTCTGTGGTGAAATCCAGCAGCACACTGGCCAGAAAAACAAGAATCCAGGGGCAGTTGAGTGCGATGGAGGTGGGAAATGACAAGCTTTTAGTCACGAATTTACAGAACATATTTCTAATCCTCTAATAATCTAGCTAAGGCATGAGAGGGCCTGCACAAGATTTGATGAGTGTCTGACCCTAGGCAAAGAGCTACTCTGAAGATAAAGTATGTACTCTTTTTTTTTTTTTTGGCAAATATATTCCCTTATTCAATCTGGGCCACAAAGACAGAAGGTACACAGAGTTTTTTTCTTTTGTATCCTAATGCAAACCAAAAGAACAACAGCAAATTATTTAAGGTCTATCAGTAAATGCAGTAAAGGGTCATACTCTTGAGTCTTAAGACACACACATATCCCTCTCCTCTCCTCTCAAAAAAAAAAAAAAAAAAAGGAAGAATAGAAACCCCAAACCCCAAACTTTCTTTTATAGAGTAGAAGTATTTCTTATTCTTTGTGTATGTTCAAAGTTGGGACTGCTTTTTTTTTCCCCCCCTCAGTGAGTCTGTGAGAACCCTGCTGGGCTTTTGTTAACAGAAACATGACATACCTTTTAAGGAATACTGTCATCTGGAAAACAACCCACCCTTTGCATTTTAACCTTGTTAAATTGTATCCAGATTCTCTTTAGTGCTGCTTCTCTCACAGGACATAAAACATTTTGGTTCTTAAACACTTATGAGAGGTACACTGCTTGAGATGTACAGATAGCTTTCATTAGCACTAATGGGAGCTATGCTTCTGCAGGAGAGAATAGAGCCCGAAGATTTTAAATTATGCTTGATGCAGATCTTCCAAATGGAATAAATTACGAGGGATGCTTAGGGGGAAAAGGTCTAAATATCCCCTAAAGCCATAGTTTAATAGCAAAGCAATACTTCTGAGTAACGGAAGTGAAGTCAACAGTAATGGCTTTGCGCCTATCACCATGCTAAGTAGCTGATATTGACTCTTGAAAATTCTTTATTGGATTAGTACTGCACTTGAATTCCATTATTTTCCAAAGGACCTGAGAGATAGTTGTCTGTCTTGAATAGTCCACTAAAATGGATTCAGTTCAGTGCAGTTTTCAAGGCCATTTATCTTAAAATCAGTAAGTTTCCAATTGGCGAGCATAATACCAAGATCTTTATTTTTGTTTCTTAATGACCCATTCTGAAAATAGTGCTCCCTGAATCTTTCTTTTTGGGGCATATCTTTTATTTTGTTTTTTAAAAAATGTCTACATTTCATTTTTCTTTGAGAACTATTGCCCACATCCCTGAAATCATTGGAATTGTTTCCTATATTGTTCATTTTGTGCCATATCTCCTGTCTTCTTATTTTAAAATTTGTCACATTTTCTTTTATTTGAGACTTTTTGTTTTGTGAATTATTACCTCCCTCCCACTCCCAAAATAACTGAAAAATTGGAGTTTTTTTTGTTTTTTTTAAATTTTATTTTTATTTACTTTTTTTCAATATATGAAGTTTATTGTCAAATTGGTTTCCATACAACACCCAGTGCTCATCCAAAAAGGTGCCCTCCTCAATACCCATCACCCACCCTCCCCTCCCTCCCACCCCTCATCAACCCTCAGTTTGTTCTCAGTTTTTAACAGTCTCTTATGCTTTGGCTCTCTCCCACTCTAACCTCTTTTTTTTTTTTTTTTCCTTCCCCTCCCCCATGGGTTTCTGTTAAGTTTCTCAGGATCCACATAAGAGTGAAAACATATGGTATCTGTCTTTCTCTGTATGACTTATTTCACTTAGCATCATACTCTCCAGTTCCATCCACGTTTCCACAAAGGGCCATATTTCATTCTTTCTCATTTCCATGTAGTACTCCATTGTGTATATAAACCACAATTTCTTTATCCATTCATCAGTGGATGGACATTTAGGCTCTTTCCATAATTTGGCTATTGTTGAGAGTGCTGCTATAAACATTGGGGTACAAGTGCCCCTATGCATCAGTACTCCTGTATCCCTTGGGTAAATTCCTAGCAGTGCTATTGCTGGGTCATAGGGTAGGTCTATTTTTAATTTTCTGAGGAACCTCCACACTGTTTTCCAGAGTGGCTGCACCAATTTGCATTCCCACCAACAGTGCAAGAGGGTTCCCGTTTCTCCACATCCTCTCCAGCGTCTATAGTCTCCTGATTTGTTCATTTTGGCCACTCTGACTGGCATGAGGTGATATCTGAGTGTGGTTTTGATTTGTATTTCCCTGATGAGGAGCGACGTTGAGCATCTTTTCATGTGCCTGTTGGCCATCTGGATGTCTTCTTTAGAGAAGTGTCTATTCATGTTTTTTGCCCATTTCTTCACTGGGTTATTTGTTTTTCGGGTGTGGAGTTTGGTGAGCTCTTTATAGATTTTGGATACTAGCCCTTTGTCCGATATGTCATTTGCAAATATCTTTTCCTATTCCGTTGGTTGCCTTTTAGTTTTGTTGGTTGTTTCCTTTGCTGTGCAGAAGCTTTTTATCTTCATAAGGTCCCAGTAGTTCATTTTTGCTTTTAATTCCCTTGCCTTTGGGGATGTGTCAAGTAAGAAATTGCTATGACTGAGGTCAGAGAGGTCTTTTCCTGCTTTCTCCTCTAGGGTTTTGATGGTTTCCTGTCTCACATTCAGGTCCTTTATCCATTTTGAGTTTATTTTTGTGAATAGTGTGAGAAAGTGGTCTAGTTTCAACCTTCTGCATGTTGCCGTCCAGTTCTCCCAGCACCATTTGTTAAAGAGACTGTCTTTTTTCCATTGGATGTTCTTTTCTGCTTTGTCAAAGATGAGTTGGCCATACGTTTGTGGGTCTAGTTCTGGGTTTCTATTCTATTCCATTGGTCTATGTGTCTGTTTTTGTGCCAATACCATGCTGTCTTGATGATGACAGCTTTGTAGTAGGGGCTAAAGTCTGGGATTGTGATGCCTCCTGCTTTGGTCTTCTTCTTCAAAATTACTTTGGCTATTCGGGGCCTTTTGTGGTTCCATATGAATTTTAGGATTGCTTGTTCTAGTTTCGAGAAGAATGCTGGTGCAATTTTGATTGGGATTGCATTGAATGTGTAGATAGCTTTGGGTAGTATTGACATTTTGACAATATTTATTCTTCCAATTCATGAGCATGGAATGTTTTTCCATTTCTTTATATGTTCTTCAATTTCCTTCATAAGCTTTCTATAGTTTTCAGCATACAAATCTTTTACATCTTTGGTTAGATTTATTCCTAGGTATTTTATGCTTCTTGGTGCAATTGTGAATGGGATCAGTTTCTTTATTTGTCTTTCTTTTGCTTCATTATTAGTGTATAAGAATGCAACTAATTTCTGTACATTGATTTTGTATCCTGCAACTTTGCTAAATTCATGCATCAGTTCTAGCAGACTTCTGGTGGAGTCTATCGGATTTTCCATGTATAATATCATGTCATCTGCAAAAAGCGAAAGCTTGACTTCATCTTTGCCAATTTTGATGCCTTTGATTTCCTTTTGTTGTCTGATTGCTGATGCTAGAACTTCCAACACTATGTTAAACAACAGTGGGGAGAGTGGGCCTTCCTGTCGTGTTCCTGATCTCAGGGAAAAAGCTCTCAGTTTTTCCCCATTGAGGATGATGTTAGCTGTGGGCTTTTCATAAATGGCTTTTATGATCTTTAAGTATGTTCCTTGGAGGAGTTTTTTTCTATGACCCAAAGAGTCATTTCCTTTATTTCATTTCCTGTGACAGCACTGTCTTCACTTGAAAATTTTCTTTTGTCTTCCAGGGGAAATCAAGCATTATTTTAAATCAGTATTGATGACTTTTATGGGTAGGAAAAGGGTAGGGCATAGGGGTAGTGAGAGGAAGACAAGATACCATGCACCAGGAGAAGACGAGGTGACCGACAAAAGACCAAATTGGCTGGTGAATTCATTGTGATTCACATCACCTCTGAGATGTTCAGTATCCCAGCATTCACAGGACTCACATAAGTAATGCCAATCAAACTTAAAAAGACTGAAGTAGAGAACCCAGATAGACAAGTCATGAATATACAACAGGAGATACTATTTTCTAGAGTGGGATGGTGGTGCCTGCTCTTCAGGACACTTCTTTCACCTCTGGAATCAATGTAACCAGAAGCCAAACGAATAACCAGAAAGTTGTTCAGTAAGCATGAAATCAGCATAGAGGAAGAGGAAATAAAGGAAAATGAAGGATAATTCATCCAAGTCAGTTGATGCCCAGTGAATCATACCTTCTCTACAACAGGGTAATCTATGTGAGGGGTTCACATGCTCTGTATTCCTGATCACTCTCCCCAGGGTAGTCTGGAAACTACTACCAATCTCGGGGATGTTGGTTTCTATTTTTTTCTTCCATCTGACCATCTTCCTGTGGTTTATTCAGTCTTTCTTCTTTTTTTAAATACTCAGTCTTTCTTTAGACATGGTACAAATTCAATTGCAATGGCTCTTGCTTGTCAAATTACAGTTACTTTGATTTCACTTTTGAGCTTTTCTAAATTATTTTTTAAACATTTATTTATTTATTTTTGAGAGAGAGAGAGAGAGAGAGAGAGGGAGAGAAGAGGGTGGAGGGGCAGAGAGAGAGAGAGAGAGAGAATCCCAAGCAGGCTCTGCACTGTCAACACAGAGTCTGACAGGGGGCTCGAACTTACAAGCTGTGAGATCATGACCTGAGCTGAAATCAAGAGTCAGACACTTAACCAACTGAGCCACCCAGGAACCCCTAAATTTTTGAGATTAGTTAAAATCTATAGTGAGTGCAACCATCATATGTGCATTTTTCTAGTTCAGAGGCATATTCATTTTCTTCAGTTTTAAGTTCACGGAAAGAGAATGCCTCTCTGTTAATCACTGTATACTGCCACACATCTGCATTATGATACTCTAATAATTTTTTTGAGTGCCTATGATGGACTGGATACTCTGCTGGTGTTCTATGAAGTTCTAAAAGCAGTCTATTTTTATAGGTTAGGAAACCGTGGGTCACAAGAGGCTAAGAAACTTTCCCCCAAACCTTATAGGTATGCAAGAGTGAGAGTTGGGATTCACAGCCAGTTCTTTCTGGCTCTTTTCACTGTGTCCCTCAGCCTCCCATACTTTGTTTTTGATGTTTTGTTTGAAATTACTAAAATGGAAAATGGCATGAAAGGTGGAAGAAGATACTGCTTTACTGTTTTCTTTTTAGTTCTTTTTTGGGAAACCAATGTCATCTATTCCCTGAGCCTTACATTTATTTTAATTGTGTCTAGGATTTGGTTAGTATCCATGTCTGCAATCAAAGAAAACGCAATGGAAAAATTCTGAAAAGATGAGGATGCAAGTTGCATATTTCCAGGTGAAGTAGGCCAATCTGGAAAGGCTACAAGCCAAATGATTCCAACTATATAACATTCTCGAAAAAGCAAAATTATGGAGACAGAAAATGATCAGCGGTTGCCAGGGGCAAGTGGGGGAGGAAGGGGTGAACAGGCAGGTAATTTTTAGGGCAGTGAAACTGCTCTGTATGATAATATCATGGTAGATTCATGTCATTATGAATTTGTCAAAATCTATAAAATGTACAATACCAAGAGTAAGCTCTAATGCAAACTACAGACTTCGGATGATAATGATGTAACAATACAGGTTCATAAATTGTGACAAATGTACCATTCTGGTGGGGATGTTGATAAAGGGTGAGGTTCTGCATATATAGGGACAGGAGGTATATGGGAACTCTCTGTACCTTCTGCTCAATTTTGCTGTGAACCCAAAACTGCTCTAAAAATAGAAGTTATTTTTAAAAAGTGCAGTGGAAAGTAGCAAGAGGAAGTGGGTGTTCTTTGGAAATGTTGCCTGCTCCCTCTTTAAGTAGATGTAGCACATTCAGTTACACAATCACTTCTCTACCCTCATGAGCTTCCTTTCTCTTCTTTCACTCACCCATCCTCATCCATTTTCCTCACAAAACCTTCAGCAGAGAGTAAAGCATCTTTGTGTGCGTTTGTGTGTTGATCTGCGGTTGTGGAAAGGAAGGGAAATATGATTAGTGTTTGGTCTGAATAAAGAAAGAATCGTTCTGGTTTCTCCCCTCTCTCCACGTCAAGGTTGCCTTGGTAGAATTGGAGATCGTGAGGATGAATTGGAGGGGCTAGTAGCATAAAAATAAAATTCTTGAAATAACTGTGAAGAGCTACTTTCTTGTCACCTGGTATTTTTCTATCTCATAGTATCTGTTATATTTCATAAGCATTAATCATCAAAAAATACAACTCCTAGGAAGGTTTTTTTTTAATCCCCCAAATAACTCAGTCCTAGAATTTAAAGGCTCTATGTGACATTTTATATGTCAAAGATTGCAGCTTCAAAAATCCATCAAATCAGACAGCTCACACTGTTACTGGAAAGGAACATTCGAATATGTGAGCAAGCTTAATGGCCTCTGCTGCCTTTTAAGAATATAAATGGACAATTCTTCACATGCACAGTGCTAAAATTAAATTAGCAGCATGGGATGGCAAATGGGAAAATAATGACATGAAACACCCAGGGTGCCTGCTACTTGCTCAGTGGGGAGGTGAAGACTCCATAGGAGGCAGAAAGAAAAAAAAAATAGGCTGGGCCATCTAGAGCATGTTCTATGGTTGGCATGGGCGAGGCAGTTGGGCAGCACTGACAGCTGGCCTGCAAGTTGAAGAGGATGGGAGAGTAGGAGGAACAGGCAGGCTTGACTTCAAGCTGTTTTGTGTGCATATGGCCACAAGCTGGCTCCCTGTCAATCTACTGCCCACACCCTCCTCTCTTCATCCTGAGAAAGTATCCATTTTGGAATGTAGTCTGTCAGCCAAAGCCACTGGACATTAAGTAGTTGATCTGCTCAGAGAGAATTTGTTCCAACTATAGAAAAAAAAAAAAGGCAAAGGATATAGTGCTCTGGCGGTTTTTCCTTTATTGAGATACTATATTTCAGTCTTGTAATAAAACTGACCTCTTAGGTCAAGGCTGGTGAGGGACATTCCAGGATAGACAAGGATGGATTTCAGGAGAGACCTAGAATTTAAATCCATTTTAAATCTGAATTTAAATCTACCCAATCCATTTTAAACTAATTGTTTGCTGCTATTTTGTTAAAGATTATTTCTGAAAGTTATTGAGGAACACTGGGAATCACTAGGAATTCTATCTATCTCTGTGATACTATTTTAACTATGCATAGAATAGTTTCTTAACACTTTAAAAAGAATAGTTGAAGAAGTAAAAAAAAAAAATAATTGTTCAAATGGGATTTAACTAAACAGCTACAGACATCTGTACTCCATGAGAAGTATTAGAAAATTTTGTGCACGTGTGTATATGCATGTGTAAGTATGTGTGTGTATTTGTTTTTGGTGGAATGATTGAAAAAGAAGCATGCCAAATAAATATGGTATTTATGTTGGTGACCTGTTTTTTTTTTTTAATTTTAAATTCCAATATAGTTAACATACAGTGTTATATTAGTTTCTGGTGGACTGTTTGTTGAAAGGATAATGGCTGTGCACATGTTTGGTAGAAGGCTGTCAACATTTTTACTTGTGGTAATAAGACCACAGATTTGTACATTTTAAAAACATGGCTTTTATCATTTTCTCAGGATCCACATGAAGGAAAAAATTGGGATCATTCACCAGTCATAAGCCAAGTGACTATTCATCTCAGTTCTGAATATATCGGTTTTACAAATTCTCTTTTACACAGGAATGCTACCCAAGAGCAACCCTAACTTTTCCCCGCCACACACTTCCAGAAATTCTTTTGAGATCCATAGAAAAGGGCCTTCTATATTTACAAATAAACAAATTTACAATATATATTGGAGAAACAATTCAAGCATATATTTTGAAAATAGGGGGAATAACAGTAAGCAAAGGTAAATTATGAATCTAACTGGAAATAGATATATATTTTAAAACCAGAGGATCACACTAAACAGGTACATTTGGTAAGAGAGGGCATGACAATATCAGAAGTTCAAAAGGAGAATGGTATTAAAATTGTAAATCATTAAAGATAACTTTTATTATTTGAACTTTTAAGTTTCAGAATATGTAGCATAAGGTGGGGATGTGCATTTATGTGGATTTCCCTTAAACCACCACACTGAACATTTTTAGGCTGGCATAATTTAACTTTATAATTTAAAATAATTTGGTTTATTTTTCTCCCTGTTTCAGATCAATGGATCAACATTACTGCATTTATTTTAAATGGTGGCATGGGGAGCTCAGGTGATCTGTTAGCTGGTTCCAGAAAGAGTATTAGACTTTGAGAGAAGCTATGAATAAAAACTCCATTCTGTTGCCTCAGTGATTAGCTAAGCCATATTGTAATCTCATGGTTTACTACATGTGGGGCTGAGTGCTTACTGCTTAAAAAAATGAGAGTGACTAAAATGTCTTTAGACAAGAACTGATTGGAGGGCACTTGTTGGGATGAGCACATTATGTAAGTGCTGAATCACTAAATTCTACTCCTGAAACCATTATTACACTATATGTTAACTAACTTGGGTTTAAATAAAATGAAAAAATAATAAAAGAACTGATATTTTCAAACATTGTGATCTAATATTTACAAAGTGTTGGACATCCAGGAGGTGGTAGTAGTGAGTAATGATTAAGAGTATGGACACAACCCAGGCCGAGAAGATTGATTACCTTTCCAAAACAGGAGGAACCTAAGTGGTTCAGATGTGGCAGATACACGAAGGCATCTAAACAAATGAGAGACATTTTTCACAGACTGATAATGTTAAAGTCAGCTGGAGGAGGCTACATCTCCTCAAACCCTAGATTGTGTCTTTGATTCATTGGAACAATATGACTATTGTAAAATATGACATCATGGAGACATTTTCTGAAATCTGCAAGAGAGGGGTAAGGCATGATAATAGGATTAGTCAGGCCAGATTAGTCTCATATTGGCCTTACTGGAGTGACTGGTGCAATTTAATTCAATATTGTCAAGTGGTCAATCTGATTACACTTGAGTGTGTGTGTGTGTGTGTGTGTGTGTGTGTGTTGCAGGAGCATTTGAAGGGAGATGCTGGCCAATGTATTTATGGGAATTAGCTGGCAGGTAAAAACACTAAAGGAGAGGGTTATATGTGATTGTATGTGTGTTAGTTATCTGTTGCTGTGTAACACATTGCCACCAAATTTAGAAGGTTATAAACAACCTTAACCATTTAGTATCTATCACCTTTTCTGTGGGCTAGAAGTATGGGAACAACTTGACCAAACCGTTATGGCTTGAAGATTCTCATGAGATAGCAGTCAGATGTCAGGTGAGACTACTGGGATATGAAGACTTGACTGAGGCTGGAACATCATCTACAAAGGTAACTAACTCCTATGATTGGCAAATTGGAGCTATCGGTGGAAGTTCTCAATTCCTCTCCCGGAGTGCCTTTCCATGTGGCTCGTTGACTGTCCTTATGATATGGTGGCTGGGTTCCACCAAAGTGAGCCAATCAAAGAAACTGAAGCTTCAATACCATTGGTAGCCGATCGTTGGAAGTCACACTGTCATGTCTGCCTGTACTTTAGTTATCACATAAGCCAGCTCTGATTCGTATAAAAGGAGACTAATATACAGCATGAATACAGAAAGTGAGGATAATCAGGGGCCATTTTGGAGGCTGGCTGTCACAATCCATTAAGAGAAATTCCCTTTCCTTTTTCAAGTAATTGGGATAGAACATGTTTTCACTAGGAAGTCCTTGTGAATACTTGTCATCAGACTGTGATGTTGAATCACGATATTTATTATATGCAGGAGTACTGACAGAAAGTAGAAGTACATTGGAATTACCCTGTGGAGTAATTATGGTAGAATTGCTATCAAATAGTGGTAAGAGAGAGAAAAAAAATCTGTCCCCCAGTCAGATTATCACATTAAAAGAACAAACTGAACACAAGCAAACAAAGCAAAAAAACATAATGACTCTGGAATGGCAAAACAAAAACAAAAACAAAAACAAAAAACTGGGCTAACTTTTTGTATTAGAGACCAATCTGAAAAACCTGTCCTTTTTTGAAAAATATATATTTTCTACCTCAAAAGAGAAAGGAAGAAGCATATAGTCTGCGAACATTCAAGAACATGACACAAGTGGATTGCCAAGAGGCTTTCTTCTGTTTTCTGCCAAGTACCTCAGTGATTGAACTGTACTCCTCACTTGAGTTTACTGTATTATTGAAACTGTCATGTTGTGTTAAATGGAACCATTTGTTTCTCCACACTGGCTGATGAGTGTTTTAGGTTGGCATTGTACTTGGCTGGCCTATATTCCAGTGTACGATGACTAATTAGCCTGAACTTGGGTGACAGAGTTGGGAAGGGAGTAGTGAGTGGTTAGCGAGATGTCAATCCACTATTGCCAACTCCTACCTCAAAATTTCTTGTTCTAGGTCTCCATTTATCATCCATGTCAACTTTTCTGCTCGTTGGCTCCTGCTTGACATCTAAATCACAATTTGGGTGACCAAAGGCATTCTGATACGTAAACATTCCTTTGACCAAGTTGAGTATGTAATAAAAATAAGTCCCATAAGGGATTCTAGCCGCTGTGATTGATTGGAAACTATTCTAGGGCTGTAAAACTTGTGGCATTCAAAATAATTTTTAATATGGGAGGACTTCAGAAATGTTGTAAGAGAACTCTGCAAATTCAAATTGTATTGATTCATGGGTGAATAACAACCCCAAGCACCATAGTATTTTCTTCCTCTCTAGATCTGTGCTGTAATGATATCCAAGTTTCAAAATATTACTTGTCTTGTAATCTACCCAGATTCTTGGCATTTTAGCGGCTGTGGCCTAGATTCGCATTGCCCTTCCTAATATCCATCTCCTCTTCTTAGAACTCTAAGGCACGTGATTGTCTGGAATAAGGACAACATTTGCAGTTAGATATGGTCATATGCCTAAAGGTCTAGCCAAAGGCATATAAATGGAAGTGCATGACAGTTTCTGGGAAACTTCTGTAAGATAGATTGTAGGTGTGCTTTAAACCTGCTTCCCCCTTACTTGCTTCCTTCTGTTTAGAACTCAGATGTGATGGTTGGAGCACCATGTTGGACCAAGTATAAGTAATCATGAAATGGAACTGAAAGCCGTCCAAGTCCCAGGTGATGAGGAAGCCACCATATCAGCTCTTGCTTGCCTATCCTGGATGTCACGTGAGAAGGAAATTTCTATTTGGTGAAGGTAAGTTACTTTGGTAGAGCTCCATTGCGGGATCTTTATGAAGTCTTAGATTTAAAAGTGGTCGTCTACTATGCTGGTAAACATGTGGCATTGCCAGTCCCTTTGTAAGCTGTGTAGAAATAACAATGGCACTTTCCATGTGATAGTCAGAGATACATCGCTTTAGTAGCATCGCAGGGGAGAATCACAGTACCTCAATGCAGTATGCCTACACAGAAGCTCCAGATGCTGTCACTTCTGTTGCCAAGAAAGCAGCTGCCTCTCCTGATTCCCTGTTGGTTCCAGTGCACATTCCTGGGTGATTCATCTTGGGACACATGTGTTCATTCTGTGCCAGAATGAGGAACACCAATTTCAACTTTTGCAATTCATTAATGTTTTCACACATGTGAGGTCATGGAAAGTTTTTGTAACGGCTGTTTTATGGCATTATGACTTCAGTGATAAAATACTAATTTTTTTTCATATTAGAGGATAAAAAATATGAGAAATTTAGCATCCTATATGTGGCCAAATGAGTCCAAATTTTTTGCAAATAAAAGATAGAAAACAGACTTGGAAATAAATATTCAAAACATGAAACCTGTAATTATTTAACCCACAAGCTGTAATCCTTTCTGAATTAAAGCTCTGGCTTAATATGCATGTTTCAATAGTATCATACCCTTTAAAGTGAATTCATCCACAGTTTGATTAAAGAATTACATTCGTGTTAACTGTGGCTATTTTTGTAAAGTAATTATGGACTACTTATTATGAATAAAACACTGAATTATACCCTATGAAGGGGGGAACACAAGTGTCTAAAGTAGAGAAAACAGCATGAATCTGTTTTACTTAGTATGGTATTAACGGTATACACATATCGTAATTCATTGAAGACCTGAAGGAAATGTGCTGAACTTTTAGCATTAGTTTTGAGTATTGTGCAGGGTATTTGGTGAATCTTTAGTATCCCTTGGTAGCTTCAATAGGTGTTTGATAAAAAGCTATGTTTTTCAAAATCATGGCTATTATTTGATTATTCATGTTTTCATCACTAGACATTGGATATATGATGTATCTTATAGTCTCTTCTAATTAAAAAAATGCTGCTACTGTAAACATGGCTGGCAACTCCCTTTATGTGCACGTTTTGCAAGTGTGAAGAATGACTGTTCATTTGCAGCTGTAATCAGTTCACTGAAAACATTTGTTTCTCTATAGCTGACAGTTCTGAAGCCTGTGTTAAAATAGAGTCAAAGTCGTTCCTTAACAGAAGTGCAAGAGACAGTTTTCTACTGTTTCCTATTATCTCTCAAATGTGTTTTCTACTCAGCTTACATGTTCTATACAGGTTTGCAAGAGAGCAGCCGCTTGGGAATCCTGATGCCGAGAGTGATAATAATGCCTATTAGACGTCAGGTATTTTACATATATTTTTTGTAAACTTCATAATAATTTAAAGGGCAGTTATCATAGTTCCCATTTTGTTAATGATAAAACTAAGACACAGAGGGGCACCTGGCTGGCTCAGTCAGTTAAGTGTCCGACTCTTGGTTTCAGCCTCAGGTCATGATCTCAGGATTCATGGGATCGAGTTCTGCGTAGGGCTCTCACTGACAGCGCAGAGCCTGCTTGGGATTCTCTCTCTCTCTCTCTCTCTCTCTCTCTCTCTCTCTGCCCCTCCCACACACACACACACACACACTCTCTCTCAAAATAAATAAACTTAAAAAAAAAACAAACCTGAGACCCAGAGATTTAAGTTAACCTTTTAAGATCAAAATACTGATTAACGGAAAACGTTGGCTTGAACTCAAGTCTGTCAGCCTCAAGATTGTGGTTTCCACTGTATGATACTACTTTCCATGTGATACTAGACTTTCACTATTACAGTCCCTTTACAGCAGTTGGGATATTGGAATGAATCTGCTTCATTTTTAGTGGGTTGAAATATTTCATGACTTTGTTGTGAAGCCCAGTTGATTTACTGCTTAATGTCAGGTAGTGTCCACTGACAACACAGGTGAAATTACCTAAGAAGCCAAACATACACACCATGATTATGACCGTTTACCATCTCTTTTCCCCAACGATGCTTTTATTGTTAAAGAGGATGTGCTGAAATGTGATGTTTTAAAATTAAGCTCATTGAGGAGAGAGATATATATATACATACATATATATACTATTTCTAGGAATAATTTATTTCTAGGAATTCCTGGTGATGATATTTTAGGGAGTCTCAATTAAGAGAAGAGGATGAATATTCTAGTCAATGGATGCAAACAGTCCTGTAGAGATGGGTGAAAATGACCACATGATAATAGACTGTCGGGGGATGGTTTGTAATGCATGAACTGGTTTGTGGCACAGGCTGTTCAGCCGGTAATGAGGCAGCAGATACTGCCTGTGGCTTGCACGTTTAAAGCTTTCTGCCTAATTTGCAGAATATTAAAGGGAAAACCTGGTAGAATGTTAGAATAGTATTCCTTTAAAGGCAAACCCCAAAGAAGTCAGATCTACTGCCTGTTCCTCAAGGTATGATTCAGGTCTGTTTAGAGACACGCCCTTTCCAGGCCCCAATTCATTGTATTGTGTTGCAAATATAAGGCAAACGACGTGTTCCTTCCCACTACTAGAGAGCAAACTTCACCCAAAGGCTCCATTTCTCTCTCTTGTATAAAGCCTAAACCTTTTGATACCTCCCTGAGGCTTTTAAACACAGTTAAACAGGTGATCTCATGGTTCCTGAGTTCAAGCCCCCACGTCGAACTCTGTGCTTACAGCTCAGAGCCTGGAGCCTGCTTCAGATTCTGTGTCTCCCTCTCTCTGCCCCTCCCCGACACATGCTCTGTCTCTCCCTGTCCCCAAAATAAACAAACACTAAAAAAAATTTTTTTTTAAATAAATAAACAACAGTTAAGCATGGCAATGTTGGGAATGGGTTGTCTAATGAGATACTTAGAGATGACAAAATCCTGGGATCCTAGAATTCCTTGAGCTTGGAAAAAGCATCTGAAAGACTGACAGTTTTACATACATAGATTTTTAAATCTCACATTTTGTAAGAGACAAGCCATTTAGCTCTTGTTTTATCGCCAGCAATTTGAAACTATCATTGAGACAGAAAATATGACCCGTGAAGTTTCATGGCATATGTAAAGCCTTTCCCATTTTTCAAGTTACTCTCATTTGCTTAGTCATTTACTGAAATAAGATTTCTTGTGAGATAAAACACCACAACCACCACCTACACAAACAAATAAATCAATAACTAACTCTTCCCTCAAATACCTTATCACAAGAAATTCATTTGCTTCTTTCACAAATCAATTATTTGTATATTTGGAACTTGATGTCTTTGCAAGTTAATAATTGGTTGTTTAAATCAGGAGTAACTGCATTTGAACAAAGTTATTCCCATATTGGACCCATTCTTTTTTGAAGTTGGAACTTCAGGCAGTAAGGAGTTGATTATTCTTTGTTTGTATTTTGCTATTGTTAAATAATTTAAACAAGGAAGCCTTTGGATTGAGATGGCTTTAAGGTCCTAGCAGCCTACATGCATAAATGAAAATCTAAGCCTGTAAATGCCTCAAGGTTATGAATTTGAAACCTAAGGACAACCAATCATAACCAACCAGACGTTAAACTACAGCCAGTCAAGAATTTCCTTACTTTGCTTCTACCTTTGCTATAAAGTCTCTCCCCCAGCTGCTGTCAGTGGATCTGCCCTAACCACTTCTGGTTTGTTGCTGCACTGATTCAAATCGATTTTTGCTTAAATAAACCCTTAAAATTTTTGGCATGCCTCAGTTTCTCTTTTAACAGTATGAACTGTTTCCCACTCCCCACTCCCCAGTCGGGTTAAGAAGGCGTTTGCAAAATCATATATTCTTAGAATTTCCCCATGACTTTGAACAACGATTCTGAGTAAGAGATGAATTCTTGTGCTGTGTAAGGTAATAATAATATTTACCCTATGGCACTGACATAAGGATAAAGTGAGTTAGTATGGGTGAAGTGCTTTTTAAAAGAGTTCCTGACACATAATAGGTGCTCAGTGTAAGGTGGTTATAATTATTGCCTCATTGCTTTAGTCCTGATCATCATCACTTTTCACCTAAATAACAGCAATAACCTATTAATTTTTTTTTGCCATCAATCTTATCTGCCTCTAGCCTTTTTCCACAGAACAAGCCAGAATTATCCTTTCTGAGGTACAAATATGCTGCTCCCATTGCTTTACTTTAGTAGCTGCCTGTTACTCACAAGATATAATCTAAACTCTTTACTATTACAGTCTGGTTTCTCCTTAGTTCTCTTGCCTTATCTTGTAATCCCTCAACCTCAAAATCTACATCTTTTCATTTTATTTGTAAACCCAATGTTTAAAAAAAATGAATTAGAAGCTTCAACTTGGTTTTCTTTTATTAATAATCAATTCATAAATTAGTGGATTAAAATTTCCCCTGCAATTCACTCCATTTATAAATTGAGTTATTTTATATTCCCTTGAGTGTTTCAAACCACATTAAAATTTTTTAAATCTCTTGATCTTAGGCACCTTAAAAAACAAGTAAATGTGCTTTTTTTTATAATGGTAAAAAATACATAACATAAAACTTGCATTTTTACCATTTTTAAGTGCACAGTTAGTTCAGGGTCCTTAAGTGCATTCACACTGTTGTCCAGATATACTTTTAACTAGAGCTTTAAAAATAGTCTAAGGGCTTAAGCATATTTTGTAAGTTTGGTTAAATCAAACTTATAAATGTTGAAAATTGGGTCTCCAAAAAATTCATATTCTGTCCACAATTTAGTTATTGTATATCCTTTATGTTAAAATAAAAATACCAATTAGATATTTCAATGTGAAATCACAAGGCTTTTATGTCATATTCTCTTAAACATTTGGAACATAAAAAATACATTAAAGAAAACATTTCAAAAGTTTACTTATGAAAATGGGTAAGGTTTTATTACTATCTTGATGCAAAGGAACAGCATCCTAGTAGGCCAATTAAAATATTCATTTTCTGCAGGCACATCATACAGGAAATGAGAATAGTCACATAACCAATGTTAGACTTGTCAAGAAAAAAAATTCAAAGATTTGGAAATGGGCAAGAGAGATGATTGCCCTTTTAAAGGAATGTTAGGGATTTCCTTCAGAGATTATCTGACATTATAGGGCTATGCACCTTTGATTGTTTCTCTGTGACAATTTCAAAACCATAGGGGTAGAAATTAAGTTATAGACAACTGGTATTTCTCAAGTGATTCTCATGCATAGCAATACAAGTGAATTATGTCATGTAGAGATATAACTTGTTTCTACTATGTGGAAAAAATAATTTCAAATATTATGTTTTAAGTTATTAACCAGTTTTCATCTATTAGCAAATTCATTTTAGCAATCTTGATTGCCTACACATATATATCTATCTGTGCTTTAAATTCACCTTTCAACCAGTTTTAACACCTTATTGATTTGCTCATTAATTAATGAACTAAAATAAAGTGTTTGATAGTATTCATTTCATACTTTTATGAGTCATGTTCTTAATTTTGTAAAAATATATACTTCAGAAAATTAGATTTTTAAAATAGAATGTCTGATTAAAAATATCCTGGGGCGCCTGGGTGGCTCCATCAGTTAAGCTTCCGACTTTGGCTCAGGTCATTATCTCACGGTTCCTGGGATGTGACGGGCTCTGTGCTAACAGCTCAGAGCCTGGAGCCTGCTTGGGGTTCTGTGTCTCCTCCTCTCTCTGCCCCTCCCCTGCTCATGCTCTCTTTCTCTCTCTCTCAAAAATGTATAAACATTAAAAAATTAAAAGAAAAAAATTGACTGACAATTGACAGCATGCTGAGAGTGAACTATTTACTAGTTGAACAAGTCATAATCCCTACGTTCTTTAGAAAATTGTTCACACAGTGGGGATTTATTCCCAGAAGAAGTCATTAATTACTGCATGGAAAACATTTCTGTTCTAGACCAGTGTTGAGAAAAGTTACAAACTTTTAGAATGTTTCCGAAAATTATTCACAACATTCTTGAGATTACAGAACTACTTACCATTTCTGGCTGTCCTTGGAGAAGAGACCCAGGATGATTCAGCCAAGCCGCAGGTAAACATGCTGAGTATTCCCATCTCTTTCCAAGGAATTTTTTAAGATATGCTTTTTTGGTGTGTATATGGTATGCATCTTTGCTTTTTCCCTTCCTTCTTTCTTTCCTTCCTTCCTTCCTCTCTCTCTTCCTCCCTCCCTCTCCCACCCTTTCTTTCTCTCTTCCTTCCTTCCTTCCTTCCATCCTCTATTTCTTTCTCCCTCCCCCACGCTTTCTTTCTCTTTTTCTCTCTCTTCTTTTCTTTTTCTTTCTTTGTCTCTCTCTGTCTCTTTCTTTCTTTTGCCTTTCTATTTTTCATCCTCTGATTTTGATGGATAGAATCAAAATCTTACTCGTTTAACTAGGTAGTGCTAATCTCTTTGCTGAATGTTTAAATTCAACAAATCTTTGTATTGCCTGATTGGTTTCTATTTCTCTTGCTCATTAGACACCATTCTTTCACTGACACCCATCTTCACTCTTTTCCAGCTCGTACAGAGAACTACAGACATTGCCCCTAGTACACTAGGTTGTCTCTTGTCTTTAGATCTTTGTACCTAAACCTGCAATCATCCTGCCCCTACTTCTGAGATGAACTTCTCTGGGAGGTTTTTCTGCTTTGAAACTCAGGGTTAGGTTTCTTTTGTGTGTGTGTTCTCATCACAGATGTATCTATCTCTCCTGCAGTGCTTATCACACTACATTGTAAATACCTGTTGCCTTGCCTGCTATCTCTATTAGATAATCTTGAGGATGGGGACAACATCTTGTTCACTGTTGGAGCTTTCACACTAAAGAGAGGCCCCATAGAAGGTGCTTAGTACATACTTATGAGAAAAAAAACAGATGAAGTTCAGGGAACAGCTCTGAGACTTCAACACTATATTCTGATGGTGGAACAAAGATCAAACACTAGAAAAAGAAATCCATGTTGTCAAAGCTCCTAAGGAATCTAAGTCCACTTTAGTAGCATTTTGCTAGTCTTGTCAGTTTACTGACCTTATCTAATTCGTTCTTCATCAACCACTTTTATAGAAATATCCTGAGAGGACCAATGGCTAAAGGTACTTGTGACCTTATTAAAAGCGCTTATGGTTGCTGGATGAGTAACTTTAAAACAGAAATCAAGTTTTCTGTTGTCATAGAGAATGACACCAACTCTCCTCTGCTCATACAAAAGATTTAAGCCGCGATAAATGATGAAACAATTTTAAGACATCATATTCCAGCAGCTGCTAGTTTGGTGTTTTCTACTGCAGGCAGACACGGTTTCATAGAGTCTTTGGTGGTGTTAAAGGGAAGCCCTGACTCCAGGCCTTTTCCATAGGTGAGGTCTCGTTCCTGTCTTTTCGTTTTGTTTTGTTCCTTAGAAAATTTTTTTGTAAAGTTTACTTTGGACTGTCCAAGATTTCCAGTGTTTCTGTTGCAATCCAGTTGGCTATGACCTAGAGACTTATAAAGAAAACAATTAGCATTTTATGTTTAGCTGCAATTTTCAGTGTATCAACCACATGTGATTGTACCATATTTCTGCTCAGTGACTCCCTAATTAGTGACAGTCACAGATGCTCTTGCTGCATTCTTGGAATCACTATCTGAACAAAAATAAAGTTAATGTGCTCTATTTTAGTTATAATAAATTTTCAGGTACCACACAAATCATGAAAATAGTCAATGACAACAGATGTTACCAATTACTTTGTAGTTCTGTATTTGGTGGGGGGGGGAAGAGGGGGTTGAATATGCATACAACATTTCTTTCTTTCTTTTATATTTATATTTTGTGATAAAATGGTAGCTAAAAGAAGTGAGATAACATAAAATTATTAACAGTATGTGTGAAATTGTACAGAATACTTCTATAATTCTAATGTTAAGGAAAGAGTTAATACTAATATATTACCTTAGGTAATTATGACTTATGTTTATTGTGTTTCAAGGGATGTGATTTGCTTTTAAGAGCCAGACAGATGCTACAAATCTTTCTTCCCAAGAAAAAAACATTCTGAGATTCCTCTCAACAATGGTGAATTATTTGTTTTGAACATTGTGGATGTCTGGCATTCATTTTGTGTTATCCTGACCCTTTTGTAGCCAGGCATCAAAATCTGTTTTTCTAGTACTGTGGTTAGTCTGCCTGACAAGGATTTTAAAATGCATTTTAGTTTGGAACCATAGCTAATGTAGTTAATGAAAGTACTTTCTTACTTTCTATTCTGATGATGAGGAAAATGTCTGTGCAGTGAAAGTAGTTAGCTAGTAAAGAGTATCATCTCATAGCCCATTGATATGTTATTTTATGAAATTAAGTGAGGTTTTCTTCTTTCTTGTAATTACTGTCTATCTTATTCCATATAGAATGTCAGATACTAGGAAGAATAATAGATACTTTAATTTTACTTTTTTAATTATCAAGACTTAAAAAAAATATGACCTAACCCTTCAAGGGTGGGTATGATAAGAATGTTTACATTAAGTATTCCAGGTACTAGAAAAAGCTATTCTGAAAGTTAACAACTACTTTTAGAAAGAATTATTGGGTTGGGGCACCTGGTGGTTCAGTCAGTTAAGTTTCTAACTTTGGCTCAGGTCATGATCTCACAGCTTGTGAGTTCAATCTCTACCCTGGGCTCTGTGCTGACAGCTCAGAGGCTGGAGTCTGCTTTGGATTCTCTGTCTCCCTTTCTCTCTCTGCCCTTCTTCCCCTGCTTGTGCTCTCTCTATCAAAAATAAACATATAAAAAAATAAACATTAAAAAATTGCTGGAATTATTTCAATTTATATAATATAGATGTATATTACACATATAATTAATGTTGACTTTTAATGTACCTGACTTCACCCATGAGGGGTTGCCAATTAGGGAATTGTGTAACAGTGTCTAAGATGACAAGAGTAGCAAGGGTTTTTGCTTTTTTTTTTTTTTTAACTTATCATTTATTTTGAGAGAGAGAGAGAGAGAGCACGATGAGGGGAGAGGTAGAGAGAGAATCCCAACCAGGTTCTGCACTGACAGCATAGAGCTCAATGTGGGGCTCGAAGTCATGAACCACAAGATCATAACCTGAGCCAAAACCAAAAGTTGGATGCTTAACCATCTAAGCCACCCAGGTGCCCCTGTTTTTAAATTTTCACCCCTACTTTAGTTTTTTTTCTTTTTTCTTTTTTTTTATTAAAAATTTTTTTTAACGTTTTATTTATTTTTGAGACAGAGAGAGACAGAGCATGAACGGGGGAGGGGCAGAGAGAGAGGGAGACACAGAATCGGAAGCAGGCTCCAGGCTCTGAGCCATCAGCCCAGAGCCCGACGCGGGGCTCGAACTCATGGACCGCGAGATCGTGACCTGAGCTGAAGTCAGCCGCTTAACCGACTGAGCCACCCAGGCGCCCCAACTTTAGTTTTTTTTCAAGAGACTAGTCAATTTGGGGACATTGTGAGCCATTGTGGTATTGATGTAAGCTTCTTGCTGAAAAGGAGATTAGTTGGCTATAATAGGAATCTAGACATACCTTTTTAGTAGATTAATTGCATCAGTGGTTCCAGATTTTTACCCCTCCTCTAGCCCATGAACTTTGCTTTGTGACTTTGAAGTTGCCCTTACTTAAAGAGGTAAAGTTTCTCTCTGTCCCTAAATTCTGAATTTGGCCACATGATTTGCAGATTTGGTATGTGTAGGCGTTTGAAAAAGTGCTTGTATACTCCTGTTTCTGCTCTTGACCCTCTGCCTTTTCCACAGGAACACACCCAAGCTAGGCTGCTGGAGGAATGTAAGGGACATGTAGACAGAATCAGCCACTGACAGCCAGTCAACCCGACATGCAGGTGAGTCCAGTTGTTAGCAGAAGGCCCACTTCGTCTAACTTGCTCACATATAGACTTGTGGACTAATTAAAGGCTGATTTCCGGCATAGTTCATTCATAGTATCATTGTGGCAACAGGTAACTGATATAAATCTCATTCAAGATTTGTTTCTTTTGGGGGGAAATGAGAATTCCCAACTAATGGCTTCAGGGACACTTTCTTTTTCTTAGATTCAGACAGTTCAACCACTGGATAACAGAGGCCTGATAATTCCAGTTAGATAGGATTATAATTGTAGCTTAACCGTGAGGATCAATAGAGCATGTGTTTTAGGCCCCTGGTGCCTGCCTCAGGTGCAAGAAGAAGTATTAGGCTGAATGCAAAGTATTAATTACCAGAGAACACAGAGTCAGGCATATATTTTTTGCTAATGGAATGTACTAAAACCTGATTACAAAAAATCCTAGGGGACTTGGGAAAAAAAGCTATAAGGGACATTTTATAATGTCTCACTTGCACTGAGTTCTAAGTTAGGTCAGGGGGATTTAAAAGCTTAACATTATCCAAAGACTTTCTTGGCACATCAGGTGTTTATAAGGAATTTTCAGCATATTATCTATTCACTATATAATCACACACATAAATATATTTTTGCCCTCTCTAGAAAATTTTAGAGGGAGATTTATTTTATTTTTTCTTTCTTTTTAGTTTCTTAATACTACCACTTTTGGCTTTGGTATTTCCTTCCATTAAACAAAATACTAAGCTCCTACAGTCTATAATTTAAAAAAAATTTCAATGTTTATTTTTGAGAGAGAGAGAGAGAGAGAGAGAGAGCATGCGACAGCATGGGGGAGGGGCAGAGAGAGAGGAAGAGAAAGAGAGAGTGGGAGAGGGGCAGAGAGGAAGACGCAGAATCTGAAGCAAACTCCAACCTCTGAACTGTCAGTGCAGACCCTGACTCAGGGCTGGAACTCACAAACCATGAGATCATGACCTGACCCGAGGTCGAGTGCTCAACCGACTGAGCCAGCCAGGTGCATCTACAGTCTACAATTTTAACCTCTACTTTTAAAATTAAAAATACTCTAGAAATTTATCATAAGCGTGATATTTAATGGTTGTATAATACTTAGTTGCATGAATTTAAGCATAATTAACCATTTCCTCTTCTTTTCTACTCTATCACTATTCAAAGTTTCGCTGTAGCAATATTTTTTGTTTGTATTTCTTTCTGATTACCTTTTTATGATGGATTTCCAGAAGAGAGGTTACTGATCCAGATGTTATCAGTATCGTAAAGGCCTAAACTGAATACACGTAGCCTAACTTTTTAAGAAAGGTTATGTTGCTTCTTGAAGTGTGTGAAAATGCTTTTCTTACAACAGACTTGCCAGCATTGAGTACATTCTTGAAAAATTACCCTATGATAGTATGCATATATTATGAAATTTACAAAGCTCAATAATGCTAAAAAATAACAAAAGTGTAATTGTTTTCAATTGCAAAAAATAGTAACTTTTCTCAGATTAAAGATTATTATGTGGCTTTGAAACTGTGATAGAGCTAGAAAGGCAACATTCTTTTCCCCCCACCCCATGCTTCTCAAGGGACCTAGAACAATGATTCATGATAGCATTCTAATTTCCAGCTAATTGAGGGCATGTCTTGAGGCTTTTAGTTTTGGAACTCTAGGTACATAAAGAAAAGGGAATGAGGTGACAACTGCCACAGGGAAAGTAGCAACTGGCCCCAAGAGTGTGTGTCTGAAACTTCACAGTATAGGGGGAGGTACAGTTGTGGATATTCAGACCATATTATAAGGCTTGAATGCTTGGATGTTGTGATGCTTGAAAACAGGAGACGGTGAGATAGAGTGAGACTAGTAGAAGATTGAGGATACAACAGGCCTTGTTAGAATCCTGTCTCTGACACTTATGAACAATGTTGTCTTGGGCAACCAATCTGAGCCTTATTTTTCTCATTTTCTAAAAAGAAGATAATATTTTTCTTATTTTCTAAAAAGAAGATGATTGTTTCTAAAAGAAGATAATAATAAAGTGTTCTGATGTAAGTAAATAACAACACAGTTTAAAAGCACTTAGTGGGGCCCCTGGGTGGTTCAGTTGGTTGAGCCTCCAACTTTGGCTCTGGTCATGATCTCTGGGTTTGTGGTTTCGAGCCCCGCATCAGGCTCTGTGCTGACAGCTCAGAGCCTGGACCTGCTTCAGATTCTGTGTCTCCCTGCTTGTATCTGCCCCTCCCTGCTTGTGCTCTGTCTCTCTCTGTCTCTCTCTCCCTCTCAAAAATAAACATTAAAAAATGAATAAATGCACCTAGTAATAAGTTATCAAAAGGAAATGATGAATGGATTTAGTGTCATGGCATAGATTTAATGATGGGGTTCCGTAAAATTTGAAGCATCAGGAAGCCGAAGAATAACAGAAATTTGGGGGGACCTGCAAAATGTTGTGGACTAAGTGAAAAAAATTTAGGGCTCTGGTGGGCACTTGGGCATTTTTCCTTTTATCTGCATGATAACTCAGTCTCCCAGTGGTAATGCTTAATGGAGCAGTGACCAGATGTGAATACCTGGGCTGCCTTGCCTTGCTACATCTTTAATTTTATCCTCTAGTGAAATTACTGTTATCAGAAACCGTGTGTTTGGAACTACGAAATTAGAGAATTTTGGGCATTTATTGGGATTGCTCTAATCGAGGGCATCTAGGAGAAAGACAATAACTTGGTGTGTCAAACTGATATGGAGGTTGGGTCTGAGGGGCACCTGGGTGGCTCAGTGGGTTAAGCATCTGACTTCAGCTGGGGTCATGATCTCGTGGTTCTGTGAGTTTGAGCCCCACATAGGGCTCTCTGCTGTCAGTGTGGAGCCCACTTCACGTCCTCAGTCTCCCTCTCTCTGCCCTTCCCTTGCTTGCATGTGCGTTCTCTCTCTCTCTCTCTCTCTCTCTCTCAAAAATAAACTTAAAAAAAAGAGTTGACGCTGAGATATGGCTATGGCCAAAACCTGGTTTCAGAGAAATTCTGCATCTGTATTTGGGAGGCTAGAAAACAACACAGATGGTCTTTGCCTCAAACCCATTGTGGCTAAGAGACTGTTAAAAAAAACTTGGTGGTTAACAGTTATCTAAAAACTGATAGAGAGGTAAGTTGTAATGAGACACAAATGGTTTGAGTTTTCTAATGCCCATATCCCAGGTCTAGACCTATCATTTTATATTCACAAGAAAAGAAATGTAAAACATGTGCTGGCATGTAATGCCACATTTGATTAATTTTGACTATTATTAGGATTGTCAGTAATTCCTGCAGCTAAATTTACTGTGTAGACATATGCATTGATTATTGAGATGGGCACATTGATGTGTCAGCTATGCCTGCCACTGGCAAATCATTTCAGCTCAATATAGAAAGGCAGAGTTTGATATCTTGTAAAAGTCTTTTAATAAAACCCTCTATTGGAACTAGCCCTATTTAAATGGACCATTATGATTAGGAAAGGGACTTTGGTTTCCCCAAAGAGGAGTCTTCTACTAATGAGGATTAATTTGAGAATTAGGGAAATTACTTAGAATCAGAAACAGCTGAGAGGAAATGGTTTTAAAGATTTGAATTGGGTTGAATGACTGTGGCTCAAAAATTGGAATTGTTCTTTGTAAGAAATGCCATTAACCCAAACTGAAGGATTAGGAGAGGATTGTGAAAAAGTAAATGAGGCAGTTCTCATTAAGATAGTTTCTTTGGACTGAGTAAAGACGAACGAAGCACTGTTCTTGTATTACTCACTGGTAAAGTGTTAGTTGGACAGAAAGATCCACACAGATTTAATTTGTTTTTTTCTTATTTTTTTCTCTTGTACATTACATGTATTTTTCATTCTGCAAGGGGATGTTTATAGGGCATCACTAAAAATGACACAGGAACTAGGACCGTATACTTCTAGAGTGGATGGGATTTTCATTTGACTTTCTACCCTGTGACAGTCTTCCTGATAGTAAGTTGGTGTCTGTGCTGGAATAAATCCAGGTCGGAGAAATTCAGGATCTCATGAATCAGTCCATTTCCTTCACTGATAGCACCAAATGTTAGCAAACTCTTCTTTGTGGGGCAAGAAAAATGGTTGCTGCACACCACCTGGGGTTTGCTCTAGGTAGCAGGAGAATCAATCTTCTGTTACATATCTACTCTGCTGTTCTGGGAGCAATAGTGATGGAGGAGAGCACAGTGACCTTAGAGCCCCTCTAAATTCTTAGAGAATTTCATTAGGAATTTGTGAAGTCCTAAATAAAAGCTTAAAAGTTAGGATTTAGGTGATTCTTTGAATAGTTAAGATGAAAGTCTGGCTAGCAGGCTTTTTTCTTTAGGAAAACAAATTTTCAAAAATTATGAAAGCAAGACCCGGGCTATATTAAAGGGGAGGAAATGCATAAAAGAGAATAAAACTTAATAAAGGAATAGGGATTTGGCTTTGATCTGGGGTGATCTAAAGGCTGAGTTTGAGGTTCTGGGACTCAGGGAAGAAATCACTTTATAAGTGGTGTCCAAAAACATGGTGTGGGCAAATTAACTCTAAGAACATTGGTTTTGATATTTAATTACAGGTTTTGGTTCAGTTGGTTAGTTTCATACTGTAAAGCTTCTCAGCAAATGGAAGATTTCAGCAAAAGTATGTTTTGTAACAACAATAGATGATGGTGCTTTGTGAAATGAAAGGGGGATGGCATGGGGCAAAAAAAATCCAGGACAGTTGTAGAAAGAGGGTGAGGCAACCAGAGTAGCCTATGAGAAAACATCAGAGCAGGGGCGGCAGGTGAGAGCAGAGAAATGGCTTGTAGAATATAAGCACCTTCTTCGTCCCTCCAAGAAATCATGGAATTGTGGGGACGGGAGGAGTGTTATTTTGCTTGCCTACTAAAGAAAAATAAGAACACAGAAGCTCACAGAGGACTTGGAGTCATTTGGGTTACAGTAGCCAATGATTATATAGCACTAATTGATTTTAGTTTTTAGAAGCCTTCTCGAATAAGTTTAATACTATGTGCACAAGGACTTTTCTCAACCGAGTCACCCAGGTATCCCTTGCACAAGGCCTTTTCTTAAATATTTAAAAGCTGCCCTGCCTGTCCCCAGTTGGACAGATACAGCTCTATCAAGCATTCCACAAATACTTGGACTCCAGATCTTCTCCCCTCACCATCTTGGACTTGGTTCTCTGGACGTGCATTCTTTTCTCAATATCTCTCTTAAAATGTCATACTTAAAATGGAGCTTAGTATCCCTAAGCTAGGGATAAGACTAGTCTATCCAATGAGATTCAATGAGAGAAAAAGCATGTGACCTCCCTTTTTCGGAGCTTTGTACTTCTAGCTTTGCATACTGAAACAGAATCAATTATAATTATGGACCCCTTATCACACTACTGACCCATATTCAACTTTGGTTTAACAAAACACCTAATTTTTTGACACAGAGATATTTTTTAAAATATTTTTTAATGTTTATTTATTCTTGACAGAATGAGAGGGAGAGGGAGAGAGAGAAAGAGTGAGCAGGAGATGGGCAGAGAGGGAGAGGGAGACACAGAATCCAAAGCAGGCTCCAGACTCCGAGATGTCAGCATAGAGCCGGTGCAGAGCTCAAACTCAAGAACCATGAGATCATGAACTGAGCTGAAGTCAGACGCTCAACCAGCTGAGCCACCCAGGTGCCCCAACACAGAGATATTTTTTATTCATATCTCCATTATTCTACAGTTGTGGAGTTCATATTTTTTAAGACTAAATTTTATTGTGCACATGTGGTCCATCTTGTTTCTTGAATTCACTCTGGGTCTTGATTTATGCCCTGTAAAGATTTTATAAGGTTGCAAGATGTATATGCTTTCTTTTTCCCTTTTCCAGCTTTATTGAGGTATAATTAACAAATTGTAAGATATTTAAAGTGTACATCGTCGTGATTTGATGTACATGTACATTGGGAAAGGATTCCCACCATCTGGTTAATTAACACATTCATTACATAATTATGTAATTACTTAATTGACTTATTGGTGAGAATATTTAAGTTCTCCTCTCTTAGCAAATTGTAATGATAGAACACAGTGTTATCAACTATAGTTTCCATGTTATACATTAGATCCTCAGATCTTACTCATCTTACAGCTGCAGACTTGTTCCTTTTACCAACCTCACCCTATTTCCCACACCTGCCACATTTTGGCAACCACTTTTTTACTTTCTGTTTCTATAGGTTTGATTTTTTTTTTTACCATGAAGTATTTGTCTTTCTTGGTCTGGCTTATTTAACCTAGCATAATGCCTTTAAGTATCATTCGTGCTGTTGCAAATGGCAGGATTTTCTTCTTTCTCATGGCTGAATAATATTCCATTGTATATATACACTACATCTTCTTTCTCTATTCATTTATTCATGAACACTTAAGTTTTTCCATATCTTCATTATTGTAAATAATGCTGTAATGAACATGGGGGTGCAGGTATGTTTTTGAGTAGTGTTTTCAGTTCCCAAATATGAGTAGAATTAGTGGATCATATAGTAGTTTTATTTTTAATTTTTTAAGGAACTTCCATACTGGTTTTCATAGTGGCTATGCCAATTTATAATCCCATCAAGGGTTCACTTTTCTCTATGTCCTTATTGACATTGTGATGTCGTTAGCTCATCTTTTTGATGATAGCCATTCTGACAGATGAGGCAATACCTCATTGTGGTTTTGATTTACATTGCCTTGATGGTTAGTGATGTTGAGCACCTTTCCATGTATCTCTTAGCCATTTGTATGACTTCTTTGGAAAAACATCCATTTGGTTCCTTTGTCCTTTTAAAATGGATTATTTTGCTCTTGAGTTATATGAGTTTCTCATATAGTTTGGGTATTAACCCTGTATTTGATATATGGTTTGCAAATATTTTCCCCCATTCTGTGGGTTGCTTTTTCACTTTGTTGATGGTTTCCTTTGCTGTACAGAAGCTTTTTAGTTTGATGTAGTCCTACTTGTTTATTTTAATCTACTTTCTTGTCAATGTTGAAAATACTGAAAAGAACAAGGCAGAAAATAAAACATGGCAGGCCATTGTTTAGACACAGTTACTCAATCAACTACACATCTGTGTAAACATGCAACATTTGGCTCTCATGGTCTCTCTTAGTCATCTAGAGATTCTGGAGAATAAAACAGCCTCCATAATCAATAGAATCTCAAGCCACATATTCTACAGTTTTTTTTTTAATTTTTTTTTTTAACGTTTATTTATTTTTGAGACAGAGAGAGACAGAGCATGAACGGGGGAGGGTCACAGAGAGAGGGAGACACAGAATCTGAAACAGGCTCCAGGCTCTGAGCTGTCGGCACAGAGCCCGACGCGGGGCTCGAACTCACGGACCGCGAGATCGTGACCTGAGCTGAAGTCGGACGCTTAACCGACCAAGCCACCCAGGCGCCCCTCTACAGTTTTAATTTCAATTAACAAAGAGATATAATGTTTCATTCAAATGAGAATATACTGTAACCTGCTTATGGATCTTCAATTTCTTACAAATACTATGACCTCTTTCAAATTTATGGTATTAGGATTGTTTTTAAATAGCTTTTTTTGACATTTGCCAACTTAGGACTTGGAGGTTCATTTTCTTCGCTCCTCTGAGTAACAAGAAGTTTCACCTTCCCTGAATGTCATGAGATCCTTTCTCCCCTCTGTTCTCAAGACAATTCTTGGAAGATGTCTCAGACTGTGCTCTTATACTAAAGGAATTTTGTAATTTTAGTTTGTGAAGAACTAAGATGTGGTGTTTGCCCAGCTTCTGTCTGTGATTACTTTCTTCATCTTGCATTTAAGCCTTCAGTAAAATATACAATCTTATTTAAGGAATTTTTAAAAAACTTTTTACCCCCTCCCCATTATTTCAGGCCAAGAGAACATTTTAACTTGCTTAATATAAATTTAATTTAAATGTAATTTACATACTCTATGTTGTATAAGCAATATACAAACATGGTCTTGTTGTAACAATATAAATGTTATATAAACACAGTTTTATTCTGTCAGAGTCTCAGCTATATGTACATCACTATCTCCTTGTATTAGTCAGTTTTCTTAGGTATAGTCAAATTCACTCTGGTGAGTTTACACGAAAAGGAATTTGTTACAGCATGTTAGTGGGCTCAGAGAATTTCTAGGTGTACGTTGAATCAAGGCTGTATTATACAGACAGGAGCAATGTGAGTAGAAGAAATGCCCAAACACATCACAGCACTATTCCCAAAGAAAGCAAGAAATCTTACTACAGTCTTCTGTTATTCTATACCTATTCACCAAAACCTCCTCTAGAGATACTGATAAAAATCTTAGGGCCTTCTTGACCATGAATGTCAGATCTGTGCAACCCCTGCTCACAATGTTGTCTCTGTCAAAGTCTCGTTAGTCTGTTAGTGGAATGTAGTCAAATGAAGAACCTACCTACAGGCAACTTGGGAAATGCAGACGTAATTTTCCCACCCCTAGGGAGCAGGGAGATACACTGTAAGGCTGCTGGAGTGGTGTGAAGTGAATCAATATGCAGTATCTGATGCGGCCACCTCTTGGGTCATCTAACATGCTTATGTACTCTTTTTTCCCAGAGTACAACTTCCCACAGCAATGGGAGCCAGTAGCATGCTCTATGTATAAAGAACCTAATATAAAGGAACAATTCTTTTTGGAATTGAAGAAAGGCTGACCTTCTCCCGAAAGGGGAGGATCACTATATCATCAGTCATTAAGTGATGTTCATAATTCTTGTTCAGTCATTATTCTGGCTTAATATTCTTAATTATGTACCAGATTTATAAAGTTTATCATGGTCAGCTTATCTTATATAAACTAGTAGGAGAAATGTAAAGGCAAAAAAAAAAATAGTCAATTGGTAAGGGAAGGGAAATTCTTAATTCCTGATTCATTTCCCTGTGTATCCATTATCTAATTTTGTCACCCTCAGCCCTGTATTGAGTTGTAGCTTTTCTAAAATTTATTGCTGGATAAGGTGGTACTAGCAGTCCATTGGTTTCAGGCTTACTCCTCCTGCCTCCCCTGCACAGCAGAACCTTTATTTCCTCTTGAAAATCAGCACTGGAGGACCTGGGTGCCTCAGTTGGTTAAGAATCTGACTCTTGATATCAGCTCAATTGTGATCTCATGGTCATGAGATCAAGCTCCACGTTGGGCTCTACACTGAACATGGAGCCTGTTTAGGATTCTCTCTCTCTCTCCCTCTCTCTCTCTCTCTCTCTCTCTCTCTCTCCCTTCCCACCCCCCTTCCACATTCTCTCTCTCTCTGTCTCACACACACACACAAAATAAATAAACATTTAAAAAAAAAGAAAATCAGCATCAATTATCCTAGTGTATATAGTAATTTCCAGCCTATTGGTCCAGGACATCAGAAAAGAAGATTGGGCAACTGCCAGTTCAACATAGATTTCAGTAGAACTAATACTTTCCCAGAACCTGGACAGCTAACATTTTCAGCAAGTCAAATAAAATATTTGTTATATTCTCTGAATTGGCCTGAATAAACTTCCAGCAGATGAGCAAGAAAGACCTTGAATCAGCTTTATATATGTTTAGAATCTCTGCTAATCATATTATAATTACTTCCAGCTAGGTTTATGATGATGTAGTTTTGTTTTTCTTCTCTATCTCCACATGTTCTCTGTCATTCTCTCCTCAAGTCAGTGAATCTTCATGTAGATGTCACTCTAGCAAGATATAGTGCTTGGTAAATAATAGGTGATCCATACATGTAGAACATTGTTTTTTTAATCCTGACTTCAAATTAGGTTCACTTGGACAGAAGTTAAAGAGAGAGAGAGAGAGAGAGAGAGAGAGAGAGAGAGAGAGAGAGAGACAAAGCATGGAAAAAACTTCCTCCATCCTGGACAAAAACCCCCAAACAAAAACAAGTAAAACTCATACTGGGGCTCTACTTAAGACCATCTATAGGGCATCTGGGTGGCTCAATCAGTTAAGTGCCGACTCTTGATCTTGGTGCAGGTCATGATCTCATGGCTGTGAGATTAAGTCCCATTTCAGGCTCTGGGCTGAGCATGGAGCCTGCTTGGGATTCTTTTTCTGCCCCTCCCCTGATTGTGCACACTCTGTCTTCTCTCTCTCTCTCTCAATAAATTTTTTTTTTTTTGAAGATCAACTATATGAGGAGTTCTTTGAATGAGGCCCAGGCATCAGTATTTTTAAAAACAGTCTATGTCAGGGGCACCTGGGTGGCTCAGTTGGTTAAGAGTCCAACTTTGGCTCAAGTCATGATCTCATGGCTCGTGAGTTCTAGCCCTACATTGAGCTCTCTGTAGTCAGCATGGAGCCTGCTTTGGATCCTCTATCTCCTTCTCTCTCTGACCCTCCCCTGCTCTCTCTCTCTCTCTTTTATCACTCTCTCTCAAATAAATGATTAAAAAATAAAAATAAATAAAAATAGTCTATGTCATTCTCATGTGCTGCCAGATTTGAGACATGCTATACAATTGTAGGCCTGGAGACAGCCCCCAAATCTCTTATTATCTAATTTCACCTTTGGGTAAAAACACCTAAAGCAGCTCAGCCAATGAACACTAAAACCTTACAAATACACAAACATACTTTAACTGTTATGTGTGTGTTTAATATTATCCATTTATTGAAGACAATTTTTAAAAATAGAGGTAAAAAATGAAAACAATATCACTTGTAATCCCCTCACATAGAGGCCACCACTGTAGACATTTAGATTCATATCCTTGTTTAGAAACCCATCCACAAATAATTGGGGATCGTGATATATACTTAATTTTTATCCTGCCTTTTCTCCTTATGTTGTTTTGAGCTGTTCTTCAGGTTACTAAATGTTCTTTGAAAAAGGGGAGTTTTAGAGGCCACAGAATACTCTACTGTGTGGCTGAACCAAAATATATTTATCTTTAAATATTTCTCATGGAAATTTTCAAAGTAGAGATACAGTGGAAATGAACCACCACAAACCCATTATGGGACTCAAACTTTACCATCCTGATTTAAGAGCTTAATTATGGTTTATGTCCCCCTGTAGATACAGGGGAATAGTTAGTTACAAGGCTGTCAGTCCTAAATGATCACTTTGGTTTGTCCTTAGGACACCTTCCTGTCAATGGCCACCATGGATGTTCGTACATAATTTAACCTCCAGATTCAGTTTTGTATTTTCAGTGCAGGCCTGGGGAAGTTCAAAGCATCCACCCCCAAATGTTGGACTCAGCCTGTCTTAATGCCTTTGGTAGTTTTTTCTTTCAATTATTGTTATGGCTTTATGATTTTTGAACCATGTATCTTTACCTGGAATTTTTGCAAACTGATGGATTTTTAAAATAGCTTTATAGACATATGAGTGATATATAATAACATGCACATATTTAAGCTATACAATGTGATAGGAATTTAAGAAACAAAACAGAAAAAATAGAGAAAAAAAGACTTTTATTTATTTCTTTTATTTATTTCTTTTTTAATGTTTATTTGTGAGAGGGATAGAGACAGAGTGTGAGCAGGGGAGGGGCAAAGAGAGAGGGAGACACAGAATCAGAAGCAGGCTCCAGGCTCTGAGCTGTCAGCACGGAGTTCGACGCGGGGCTCAAACTCATGAACTGGGAGATCATGATCTGAGCTGAAGTCAGATGCTTAACCGACTGAGCCACCCAGGCACCCCTTTTTTTGTTAATATTTTTATTTTTATATATTTTTTAATGTTTATTTATTTGTGTGAGAGAGACAGACAGAGTGTGAGAAAAAAACCCAGACTTTTAAATATAGAGAACAAACTAGTGGTTGTCAGGGGAAGGTTGCTAGGGGTATGAGTGAAATAGGCGAAAGGAATTAAGGGTAAATTTATCATAATGAGCACTGAGTGATGTAAAAATGAAAATAAGAAGAAATTAAAAATAATAAAGTGCATAATGTGATAAAATGTGGAATATGTATACTGCATGGTCTGAATGTTTATGTCCACCAAAATTCATATGTTGAAATCTTAACCCCACAGGTGATGTGGGAGGGGGTATGGACTTTGGGAGGTGGTAGTACCTTTACAAAGAAGGCTCCAGAGAAATGCCTTGCCCCTTCTAACATGCAAGGGCACAGCAAGAAAGCACTGACGATCAACCAGGAAGATGGCCCTCATCAGAATCTGACCATGCTGGAGCCTTCATCTTGGACTTCTCAGCCTGCAGAATGGTGAAAAATAAGTTTTTGTGTTTTATAAGCCACCCAGTCTATGGTATTTTGTTATAGCAGCCCAAATGGACTAAAATATGTGCACTCTTGAAACTATCACCAAAATCAAGACAATGAACAAATTCATCACTCCAAAAAAATATCCTCATACTGTTTGTAGTATCTCTCACTGGACTCATCCCTGTCCCTCTCAAGTTTCTGGACAACAGTGATCTGCTTTCTGTCCCCATAGATTAGTTTGCATTTCTTACAATTTTATATCAGTGGACTAATACAGTATGTACTCTTTTTTGTCTTTTACTCAGCATTATTATTTTGAGATTCCTCCATATGGTAGTGTGTATCACTAGTTTATTCTTTTTTTATTGCTGTGTAATATTCAATTACATGGATAGACCACTTTTGTTTATCCATTAACCTATTGATGGCATTTGGGTGGCTTCTAGTTTTTAGCTACTATAATGAAGCTGCTACAAATATTTATGTACAAATCTTTTTTTTAATGTTTATTTATTATTATTTTATTTATTTACTTATTTATTTTTTTGAGATAGTGCCAGTGGTGGGGAGGAGCAGAGACAGAGGGATACAGAGGATTTGAAGGAGGGCCTGTATTTACAGCAGAGAGCCTGATGCAGGGCTCAAACTCACAAACCGTGAGATCATGACCTGAGCCAAAGTTGGAGGCTCAACCAGTTGAGCCACTCAGGTGCCCCTCATGTACAAATCTTTGCTTTCATTTCTCTTGGGTGGGAAAGCAAAAATGAAATGATAAAGTGAAATGGCTGAATCATATGATAGTGCATATTTAGAGAAATTGCCAAATTGTTTTCCAAAATATTGTACTGTTTTATATTGCCACCAGCAGTGACAATGTCCTCCTTATCTTCACCAACATTTGCTATGGCCATTCTTTTTAACTTTAGCTATCTTAGGAAGTATAAAACATGTGTAGTATATCTCAGTGTGGTTTTAAACTTGTATTTCCCTGATGACTAATGACGTTGAGCATACTTTTTTATGTGCTTATTTGTCACCTATGTATTATCTTTAGTAGGTGATTGTTCAAATCTTTTGACTAGTTTTCAATTAGCTTTTTTCTTATTGTTGACTTTTGAAAGATATACTTATATATATGCATCTGTATACAGGTCTGTATACAGGTCTGTATACAGATGCATATATATATGTATATATATATACACACATACACATACATATTCTAGATTCAAGTCCTTTATCATATGTAAGTTGTGCAATTATTTCCTTATGGTCTATGGCTTGTCTTTTATTATTTTAGTAGTGTGTTTCGAAAAGCAGCTTGAAATTTTGATGAAGTCCTGATGGATTTTTGACAATACTGAATAATCTCTGTGTAAGATTTGCTTTAGAATTTGTTATGAGCCAGCTATCAAAGTTATTACCAGTGACTGAGAATGTTCTGTGTTCTTTGTGAGGAAAAACAGAATTTTAATGAAATGTTGAGTTTTTTCTCTGGAAAAATACCTTGATCAAGAAAAAATTATTCTGTATAATAAACATTTCCTTATTTGATTAGCATCAAAAAGGAAGCCATACTTTGCCTAGAGATAACACTGAGCTTTTCCTTCACCCTAAGATGAGAATACACAATGAGAAATTTTACCCCTCCTTGGATTATACCTTTTGTCATGTGTATCAACTAACAACGCATCCTTCTTGTCTTTGTTTCTTGTGGGAGACTTGCCCCCTAATCATGATGGCCTATGAAGTCATAAGTAAGAATGTTTTGGATCTATTCTATGCACATGGATCTAAGTGGGCAAATCTATACTTATGTGTGGTTTCCTGTTCTGTTCCTTAGCATAGCTTGGCCAATGCCTCCCATTTATAGTCAGGATTCTATTCAGGACAATACTCTGCATTTTGGGCCAGTTTGTATACATATGGCAATGGTGATGGTGATGACAGTAGTGTAGAGAGATGAAGATTTGTAGCACAGAGCTTATTTGCCTTAATTTTAACAGTTTCCAAAGTGTGTATTTATGGAAAATTCCCAAGGAAATTTTTTTTTGAGGGGAAGAAGGGTTTTTTTTTTTACTCTTTAGTCTCTCTGCCAAATTAATCCATTTCTATGTTTGTAATAAATATCTGATATTTTTGCCTTCAAAACATTTCTTTTTCTCATGACAGCAGTCTGAATTTCCTTTGGGGGAACTAACTGCCTCTTCTTTATTCTTAGTTCATGTATTTTAGATGGCTATGGCTTCTCCTTCTGGCTCTAGGTGAAGATCCATCACCCAAAGCCTGGACTGTAATAACCCTGCATCCTCTTGACCACAACGATGGGTTCAAGGGCAGGAATCTGATTCTTATGACCTTTGAAAGCCTTCTTCTTTTTAAAAATTGAAGTATAGTTGACATTGAATGTTGTATTAGTTTTGAGTGTACAACATAGTGACTTGACAGTTCTACACATTGCCATTGCTCATCACAGCAAGTGCAGTAAGTGTGGTTACCTGTGTCACCACATTATTACAGTATTACTGACTATATTCCCTGTGCTGTACTCTTCATCTCTGAGCCTTATTTATTTTGGAACTTGAAATTTTCTTAATGGTATTATTGAAAGTGCCTGAAAGGGGTCCCCAAGACATGCCGAAAAGTTAGAAAAGAAGTATGCAACTGCTCATGGCCATTTTGCCACCATGTGGGAGGGGTATTCCTGAGAATGAAACCAACACAGAAAATGGCAAAGCCAAGAGGTGGATGAGATAGAGGTGGTATGTTCCAAAGGTTCCAGAGGTGGTATGATATTTTTTGAGACTGTGAACTCTGCCTTCATATTAAACTGGTTTTAATTTTTGAACTCAATAAATTATCTCTTACTTAAACTGGTTTGAGTGGATTTTTCTCACTCTAACTAAAGGAATTCTGGCAGAAACAGTGTTTGAATAAAATTAAGCCCTTGACATAGAAGTCTCTTATTATAGAGAGTTCTGTTGTATTCTCGTTCTCTGTGACCCACTTCCACTAAAAATATTTGTAGGTTCTATTAATAGGATTTAATTTTTTTTTTGGAATCCAAATAGCCTAGAACTCTAGATGGATTTAGCTATTTATTTTTCTTCCTGTGACTATCTTCTTTCTCACTTTTTGAGTAAGTAGGAAGATATGGATGGAGAGAAATTAATACTTGGGTTAGGATAAGTTGTTGGAGATGTTCAAGTATAGTCTAGATTCTCCCTTGGCAGATCTGTGGAATGCAGCTGTGAACTACCTGTGGTCCTCTGCCCTGATTATTGTGTTCCTTGTCTTCATGCTCACATTCAGGTTTGCTCTTCTAGTTTACTATACTCCTAAACTGATTTATAAAAAATTATTTTTAATGTTTATTTAGTTTTGAGAGAGAGAGGGAGAGAGACAGAGCACAAGCAGAAGAAGGGCAGAGAGAAAGGCAGACACAGAATCAGAAGCAGGCTCAGGCTCTGAGCTGTCAGCACAGAGCCTGACACAGGGTTCGAACTCATGAACTGCTAGATTATGACCTGAGCTGAAGTCAGACACTTAACTGAGCCACCCAGGTGCCCCTACTCCTAACCTTATTTCAATTCACATCTCAAACATCTCTTTCAAGAAGATTTTTCTACCCTCTGTAGACTTTAAGTGCCTTTCTTCTTCTGTAATACTCCTTTGATACCCTCTGCTCTTTGTTAATTCTACATCTTATGTCTGTATCTTTTAAATGGTGAGCTCTTCAAATGCAGCCATTGTGTCTTATTCATCTGTATCCCCAGTGTCTGGAGCTATTTATTCCTAGTACAGAGCAGATGCTCCATAATTGTTCTTTCAAAGACAAAACAGAACAAAAAAAAAAATGAAACAAAGCAAAAATGAATGCATAGATAACTGGATTTAACTTCTGGATGGTGGGGTTGATCTAGATCTGACCAATCATCAAAATCACCTGGAGACATTTTTTCCTTAGCTTTATTGAGATATAATTGACATATAATATTGTATAAGTTTAATGTGTATAATATGTTGATTTCATACACTTAGATATTGCAAAAATGATTACCACCATAGCATTAGCTAATGGTTCTGTCATATAATTACCATTTATTTTTTGTGGTGAGAGCACTTAAGATCTACTTTCTGAACAACTTTCAAGTATATAATGCATTATGGCTAAGGGTAATCGCGATGCTGGATCAGTAGATTCCACAGAACTTATTTATCTTCTAACACCAATATCTTTCCATTTCCTCCATCTGCTCAGCCTCTGGCATCCACCATTTTAACTCTCTTTTCTAGGAATCCAGCATTTTTAGATTTCACATATAGGTGGTATCTTACAGTGTTTGTCTTCCTCTGACTTATTTCATCTAGCATAATGCCTTCAAATTCCATGTCTATTGTTGCAAATGGCAGGATTTCCTTCCTTTTTTGTGGTTGAACAATATACTCCACTGTATCTGTACATACATCTTCTTTATCCATTCATCTTTGGCAGATACTAAGTTGCTTTCATATCTTGGCTATTGTGAATAATATTGCAATAAAAGTAGATATCTTTTGATATCCTATTTCCATGTCATTTGCATGTATAAACCTGGAGATATTTTCAAACAGAAAAATTATTAGGCCAATATGTAGAGATTGTGATGTAGTGGGCATGTTAGTCTTCTAGGGCTATATGAACAAAGTGTTACAGACTGTTATTTAAGCAATAGAAATTCATTTTCTCATGATTCTGGGAGCTAGAAGTCTGAGATCAAGGTGTTGGCAGGGTTTTTTTTTTTTAATTTTTAAATGTTTATTTTTGAGAGAGAGAGACAGATTATGAGTGGGGGAGAGGCAAAGAGAGAGGGAGACACAGAATCTGAAGCAGGCTCCAGGCCCCGAGCTGTCAGCACAGAGCAATCATGATCTGAAGTCAGATGCTTAACTGACTGAACCACCCAGGTACACATCAGGGTTGGTTCCTTCTGAGGCCTTTCTCCTTGGCTTTCAGATGGCTGTCTTCTGTTTTCACAGGAACTTTCCTCTGTGTCTGTCTGTTTCCTAATCTCCCATAAAGATACCAGTTGTATTGCTTTAGGACTCAATGTAATGACCTTATTTCTCCTTAATCACTTCATTAAAGACCCTATTTCCAACTATAGTCATATTCTGAGGTACTGACAGGACACACAAATTTTGGGGGGATATAATTCAGCCTGTAACAGTGTGTCTGTCTGGCCTGGGAAGTAGAATGGTGAAATAGCTCCATAATAATTCTGAAGATTAGTCTCGTTTGGAGATCCTGGATCTAAATTGTCTTCAACATTTCTGTTTCTATTAAAAGTCACATGTTTCACTCTTCTTGCAGCTATGAAAGCCAACATTGGTGTTCTATTTCTTTGTTATCTTGAGACTCAGGTTATGCCAAAATATCCACATGCAAAATGTACCTATTTATTCAATCTACAACAATAACTATGACTCTTATTTAGTGTATAAAATTATTAATATTTTTGACAAAGCTTCTCTGGAAGACCAAGACTGATTATATTAGGGAACTCTTTTGTCAGAAATGCTATGGGTCTGATTTCTAGGGGAAAATCATTTGCAAAATCAAAGCTTTTTTCAATTACAAACCATGAGAGCCTGTGCATATATCTCCCATATATGCTTTTTGAGTCTATCCAATGCCCACACAATGCTATGTTTCTGAAGGGCTTACTTTCTCAATTGTCATTTATTTGCTTTGTCATTCCAGAGTGATGTATGGTATGGATTTAATTCCCAACACCACACATTAAGCCCAGCTATTCATAGGAAAGGGGACTCTGTCCTTCACCAGGGCAGCTGGAGCCATTATCCCCCCACGTACGCTTTCTTAGAGTTTTTTTGTTCATGGAGTCTAGTAAATGTTTGCCTCCCCCATTGCTTATTCAAAGTCATTGAATATTGTAATTTCTTTCCATTAATCAGCATTATACCTATACGTATGCTGTATGAACAGTGGAAAGGAGTAATGAGGCATGATGTTTACTCTGACGCTTTTGGTGGGAATGTTCATCTTATGAAGAAATGAACTGAAACCTAAAGCATTCTCCCAAGGAGCACCTATTATGCATTCCACTGAATTTGCTTTTTAGTTTTCTTCTCCTTAGGAGAGAGGGCTTCCCCCACCCTTTGGTCAATCGAGTATGGCACAAGGGTAATGACAAGTCTAATAGATGCTGTAAACCACTACTTCTAATGCACAATGTAATTGAGTCAGAATATAGTGTCTATACTGATGGAGTCCCTGGTGCTTTAACGACTGAAATTATGATTAGAAAGATCCAGATAATGCTGACTTCTATTACATTAAACCACAGTATTATATGATTTTCCTTGCTGAAGCATATCCTTTTCTTTTGAATTATGCAGTGTTGTCTTAAATGGTTTAATATTACTTTGGAATAGAATTTTAAAAAATTGCTGAGAGAATTTAACATTTTTGGTAAAACAGATGCAAGCTCAATTTCCAGCAGTGTTTTTCAACAATTTCTTTCTGGAACTTTCATGGGAAAGAGCCTTTTTAAATAGCACTCTATGGCAAACCTTCCTAGCCAACTAAAAGGGGATCATGTAGGGGGCAGTCCAATGCCCTGGACATGGAAAGATCATTATCCTAATTGCTGTGTTGCATGCGGAAGCTGTATATGCACTTTTCACGTTGTCAAGGGTGCAAGGTGAGAAAACACTTTATGGATGGTAGTGAGGAGTGGGAGTTACTATTAAAATAATGAATGCCTCCATAACTCAGGCCTAGTGAGGTGTGAGTGAAATATGTTGTTTTCTCCCTTTGTGAATAAAGAACATCAATTACTGCTGTGGACTAAGACACTTTTATGTGTGATGTAAAGCCACCCAATGTAATACTCTAAAACTGTTAGTTTCACCTTGTCTTTACTCAATTGTTTATAATTTGTTTTAAACAACATTCACTATAACCATATGAATAATAAATAACAAAAGCGATTTTGTGTTGCTGTTAATGGTGTTAAGAGTTACCATTGTTTGGTTCTTTGCTGAGCATTTTACATATAATAAAATTCAATCCTCACATGATAAAGTTGAAAGAGTTTAAGAAACTTGCTGAATGAACAACAGCCGGTAAGTGGCAGAGCTGGGATGTGAACTCTGGTCTTTGTAAAGCCACTATGCTTTATGACATCTCTTGTGAACCTCTTAGAGAGATCTACCTATCTGAGGGAAAAACAAAAATCATTACCAATGAATTCTGTAAGAATTGGGTTGTTAACCATGACCCTATATGTACATATCAAGTAAATTGGAAACATGAGGACTCCCTGGTGCTCCAGGACGTCTACGATGCAGACAGAGTAATATCAATCTGGACAAGGAAAATATATTTTTATTTAATAAGGAAATAGTTTATATTAAACTAAACAATATTAATAGGATCTTGCAGTCAGTTTATATAGGGTGTCATACACAATCATATTTAAACCATTTTCTTTTTTTTTTTTTTATTTTTTTTTTATTTTTGGGACAGAGAGAGACAGAGCATGAACGGGGGAGGGGCAGAGAGAGAGGGAGACACAGAATCGGAAACAGGCTCCAGGCTCCGGGCCATCAGCCCAGACAGAGCCTGACGCGGGGCTCGAACTCGCGGACCGCGAGATCGTGACCTGGCTGAAGTCGGACGCTTAACCGACTGCGCCACCCAGGCGCCCCTAAACCATTTTCTAAAAAAAGAAAAAAAATTCAAAGGAAAAAGTAACAATAGTAATAGCTGACATTGAACACTTACTTTTTACCCGGCATGGTTTTAAATACTTAGTATGTTTTTTTTTTCTTTAAAAAAACTTTTTTTCATTTTTTCATTTTTGAGAGACAGAGTATGAGCAGGGGCGGGACAGAGAGAGGGAGACACAGAATCTAAAGCAGGCTCCAGCCTCTGTGAGCTGTCAGCACAGGGCCCAATGTGGGGCTTGAACCCATGAACCGTGAGATCGTGAGATCACGACCTGAGCTGAATTCAGTTCCCTTAACCAACTGAGCCACCCAGGTGCCCCAATATTTTACTTTCTTCATCATGACCGTTAAGATATTATGGAAATAGGAAGCAAGAAAAAGCAACTACAGAAAATACCAGTAATTTTAACAGAGCAATTAAATAACTTGTCTGAGTGGTAGGAGCAGAATTGAAATGGCCTCAGTGATTTCAGTGGGAATGATGGATCCCAGAGTGGCAGAGGCAGTCATAGTTTCCATTACTGGCAGCAAAAGTAGAGTTATAACCAGAATTATATGACCTTTAAGCATATTTGGGGGTGCCTGATTGGTTTTGGGTTCACTGGGATTGAAATAGGTAGCTTACTAAAATCTTACATGAACTGGAAAACCAAAAATAAGCAAACAAAGAAACAAACAAAATACAGATTCTAGGTGTGTTAAAAAGGAGCTTGTCTTGGGCCACCATGATGGAGAGTCATAGGAATTCTTGAATTCCAGGAACTAAGTCAGTTTACAAAAGCAGACACTCTGGGAAAAAAAAAAAAAAAAAAAAAAAAAAAGAAAGCAAGAAAAAGAGAAGGATTGTATACTTGAGGAAAGGTTCTGTGATAATATCGTAAGACTTTGCTGAAATCTGCCTCCTAACTTTCCCCAAACTTGCTTTCCTTTATAGGGTAACTGTGTCCGGTGCCTTAGACACTGACTTTAAGCCAATACTAATCAATGCAAACTTCATTTAACTTATCTGTTTGGCCATTTGGAAGATACACTGGTCTTGAAAAATGTGACATGATTTCATCAGCTTATTCAGTAACTAATTTTCAGTTGCTGCTTCAGATGTTATCTCTTTATTGGAACAAATTAGGAAAGTCTGTGGCATCTACTGTATAGCTCTCGATTTTTATCTATTCCAATATGCAGAGAACAACAGAGGCAGTTTTCTTTTATAAGGAAAGCAATACGTTTTCCTCTTCTGGTCTTAGGGCCACGTTAACTCTTTAGATTCATGAAGAAAAGGTAGTCTTCAGGCACTATGACTTTCTCACCATTTCACAGGACATTTTGTATCTTAACTACACCGATGTCATCATGCTGAAAGGACAAGCAGTTCAGGGAGTAGCGGTTATTCTACTCTCTTGGGACATTTTGAATGAACTGGTACTTTCCCTGGCAAACCAGTATATGCTGAAACATGGCGGAAAGTAAATTCCTTTAGCAAGTGGTTTACATTCTTAGCACTCCTGTGGCACCTGTGTGGCTCAGTTGGTTAAGCTTCTGACTCTTGAGTTCGGCTCAGGTCATGATCTCACATCATGGTTTCACAGTTCATGAGTTTGAAGTCTGCATCAGGATTCTCTCTCTAAGAATCTGCTTAGGATTCTCTCTCTCTGTCTCTCTTTCTCTCTCTCCCTCCCTCCCATGCACTCTTTCAAAATCCTATCACTCCATCATCATCCTATGCCAGTGACCTTTGACTGAAGAAGGCAAAAATTAGAAGTAGATTCATTAACACTATGTTGGCAATAGCTGAAAGTGGACTGCTGCGGCATGGTAGTTGCACTTTGAGGAGGGTCTGAAGACTTGAGGCAAGGGAAATGTTCCCAGTGTATAGCTGGTTGAATAGTATGCCTCATGTTCGTTTCATCTAGAAGAACAGATACTTGAGGTATGCATTTGCAATGATTCATGGGGAGATGCTAATGCTTTGGCTGGACAACCCAGGAGCATTGAGTCAACAGATAGGAGGGTTAATGAAAAGAAGATCTGGAGGAAAAATATGTGGGTTATTCTTTCAGATTAGGTAGTGTGAGAATATTTGAACATCTAGCATGTACCCTCCACTATGGAAGAGGCTCTTGATAATCAGGTATGCATGAAAGACCATTTCATCCATAGGATTTTCCCAGCCAAACCAGTGCTTGCTCAGTGTGATATCAAATAAAGTGGCTGTGGTGGCAGATGATGGTGGCATCCCTTATTTGACTAGCATCACTGCTGAACGTAGCAGAGAAAAATCTTTGCTCATAGGACTCTACTGTTAAATGTTTAGGAATTACGTGTTAACTGATTTACCCCTGTTTATTTGATTCCTTTGCTATTTTACCTATTTAATTTTATTATCCCCGTGGTTATGGTTGACTTCTCAATCTTATCTATTTGTTGCAAGCTATTAGGATGAGGTCATTTGGTTCCAGACTTGGAGTTGATGCAGCAACCAGTGATGTGGATAGTTCTCCTTCTGGGGAAACAGCAAGTGCACTTTCATTAAAAATAAATAAATAAATAAATAAATAAGTGCAAGGGCACCTGGGTGGCTCAGTTAGTTAAGGGTCTGACTCTTGATTTCTGCTTAGGTCATGATCTCATGATTTGTGAGATGGAGCCCGGTGTCAGGCTCTGTGCTGATAGTGTGGAGATGCTTGGGATTCTCTTTCTCCTTTGCTCTCTCTGCCCCTCCCCTGCTTGTGCTGTCTCTCAAAATAAATAAACATTAAAAAAGGGTGCATTAGGTAAATATAAATATAAAAATGTAATTTAAATATTTGTTGTGGTGGTTGTTAATGTTTGGAAGTTTAGGCATAGAAAAGTGGGATTTATTGATGGTAGGCAGAAACCATAGTGAACATTTATCTTATTTATGGTCTTCCTAGCACCTTCTGAATACCCCTCCTAAAATTTCTCACCTAATGATAAATCATTCTAAGTCAGAGGACAGAAAGGCTTCCTACTTACCATTAGACCTAAAATGAAGTCTAAGGAGAACGCACTTGGGAAACTATTTCGGGAGAGAATGACATGAAGAGGTCACACATAGAGAATTAATTCATGTGAGAATAAAGGAGAGACAATGAGCTCTCAGAAGTAACATACGCACACATGAACACACACACATGTTCTAGGGGTATAGTTCCATGCTCTGGGTGGGCAGTACAAAATCCATGGCCGTGATGGCAACAGTAGAACCTTTGCCAGAACACTTTGTAAGTAATTGAACTATTCTTCCTGGCTGTATAGTCTGCAAAACAGATATCTCCAGGATTCCCTAATATTTTACAAGTAACCCCATAACCTTCAATATATTATTTTACTATATATCTTGGATGGAGTGGGTTCTATTGTTTATAGCTAAAAATGACTCCTGGTACAAGGATATTTGAGGTAACTAAAGGGAGGAATGTAGGAATGGTCAGCTATCATAGAAGCAATTTTTTTTTAAAGCTACCTACTCGTGGTTAAAAAGATAGAGCAATTCCAGCAAAGTCCCAACTCATGTCATGAGAATTGCTACTTCCTCCACAACAATGTATATAAATCTGCCTCAGTTTAAAAAATCTCATACACTAAATCTTCACTTACAAAACATATATATTAAAGGATCTTTTTTTTTCAATTTACCAAAGGATTCACCATATTTAAGGATTTATTATATATTTTACTTAACTGGCCAAGTTGCCATTTATTTACTACATCGTAACTAATTAAGAAATTCTGCCTTTAAAAAGGTTTCTTCAAGATAATATTTGCTACATAAATACAGATTTTTTTTTTACTTAAGTATGAGAATTTAAATGCCTGCTTGGGAAGTTGTGAAATTGTTATAGTCCTGGGGCCTAACAAAGGATGCCAAACAGCACTTTCAAAATTGGAATGCTTTTTAAAAATATCAATATTATGAAGAATGTATACTGTTGAAGAATAAGTTTATTATGTAGGGTTCTTAAATGAAGACAGTAAAATACACATCTAACTAAAAAATTCAACAGCACAAAATAGAATGCCATTCAGTTCTTAAACCTTTTCGTGTTAAAGTGGCTCACTATTGATTTTGCAGAGTCACTATAATCCATTTTGTAGTTTTTTTTTCAAGTTGTAAATTTTAAAAACCTTTATTTAGGACCTATGATACTGTACAGGTAGCTGACTATGCCTGCATTCAGTGTGTGTGTGTGTGTGTGTGTGTGTGTGTGTTGTACTATATGGCAACATACTTATAAATACCACTAAATCCCTTCTGGGTTCACAAGTTCACAGCAATGTTGAACACCTATTAGGCATTTAAGAGTATCATAAAAAGACTATCTCTGGTGGGTTGTGTTTATGCTTGGAATAGATCTCCTCCCGGCAAGTTGATAGCCCATTAAAGGGATTTGATCTCAGCCTTTGTGAGATGTTTCCTTTTCTATTAGAGAGCAGATCTTACAGCTATAACATCGGTAGTTGTCTGTTTTATTCTAGGAAGTAGCTTTATAAGAGTTATAGGAGCAGTCCACTAATATTTAATGTGATGATATAGATGGAGAGATTTCACAAATAAAAATTTAAAAATCAGGGGCACCTGGGTGGCTCCGTCGGTTAAGTGTCCGACTTTGGCCTAGGTCATGATCTCATGGTCCGGTCCGTGGGTTTGAGCCCCGCATCTGGCTCTGTGCTGACAACTTGGAGCCTGGATCCTGTTTCGGATTCTGTGTCTCCCTCTCTCTGTGCCCCTCCCCCTGCTCTCTCTCTTTCTCTCTCTCTCTCTCTCAAAAATAAAAATAAACATTAAAACAAATTTTAAAAAATCAAAAAAATCAGTTTATCCTTCTACCCAGGAGAGCTGAAAAATACGTTAGAACTGCATCTTTTAAAGCTTTCTGGAGAGGTACTAGATTTCAGATTATGTAATAAGCTCTGTTATTGAAGTTCGGTCTTCCAGGTAAAACATTGGATCTTTTTACAGCCCTGGAAGATTCTTTTCTCATAAATGAGATCTTATAAAATATTGGTTCAAATATTTGTGGGCTGCATTTACAGTTTCACCATATTTGAACAGCAATAGTAAATGGCTCATTGGATATATTTCAGTTATTAGTATTCCCAATGCCACTCAAACCATCATAATCCTGACCCTAAATCCATCCTTTTCTCAGTTAACAATTTCCTAAATGGCTTTAATTAATTAGCTACCTCAAAGCAACCAAAAGTTAGTGGGAAAGTTTAAAGGAAGAGTTGAAACACAAATATTGGGTTTCACTGGTGAGGAGAAATTGGAATTGAAGTTGTCAAATGTGTTTAGTCTGATTTTGACAATAGCAAAAGCTGAACGTGGAGATTAGTGGTTTTGTTTTCAGCCTACTTGATCTGGCCAAAGAACAGGCTACCTCAAACTGAAAGGTTACATATTTTTACCTACAATCTGCAGATAGGGATGTGGTTATGGTAACTAATCACTCAAATTACCCTAGTAGGTTTATGTCATTTTATTTTTTCAGAAGGTCCCAAGATGTGCTTCATTTGTATACTCTCTGATATTTCCACAAATAAAGTGTCCTGGTTTTTCTCTAATGGTGCAAACTGGCTGGCTGCGTATCTGCTTGAGGCTCTGTTTCAGGATCTTGAGATCATCTCCATGTGGATGTCTGCTTGCTGGGGAAGGATGTCAAAATTTCCAGAGCTGAGAGCTAGTTTATCTGCCAGGCCTATTTATCGTGGCATTGTTCTACTGGTGTTACATCTTGCAGTAACCACCCTTCCTGCCTCACCCCTCTTTCCATAGAATTACCTGTATTTCCATATATCTGCTAAATCCTACACATTTTACTTTACAATATAGTTTTTTTTTTTCTGTATGGTCCTTCCTCTTCATGTATTCATACAATACTTCTTACTGATTTCTCAGTCTTCAGTCTCGAGCCCTTCAATTCATGTCACACCTGTGCTTAAAAATCTGAAAACGATTATCATTACCTACTGGATAAAGTTCAGACATAGCAAACCAGGTTCTCCATGACCTGGTCTATTAACCACTCTAAACTTACTGCTTGTAATTTTCCTATAGATATTATAATATTGTATGCCTTGGGACTTATGCTTTGCTTCACCTTAAAGTCTTCTGTTATACTTTTCTGATTCCTATCCATCCCTTTAAGATCTAGCTCAGGTGATATACCTTCTGGCATGTACCAAAGTTATTTAAACTTGTTTTATTTCTATCTGCTTTTAGTCTGCTCAGCGGGCTCTCCTTTTTGTTCTGTGTGCTTCTAGTTGTTGATTGGTCTCTTTGTGATGACTGCCTATCTATATATCTATGTATCTATATCTATCTATCTACATGTCTATATCTGTATCTTCCACCATGTATCTTCTACCTGTTCATCCTTGTTAATGGCTTCAGTACAATTAGGCATTTCTAAACCAGATGATGAATATTGGGGGACAATTTTGATTTTGAAATGCTTTCTTTAATGGAAGACAGAAGTCAAGAATTCTTTAAAGTAGCCCATTCTGTGTTTAATTGCTCATGATCCTGTCCTGTTAGGATCCTCACAGGCGGAAGCCTGAGGCAATATACAGAATGAAATCATATAGAGAGAGGATTTGCAGAAGGGTTTTTGAAATTAGGAAACTTCTGTCCTTGACCTAGGAGTCATGGTGTATTAGCTTTAACTATTGTGAAAGTAAAGACCTAAAAATTGACATAAAAAGTTCAGCTTTTAAATATTTAGTCAGCTGGAGTTCCCAGTGAAATCAGTACCTGGTTTGAATGAAAGAAGGCTTCTGATTTTGAGACAGCCACTATACACATTGTTTTCATTGTCAGCCACACATAGCTCCCCCTAAGTCTGAAGTTTAATGGCTAAAATTTTGCAAAAACAGCACGATAAACTCAGACTTTAATTAATTTTGTGACTTTTTCTTCTCCAATCATCTCCATTGCACTAATTTGCCTAAATAGTATTAGACGCTCCAAGGCATTTGACCTAGGTCAAAGGTAATTAGTTCAACAGCTACTGATAGTGAGCTGATGAATTTTTCATGCATGCAGTGGTTTGTAAACTTAAGCAATCTTTAACTGAATGGCTATTTCAATTCCTCAAGTGATTAATGAAATAAAAGATGTTACAATATTGCACATTCAAAATGTAACACTCTAGACGTATAGTAATAATGCACTTTATTAATTATTATTATTATTAATTATTTTAGAGAGAATAAGCATGAGTGTGGGAGAGAGGCAGAGGGAGAGAGAGAGAGAGAGAGAGAGAGAGAGAGAGAGAATCGTGAACAGGCTCCATGCAGAGCCAGAGGTGAGGCTCAATCCCACGATGCTGGTATCATGACCTAGGCCAAAATTAAGTATCTGGCACTTAATGACTGAGCTGCCCGGGCATCCCAACAATGCACTTTTAAACAATGAAGTCAAACCAGTATTTTACATGGGAGAGTGACTTCTGTAAGGATACAGTTTACATCACTAAGATTGCAAACCATTGTGGAAAATTTTGATTTCTGGAATGAAGACATTGATCCCAGGTGATTCCTCTTCTGAACTTGTCTTTATCTTACAACAGCTTTATTTCATAGAAATAAACTCCCCTGGTACGAACAGTTCTGTGTGTAAATTTGATTTGTAAGCAAGTCCTTTTTTTTTCTTTTTAAACAAGATTTTCCTGAGCTGGTGAAGTTTTTTTTAATCCTTAAGAATTCTGAAACGAACATCTAATTTAACATGAAGGAGACAGGTATGCACCACTCTGATTTTAGCCTATCTACTCTTGGACTTTGTTACAACAAGTATCTTTTTCTCTCCTGAATTCCCTCTCTCCTGAACTATTCCAGTCAGTTTGTGAGCAAACTCTCATATCCCATCTTAAAAAATGAAAATTTAGTAGATGAACAAAATAATGTCCTTGACTCCACAGCATCTCAGGTATGGCATCTGTCCCTTTTTATAGCAAAATTCTTCAAAACTGTTACGACTGTCTCTATGCACTCTTCTATTTTCTTCTCAACCCTTTTGCCATAATACACAGTAACTTAGCTGCATTGCAGGCTCTAATAGCTTCCCTGTATCCATGCACTTTGGTCTCTAACTTCCTAGTCATCACCTACTCTGCTTCTGGGTTGGACTTAGACTTGCTTTTGCTAATAAGATGTGGAGGAGATAATGAAGTGCCAATGTACAGTCAAGTTTTCAGGATACCTTGTGCCTTTCTGCCCTTTTTCCTGGAACCCTGCCACCATTCTAAAACAAACCAGGACTGTCCTTTGGGAGGTTCAGAGACCCTGCAAAAACTGTGATGAGTCATCATTTCAGGTGAGGCTATTTTAGAGCAGCTGACCCCTAAGATAACACACTGGTTACATGAGCTAACCCAGCTGAGATCAGCTGAGACTGGTCCAGATTAACAGAGCTATTAGCTGACCATAAATTTGTGAGAAATAATAGTTGTTATTTTAGGCCATTGAGTTTTGTGGTAGTTGTTGCATAGTAATAGCTAACTGGTATATGCCACTAATTAAGCTTTCATTGACACCAAACTTCTGAAATGGTCTTATCAAGGTTACCAGGGCCCTGTAATTCACCATATCCTTGAATTGAGTACTTGTCCTCATCTTTCTTGACTTCACAGTAACCATGAACAAGATGCTCCTTTTGACTGTTCTGTGAGCCTTCCTAGTACCATAGCTACTAAGTTTCTTGTTCCCTCACTGAGGCTCTTTCTTAATTTCCCTTGCTTCTCTTTCTCTTCTGCAGATCTTTAAATGTTGGGGACCACAGGAGTCTCTGTGTGTCCCCTTTTCCTTTCTCTATGTTTTCCCTGCATTCAAATACTATCTGTATGATCATAACTCCCAAATATAAATCCCTTTTTCTATATCTTCCCTCTGAATTCTAGAATCATATACCTGGAAGCTTATTTAGTATCTTCACTCAGAAATGCATTAGGCATTACCAACTTAACATGGCAAAAGATACTCTTTATTCTTCCCTCTTCCAATTATTTTTTTGTTTCTTTCCAAGTCTTATCTTTATCATCTCCCAAGCCCAAACCCAACTTATAAGTATGTTGCTAGCTCTTCTTCCAAAATGCATCACGTATGTGATCATATGTCACTAGCTCCTTCCACTCTAGTCTGACCTACTGTCTGTCGTGTCTTATTTGCCCAACTGTACTTGCCTCTTAAGTGATTTTCCTGCTTTCATTCTTTCCTCTTATGGTCAATTTTCTTCACAGTAACTGGAACAGTTCTTCAAAAGTTTATATCAAATCATGTCATTACCTTACTTATACCTCCCAATGGCTTTCTATGCCAATTGGAAGAAAATCCAAACTTCTTATTTTCCAAAGTCCTCTGTGACATGCCTAAACTGTCTTCGTCTCTGACCCCCCTCATTCTTTTTCACTATTTTTCAGCCCCTCTGGTTTTCCTTTGTTACTTTAAGTACTCCAAGATCACCTCTGTCTCTGAGGCTTTGTACTTGCTGTTCCCATTGCCTGAAATTTTCCCTACTAGATTTTTCTTGGTTGGCACTTTTTCAGATAAAAATTTTCTTAGATTAATATGTCATATTTTCAGAGAGGGCTCTTGGGACCATCCTAGCTAAAATAGCTTCTCCTATAGCCCCCAATCCATCCCCTGACCCACCATCCTGTTTTATTCATCTTCTTTATAGCACTTATCTATCTTCTAATTCTTATCTAAATTTAGCCTATTTATTCACATGGCTATTGTTGGTCTTTCTCCATTGGAGTATAGCCTTTCTGAAACTAGACTCTTACTTGCCTTGTGAACTGCTATTATACTTCATGCCCACAATAGTACTTGGCTCTGAATGGGTGTTCAGTAAGGATGTAGTGAAAGAATGAATGCTTCTGAAGTAGAGCACTTTAGATGTATGTGTCAAAATATCGGATCTTGATCTTACTTCAAAAAATATAATGACAAGAACCTACAATATATTTCTAAACTTCACATTCTTTAAATGTGTGAAAATAAGGTATTGCAATGGATTAAACTTGAAAAATCTCTTTTTTAATGGCATTGATCTAGTCATTGACATAGCTTTTGTATTAGCCAGCAGAAGGCTACTGGTGTGAAGACACATGAGTCCATTGCTCTGGCAGCTGGCCTTTTACTAAATTGATTTTCCAAATGCCATGCTCCAAGTTAGACAGATTTGCAACATAGAAAGTTTAATTGTGTCTATGAATGGGCTACGCTCTCAGGGTTGCATATCTATGATGTACCAAGGAAATGCCAAATACAGTCAAAGGTTTTATTTAGGAATGAAAATATGTTTTCAAATGAGAAATGTTTCATTCATAGAATATTAAAGATGTATTCTTTAAGATTTAGCTTAGGCATTATCTTTCCTGGCAAGAATTCCTTGGTCTTCTAGAAAATGTCAGTCACATCTTCTTAGGCACCTAGTGCCTGAGTGCATTGACCACATTGAATTTTTAATGGCTGAATTACAACCCTGCTTTTCCCTTCACTGAATCTTGAGATCCTTCAAATAGATCTCATGCCTCCTCCTTCATCTTTCTTCTTGAATGAAGATCCTGATTTTGGCATCTTTAGTTAGTTTGTAAAACTGAGCAAAGCTCAAGCAACTGTCTGTTGAATTGAATAGAATAAGTATGTACTGGGTTGAATTACTACTTAATTGTTTCATGTGACTAAGTTTGCCTTTAGAATATAATACTTGGGATGGTAGAAACCATGTATTATATTTCTTATGTATTCCTCTTAGAGTATACTATACTACTCTGCATATGTACTCTTCATTGGATGTGGCCTCCACCCAGGCTCTTAACTACCACTGCAATGATTAGTGGAATTGGTAATCAACTTCCACTTAGGGTTCTACATTAAGTCTCTGTCTAGTCTCCTTTCCTGGTGAGCTAACTGGATAATATGAAAATTTTAAGAACTTTCAAGAGCCAGCATAGTTTACAGTTATGTGACTTCGGGCATTTTATTTAATCTCTGTCTCAATTTTTTATTGGTATCCAACTCATAGAATTGTTATGAGGATCACACGAATAAGGATATAATCAGTATATGAAGTGTTCTAAATGAGTGGTTCATATTACATTATAAGATAAGTAGCTATTAGTAATAATAATAATTATTATTACTGCTCTTTCTTGAGGCTTACATCAGAGCTATGTCTAAGCAATTACATCGTTACCTCATATTTTCTATTTTGCTTAGACCATCCGAGCTGGGGCCTCAAAAGTCAGATTGAACCAACAGATAAAATCAGGAGAGTGTTTCACTTATCTGTATCAGGTTCATGAAAAGATTTCTTTAATCTTCCCACTGATGATTCTACATTCAATCTTGAGAAAAGGGTAAATGGTACATTTCAAGGTAAAAACTTTGTGTGTCTTTTCTTCTATTTTGATTTTATGCATCACAGTACAAGTTGGTGTGGGAGAGAGCCAGGATGTGAGGTTAAAGCAGCATGTGGTCAATATATAAAAATACTTCCTGAGGCAAATAAATTTTCTTTGTGTTGATGGTTTCCTTTATAGAAAAAAGTCCAGTGGAATGAGCTTCCTCTTCAGGAATAAGTCAGTAGAAAAAAGGTACAGCTTATGAGGAAAGCAAATAATGGATTTGGAGCTATGGGTGTGTATCTCCAAAAATATGAATGAGCTGAACTAACTGCTATAAAAACCAAAGAAGTCAACTCTTATCACACAAGACAAGGATAGGCAACAGGGATTACAAGAAATCTGAAAGTGGTTAGCAAAACTTACTCAGATTTTAGGGAGTACAAAATAATCTTTTCAGGGTACTCCTCCTTAGAGTCTGAGTTTATAACTTTATGATGACTTTGGTCCCTGTTAAGGAAGTAAGTACAACTCCTTCTTCTTCTTGATTTTATTGTCTTATCATAAAACTTCTGTAGGTCAGAGTTTACAATCTACTTATTAAACAATTCCTGCTAGGGAGACCTATAGATTTGTTTCAATCATGGAAAAATATTGTAATAGTTTTCCTCACGAAGACGATAATTATGGTATTAAAAAATCATAAAAACATGAGTGAACTACAGCTTTTTCCTGTATTTTTCTGTTGAGTGTTTAAAAGTAAAGTTATAAATTTGATGAATAAGTGACCAGGCTTACATACTGAAATTATTACTCTATAAACCATGTGATAAAGGCTGCATTTTGATAGAAATTCTCCAAATTTCACTGAACACATGTCAGTTACAGTTGACTCCCACTTCTTCATGATACCATATTGCTATTAATAATTATGGCTATTCATACATCTATAAAGATACTCATGTATTTGGTTGATAGGGAAATCAATCTCTAACTTGCAAGTTAGTTCTCCAAAGTGACAATGTTTTCAGAATTCCCACTGAGCCACTACTCATTTCGGGCACCTGGAACATCTATTTTCTTTCTTCCTTAGAAGGCTAGGCTCTTTTGTTGTTATTTTTAGTCTTCCTTTGCAACAATTTTGATGCCTCAGAACTTTCCAGAGATAAAGAAGATATCAATCAATCATAAAGAAAGAATATATATAAATCAGAGCATTATTATACTCATGAGAATTAAGCAGCTATCATTAAAAACAGTGTGCCTGTAATATTTGAAACAGCATGTTCCAGCTTTAATTAAAGACTTTAGAAAGAATTTAGATACTTTTTTGGAAATTTCTTGCGGTTGATAAATCTGAAAATGTCGAGAGTATTATGTGCTTTTCTTCCTATTGTATTTAAGAATCTGTAAGAAAATCATGTAATCAGAAAAAAAAATTTATTAGAATTTTTAGCCAAAGTATTAAGGGAAGAAAAAGAAATAAAAAAGGTTGGAAAGTATATTAGTTTTCTGTGGCTGCTTTAACAAATTACCACAAATTTAGTAGCTTAAAACAATAATCACTTATTACCTTTTAGTTCTGGAGGTGAGAAGTACAAATCAGTCTTACTGGGCTGAAGTCAAGGTGTTGGCAGGCTGGCTCCTTCTGGAGGCTCTGAGTGGGGAATCTGTTTCCTTGTCTTTCTCAGCTTCTAGAGATCTGCACTTCTTTGCTCATTACCCTTCCCGGACCCCACTACGATTTCTTGCTTTCTTTGTTATATCTCCTACTACTGTAATACGATCTCTCTCTGCCTTCTTATAAGGACACTGATGATTATTTGAGCCCACAAGAATAATCTCCCCATCTCAAGATCTTTTACTTAATCACATCTGCAAAGTCTCTTTTACAATGTAAGGTAACATATTAACAGGTTCTGGGGATTGGGATGTTGACATCTTTGACATCTTTGAATAAAACCCTTGTTTAGCCTACTATAGAAAAAACATGCACAACTAATTATATAGATGATATGATTGTCATCTATATAAGGAAACCTTAAGTAATGCACAGATAATTTATTAGAATTAATAAGAGCGTTTAGCTAGGTGGCTGGATATAAAACCTATTTTAAAAATGCAATTGCATTTTTATATGTCATAATTAAAGAGAAAATGTAATGAAAAGATATGAGAGAAGGATGATGTAGATCATTAGAAATAAGTGAGGCTGGGACAAATGCTTAATACATGAGAAAAAAAAACCTATCCTGACCTTACTCCCTACCCCAAAATCAATTCTAGATTGATGAAATACTTAAATGTAAAAGGCAAAACTAGAAAAACTTCAGAAAAAAACCTCAGATCATTTTAACTAATTAATTAAAAAATAGACTATTCTAGGGGTGCCTGGGTGGCTCAGCTGGTTAAGTGTGTGACTCTTGATCTTGGCTCAGATCATGTACTCCTGGTTCATGAGTTTGAGCCCCATGTAGGGCTCTGTGCTACAGCTGACAACCTGGAGCCTGCTCAGTTTTCTCTCTGCCTCTCTCCTACCTGTGCATGTGTGTGCTCTCTCTTTCTCTCTCTCAAAATAAATAAACTTAAAAAAAAACCAGACTATTTTAATTAATGACCATTAAAAAAAAAGATGGTAGTGTGATTACTTTAAAAGTTCCCCTGACATCAAAAGACCTATAAAGAAAGTGAAAAGACCAAGCCAAAATCTGGAGAATTTATTTTCAACATATATGACAGACAAGAGATTAGAATAAAGAATATATAAAAGTTCCTGCAAATCATTAAGGAAATAACAATTCAATAGAAAACTGGAGAAAGAATGTGAACAAGCATTTCTAGGAAGGAGAAATAAGAATGGTCAATAAGCATTCGAAAAGAAGTTCATCCTTATTATGCAAACTATGACTTCATCAAGGAACCAATTAGAACCATTTAACTGGTAAAATTAAGAAGTCTGACAATGCCAGGGCACCTGGGTGGCTCAGTTGGTGAAGCGTATGACTTTTGCTCAGGTCATGATCTTGCCGTTCGTGAGTTTGAGCACCACATTCTCACCACATTCACACCAGATCCTCTGTCCCCATCTCTCCCCGCCCCTCCCCCACTCACTCTCCCCAACCCCTCCTTAAAAATAAACTTAAAAAAAAAATGAAGTCTGACAATGCCAATCTGGGTAAGGATGTAGAACAATGAGAACCCTCATACACTGTTAGAAGTATAAAGTGGATTCACAAATTTGGATACAATTAGTACTTGGAAGTTGAAGATGCAGACAACCTATGATCCAGAAATTGTCTTCCTAGGTGTATGCCCTTGAGAAACTCTTGTCTCGTGTTCCAAGGGGCTTAAGCAAGAATATTCATAGCAGTAGTGTTAACTGATTATAAGAGCAAAAAGTGGAAACAGCCCAAATGTCCAATAAGGAGATAGCAATTAAATACTGTGTGGTATAGTCCACCATGGAATACTATTCACCAGTGAGAATGAATGTCACTGACATGGAAAAAATGGATGAATCACTGAAACATATTGTTGACGATTTAAAAAAAGGTCACAAAAACAACATATAGTATGCTATACTTTTGATGAAACTCAAGAATAAAAATTCTAAAATATATATCATTGAGTGTATATATGTGTGATGAAAACTAGTTTTTAAAAAGCAGTGAAATGATAAATGCAATATTCACAGTAGTGAATCAGTATGGATGGAAACAGGCAATTTGGTTTGGGAAGAAGCCAACATAGTTTAAAGGTATGTTCTAGTTGATACTGAGCTTATTTTTTCCATTAATATGCTTCAGTATTTACATATATGTTATTTATTTTTGCATGTATGAAATAGTATATAGTACACACACACACACTTAGAGAAAAAGAAAAGCACACATTATAGCAGTCTGTATCAGGTTCTGGACCTACCAGTTGTAACAAAAACAAAGGCATATTCAAGATGTGTGTCCATGTCTGGGCCAAATAATTATAGGATATCAAGTTTAAAAATAAATATGTGCATTACCTGAAGACATCATTCTATATTACTTGCTCTATTTCAATGCACTGATTACCGAATGAGTTTTTAAGGGTAGTTATGCTCAGCATATCTGATTGCTAATCTTTGAATTTTTGTTCTGTATTATTTTTCTTTCCAGGAAATGGAACTGCTATCCTGTCCTTCTATATTCCAGAGGAATAATTTGATGACAAAGTTCTTGTGACTATGCAAAATCAAAATAATTCCTGCTCTTCAAAAAGTACAGAATTGACTTTAAAACAAGTCATTTTCCTTTATACAGCAGAACATTGCTGGCTCCCCCTAGTGGCCAGGAGGTACCAATGGCAAAGTTCAGATCACTATTCCTCAATATTACACAGTTAACATCCTAAATGTTACCAGCTTGGAAGAATAATTTTAGATTCAGTATCCCAGCTTGATTTTTTACATTCCTTCTCAGATCAATTTTAGTATTTTCTTTCTGGCCCAGTGCACACTTTTATTTCACCCACAAGTGGTGGGTCTACTTAGTTCATTCTATATCTGAGTTCTCTTGTCAGGGTAGGCACTACACTGGATATATTTGGGGAAAATAGGATACCAGTTAGTTACATCGTATTATTAATTAGTCAATGACTTGCATTTCCTGGAATTTAAAGTGTCTTTCCCCCCCCCAATAGTGGCAGTTTTAATTACCTGTACTTAAAAATTATATATATGCGTACTTTTGTCTGGTACTGGGAAAAAGCGCAATGCCAGGGTGCCGCAGTTTAACGTACTTTTCATCAAGTTGTTAAGCTCCATATCAACCTGAGAAAAAGCAGTATTATGTTTTTATACATGGTAAACCGGGGGTTCCTAGAGAGGAGACCCAAATAAGTACTCAAAGTAGGCCAGGACCACCTCTGGGCAGTGGAATCCAAAGTTCCAGATTAGTGACGGCGGGAGTAGGGGGAGGCCCAGCCACTGCAACCGTGAAGCCAGAGTTGCCACGGCTGCTTGGTGGGGGCTGCCTGGTCCGAGCAGGGGGCGATGTTCCTTCTGCTTCTCCCAAACTCCACAGCGGGGAGCCGCCATGGTGCAGGGCATCCTGAAAAAAACCACTCGCAGCGCCTCCTCCCTACTCCTGCACACAGACTGCGAGGCGTTCTCTCGTCGCCCCGGGAGCGGAAGTACCACCCCTACCCCAGCCAGCACAGCTTCTGGTGAAGGGAGGCTAGAGAGGCCCGTCTCCGGCTGCCACCAGCACTCAGGTGGTCACGCTAACGTGGCGACACGCACCTTCCTGGGCTTGGTGCCATAGGGGCTGAGGCGCTGGTTGTGCATCTCCTCCACGACCCTGCGGGTCGGCGAGCTGAACTCAAACTTGTCCAAGAGCATGCCTTCGGACTCCTTGCTGTTCTTGTCCGGCACCGGCACCACCCTGAAGGGTGAGAAGCGCTCCCTCGGCTCACACCCGGGGTTGCACTTGCTCATCACCAGCAAGATGCGGCTGCTGGGCCGGTAGTCCAGGTTGTCCATGCCCGGACAGCTCACACAGCCACCTGCTCCACCCCGCGCGGAGGCCAGGCCCTGGTCCCCTTGGTTCTCGTTTCTGCGGTGCCAGCCACCACCACCATAGCACGCCCAGCCGCTGCTGGTCTTCCTGGAATTTAAAGTTCACGACTTCACGTGTAAGTTTTTTTTTTTTTTTAATGTACGTAACATTAACATTTGTCTAAGCATGTAGCGGAGGGGTTGGGTGGCAGAGGGCCTATTGCAACACACTGTTTAGGCCGCAGCTTACTGTGCTTATATCTTACATATATGTATACAGCTCCGGGAGATTGATATCAGTGGCACTTTCACTCTGGATAAGTAAAATAAGGCCCAGAGAAGTGAATGATTTGACTAAGGTCAACTGGTTAATGAGTTGCAGAGTTAGAATGAGAATTCAGTTCTTTTGATGTCGAATCCAGTGTTCTTACTACCGTGCGTAGTCTGTAAGACCAGTGCTAGAACTGGTGATGGCTCTCCTGTGTATACCGGAAGATGCTGTGCAGAGGATCTATGACACATTGGCTCTTTTTTCAGTATTTAGTTCCTTGATTCAATAAAATACATTTCACAATTCATTGGAAAACTGTCATTTGAGTGGGGACCTTGTAGAACCTTTTCTCTTCCATTCCCAGCCAGGCTTGCTGTTGCACTGTGAGGGTAGCACATCCTTTATGTTTCTTGTTTGGCCCAATTAGAGATCCCTAGAGATCCTGGACTGCTTTAGTTATTTTAGAAAACTATAGTGTGATTGTAGAATTGCTAAAATATAATTTTAAATTTATTTTCCCCTTAGATATGGATATAAGTGTATTCTGGGAAGAAAATCTAATGGAAGAAATAGCATCTTCTAAGGTTCACCGTTTCAGGAGTTTTCCACCCTATTAAACCTACCAGTATGCTCCACTCACTCTGGTGTTCCTAGTTAGCTTTGCCACCCACATGTCTCTGTCTGGTGTCTGGAAGGGAGCTGTAAATTCCCGTATGTATTCATACTAAAGGGGAAAAAATGCTTTTTATCTGGGATAAACTACAAGCTTATTTCCCTTGGCTTATCTTATTAATATTTGATGGCATTTACTTTCAAAGTGACTTTGCACAGTTGCCCTGGAGTGTTTGCACAAAGGAGACTTTCTAATGCAAATCTGACTGGATTGAAAGTTAAAAAAAAAATTGGCCCAAATGAGACCGCCCTGGAAGTCAAATCTTAACCATCAAAGCAGCTATTCATTTATTCATTCATTGATTTGTTTGTTAATTAAGTGCATGCAGTAATTTATTAAACAAATATTTTTTGAATACCTTGCAGTGGTTATTAGCACTGGTCTAGAAGCTTATCGTTTAGTAGGGAAGATGAGAGATTGTGAGAAAAACTTAAAAAGATTTTGCTATTGATAGAAATGTACTGCAAGAATGAAGGGTAGTACCCACCAGCCAGGCTTTGGGGAACTCCATACCCTGTTTCTTAAATGCATCAAAATTACAGTCTTCCTTTTACACTTGAGTATAAAAGGCCTTCTTTCATATTTGTCTTGTGGTCTGCAGGAAAGGAGGGTTTTCATGCACTTCAGTAGGGTAGATGAGATATAGTGAATGGTCAGTAGCAGAGGGAAACCGGATTCTATCATTACTTAATGTGAGCTTTAGGCTATTTGAAAGGAACACCACTGAAATTCTGAATTTGAAATACGGTATTTGAAATACCATACTGGTTACAATTGTTGCCTGGTGAAACCTTAAGGATTCATTAGAGGGCTATGGTTTTGTTCAGGAGAGTAAAATAATCTAAATCTATGGAGGGATTTCAGTGTTTGCCCAGGGGACTGCAACATTAAGATTCTCTTTGTTGGTTGAGACGTTCACTACTTTTACAATATGGGATGCGAAGTCCTGTTAATGATGGAGGGGCTGATTTCCTTGCCTGTGTGACCCAGCAACTAATAAGCTGAGAGTGAAAAACAGATATGGGAGGTTGTGAAAATGGAGTGCTCTGTGCAGACTGAAGAGGCAGCAGACAAGGCTTACGGAGGAGCCCTGGCTTCATTGTACTGGAAGCATTTTCATAGTAACCAATGAAAAAAGGGAGATGGGGAGACATTTCTCTGAGATGAAGTGATTTCTATACTGAAAAATGTTTATTGGGCCATTATTGTGAGGGGGAAAATGTGTTAAATGATGGAGAGGGTGTAAAGAAGCACAAGCTACAATTTGAGAAGGTTTAATTCTTATACCCCAAAATGAGAAGTAATAATTAAAGATCATATTAAGTGATACAGAGAGAAGGTCTAAAAGAGTTCAGATGGGGATTTCTGTATAAGGCTGTCAACTTAAACACCTAAAATATTCAAACTCCAATTGTCATCTTTACCCTAATAATGCACGTCTTTTAAGGGTGGTTATTTTTTAGCAGTGCCTGGGTGGCTCAGTTAAGCATCGACTTTGACCTGAGCTTGACTTCGGCTCAGATCATGATCTCCGGCTTCGTGAGATTGAGCCCTGCATCGGGCTCTGTGCTGACAGCTCAGAGCCTGGAGCCTGCTTCAGATTCTGTGTGTGTGTGTGTCTCTCTCTCTGCCCCTCCCCCACTCACACTCTATCTCTCCCTCTCTCCCTCTCCATCTCAAAATTAAACATTAATAAAATTTATAAAGGTGGTTATTTTTCTTGCAAAGCAAATTTGGTTATATCCTAAATTATATTCTTAATTATATTGGTTGGCTTAGTCATTCTTACTTAATGAATTAAGTGTCCTGAAAATGAGAGTACATTTAACAATTTAGTTTAACTTGGAGATTTGGTCAGTTCACCATGTTATCTGGAGTTCACGCTCAGATGTAGTTATGAGATTCTTTGATTCTTCTTTTTCCTTCACCCACTTCTTATAAATCCTAGTCTCTACTTCCAAAAGGATACTATGCTATTCTACTTCTCTTCGTTTCAACCCCATAGCCCAAGCTACCACCATGTCTCCCCTGGACTATCATAACAGCTTCCTACTGATGTTCCCAATTCTAACCTTGAGACCTACAGTTCACCCTGCCACCAGTGCCAGTGACCTTTCGGAAAGGGAGGTTAGATGGTGCCATACCCCTGTCTGAATGGCTTCCCAAACTTATCAGTGCCCACAGAGCTGTCCGATCTCATCACTTGCCACATTATAATTATACATTATAATATTATAGTTTTATATATAGCATTATATATAGCATATATAATATAGCATTATAATATTACAGTTCTTTCTGTCTTCTTCATGGTTTTACCTCTAGCACCTGGAACAGTACCTCTATCATGATGATCATGGTGAGTGTTGAATTACAGTTGAGGTGTTTTTTTTTTTTTTTTTTTTCTTCCTTATTCATCTTCTACACTTTGAGGAATAATTTACAGTTGTGGCTTGATTCTCAAAAGCCGATAAGGGGAATTAGTTTCACCAGAATTACAGTTTAAGGCACTCGGCACTCTTTTTTTTTTTTTTTTAAGATAAATAATCTCTACATCTAACATGGAGCTCAAACTCAACAACCCAGAGATCAAGAGCTGAATGTTCTTCCGACTGAGCCAGCCAGGCACCCCTTAAGACACTCTTAAACTCACGAAAGAGCCCTATGGGAATCTGAGTTTATGATTCTGAAACTTAATGTCCACAGATAAAACTCATCAATTGATGGTAAATTTAAAATAGACTTCCAAAGCAATAAGAAAAAAGGAAATGAAAGAGGGAGTTGCTAATAAATTGCAAATGTTTCTAATACTGTATGAAAGTCTTAAATCATGAAAATGGAATAGTAAACATGTAGCCTTTTAGAATCTTCTATATTATGCAGGATATGCAGGATATATGAACTTAATATTATCTATTTTTTTCCTAAAGCAATATTATTAGGCTTAATGTGAGAGCAACTGTAAATTGCAAGTGCACTGTGAGGAAATGTTCCTGCTTATTTCAACAACAATTTTGAATATTATTTACATCTATAATGAAATACATTTTATTTAAATCTATAATGATTACTTGTTTGATCACCCCAGGTAGGTACTCTGGGGGTCTTTTAAAGTGTTGCCAAAGATTATTGTGTATATCATAAGCTTCCTTGGACAAGTGGTAGAAACTTGTCAACTTCAGCAAAAAAGAAAGTTTATTAGTCACAAAACTGTAAGTTCCAGAAGGGTTTCATGAAGATTCTGTCTTTACTCATCTTTTAGTTATGTTTGTCTCTGCTTTCCTTAATCTCAGCATCATTATCATCTACTGATTGATGAGCTTCCTCTGTAAATTAACAAAGGCTGGAGCAGGGTAAGATTATATTCTCCTAGCATCATGACTCTCAAGGAAAGAAACAGGTCTTATTCCCACTGGCTTATTCATTCAGTTGCCTGACATTCATTTAACACATATTGGCTGAGCACCCTTTGTGTCAGGTTAATTCTGGAAAATTCCTGGTTCTTATAAGACCTTGTTTAGACCACATGCTTCTTCTTGGCCAGGAGAATAGGGTATGTTGATAGGCAGTACTATGCCAAATGTCTCCACCCTGGCTGGGAGAGTAGAGGGTACCATTTTTTATTTATATGGACTTGAAATGGCACCTGAAAAAAGAAAGGCATATTATTCCCAGTTATAGGAGATGAGAAATGTGCTGGGCAGACAAGAACCCATAGCTACAATATTTCACTCAAATAATGAGGGTCCTACATAATTAATAAGCTGGGCATAAGGTTCAAGTTAAGTGGAGAAAACAGTAGAAGATAGGGAATTATTTTTTCCATTTCTTAATTTTTTTTTTTTAATTCCACTTTGGAAAAAAATCTTAACTTGATTAAATTGCTCACATACTTGTTTTCATTTCTGTCTGGGTTTCTTATGCAATTCCCTATGCTATTTAATTGAGATGTAGCTGAAGCTTTGTGAGGCTGCTTGAACTTCACAGTATATATATTTTTTGCATAATTAAAAAAAGGAGGTTCCCAAGCAAAAGTCATGAAGTAATTTCTCCCTTGTGCCCTACAAAAGAAAAGCTTAATTTTGTTCATCTTGATGTTTACATAATTCTAAATTTGGATGGATAATCCTGTTTCCAGCCCTTCCCCAAGTAAATTTCTCTTCTAAACATTCATGATCTTAGTACAGAATTTTATGTATTAATGAATCAGTTCTTCCTTATTCCTAAATTCATTACAGTCTTCTCTTGACTGTCTCATTAGTTTAGATTCTGTGTCTAGAAAGCAGATTTTCTCCATTCTTTTTCATTTACTACAACAAACATGTATTTACTACCAGTTAGAAACCAAGTTCTTAGCTAAATTAATGGAATACAAATTCTTCTCAATAAGGTACTTCGTTACTTATTACTAATTAGATGTCCTCAACAACTCCCCCTGCCTTCATTCCCAGCCACCCCCATCTTCATTGGGTTTCTGTAGACTTTATGTGGCACAAATTTCAAACACATTTGGGGTTTGCTAGTACCTAGTGATTCACTTTAGTGGACTTATATTATCTTTTAAAATTTCTACAGCATTTCCTGAAAAGATTTACCCTTTAGGAAAGCATGCTGGATAGTTTTTATCACCTCCTATTTTTACTACCTCATATTTTTTTTTTGGGTGCTTTGTGATTTTATTCTTATTCATTTCTCTAATCTGCCTGCTACTGCTATCCATGTTGATAATGTATGAGCTTTAAACTTTTTTTTTTTGAGTTTTGAACATTTCTTTTTTTTTTAAATGTTTATTTTTTTGAGAGAGAGAGGCAGGGAGGGGCAGGGAGAAAGGGAGACACAGAATCCAAAGCAGGCTCCAGGCTCTGAGCTGTCAGCACAGAGCCCGACGCGGGGCTCAAACTCACGGACTGTGAGATCATGACCTGAGCTGAAGTTGGACACCCAACCAACTGAGCCACCCAGGTGCCCCTGAACATTTCTTAATGAACAAAAATCTACTTGGTTCCTATTGTCCTTTGGAGGAGATAAATACTTCTTATGTGTCAATTTTGTGTGTGTGTGTGTGTGTGTATGTCTTTCTTAAGGTGTTCAAAGGGTAACCTTGGTGACTCTGAGGTGGTGTATATACTTGGGGATTTTAATTGGGACAAAATCAACAGTATGGTGACAGTGAATGCATTTTTCATTTACTTACCTGAGAAGTCACTTTTTATCTTTTTTTTTCTCGAATTACCCTCTGGGCACTAAGAAAAATGACTTTTAAAATATTTTAGTGACATTCTTACAACGTGGCTTCCCTATTCTCTTTATCTAAGAACTGACTGTTTCCTTCTATGGTATCTACTTTAAATAAGAATATAATATTTCTCATAAGCAAGATTGCTCATTTCAAAGCTGACTAAAATAGGCATTTAATTTTTTAGCCTTTCTTCACAAATACTAATATGTGAATTCTCCCAAGTCATTTAATAAATGAAGAATAAATAGCAGAGGCAGATTGCTTCAGAACCTTATTACATGATAACTGGATGCTCTGATCAGTAAAATGGATCATAGTAGTTCAGAACTTATGATTTCCTGCTGCTGGTCATTATGAAACCTGACAGCAGCAAAATGAGGGGCGCATTTTGAATCTGTTGAATATTATTTTCACAGGATGAACACAGACCCACCTACTGCAATTGACTTTGGAAATTATAATATAAAATGGTGAATGTATTAAGAGCAATAGTGACTTCTTTTCCTGTCTTGGCTTTATATTGACCAAGTTACTTTCTTTAATTAATTTCAGCACTTGGAGTCAATATGGGGAGTTTTGGTGCCAGTTTTAAATCATGCACCATGGGATAACCCACTTAACCTCTCTGTGACTCAATAATCAGGCTAGACTGAAGAATATCTAAGGTTCATTGTTGCTAAAATGTCTGTGAATTAATAACACCCAGGTTACATACATTTATCTCATGCTGATATTTACTTATCTTTTTTAAAGTTTATTTGTTTTGAGGGAGAGTGAGTGTGAGTGCACACCAGCACAAGCAGGGTGGGGGCAGGGAGAGAGGAAGAGAGAGAATCCCAAGTAGGCACTAATCTCATGAACTGTGAAATCGTGACCTGGGCCAAAATCAAGAGTCTGTTGCTTAACCGACTGAGCCAGCCAGGTGCCCCTCATCTATTCTTTTGTAATTATTTTTAACCTTATTTTGCTAGTAAGTTTCTAGAAGGCCTATACTCTTTATATATTCTTTTATCTTCTTCCACCCAAAGGTTTGCACAGAGGACTCAGTAAATGTTTTTGGGTAAAGATGATGATGATTCAGTTGAATAATAATGATGATGCATTAGGTTAACTGTGACCCATTCCTACTTGTGAAGACTTGGGTGTGGGAAGATACTGGTGAGATTGTTCTTATTCCTGCCACTGTTCCTTTTTGGAGCAGTGCTGTTTCCACCCTCTCAAATCCACACAGCTCTAAACTGTACCACTAAAGGCTGATCATTGTTAACACCTGAGACTACCCTGGAGATTTTTTTTCTGGTTGTAGCAGCACATTTGACCTGTGAGTAGAGTATATGGTTCCACAACCACCTTCATGTGAGGACAGAAGTGGTAGAACATACCCATATCGTGGGATTTTATTGTGCTGGAGAACAGCGTCCATTCAAATCCCTAATACCTTCTTGCCTTTTTTCTTTTTCTAAAACAAGAAGGCGCCTTTATTTCATGTCAACGTTAAAATTAGAATACTAACTCACCATAGCTGAGATTTCCCTTATATCCTGTGCTTTTAGTCATTCTATAGTCCTGAAACCAACCTTCAAGTTTATCAAACTCCCACCATCACTGTAGTTGGCTGAGGGATCTTATTACTTCTTACATGTATCAAAACTCATACTGAGCCATGAGTTTTGGGTTGCAAAAGAGGATTCATTTTCTGTACTTGTCTAAGTCTTTGTCCAAAAAACTGAACAAAAACAAGCACAAGTGTGATTCCTAACATCTTTCTTAATTCACTATCATTTTGTTGGCAAACCCACCAAACTGCAGTGTTTGAATTAACTTTCATTGAGTTGGTACACAGGGAATGATTAGGTTCCAATGGTTGATTTATTGTTGTGTTAGTATATATTAGCCCAAGTAGTTGGCCTGCATTTCCTCAGCTGGAATCATTAAGGCAAACATGGCCCTTAAACAGTGAAGGGGAGCAAGGTGAAGAAAATAGCAGTTTGAAAACAAGGAATGCTTCAGTTGTTGGAGACTTAAGATAAGGATCTTTGGGTAGTTTCTGGGTACCATGATGGCACAAAAACATGAGGAGTACGGCAAGCATAAAAATTAAATAGATGAGGTGCGTATTAGATTCCCAACTAAAATAATGAATGAGTATATAAAGTATAAAAGAGTGTTGGTAATATAAGAAGTAAGTTTGTTTATTTTGAGAAAAGACATGAATTTCTTGAGAAAAGAGTATTATGTGAATTTTATTAAAAAAGAGTTTTCTTATCTTAGGAAATTACTGGCCTAAAATTCAAGTTGATTCAGTAATGAAAGATCAAATTGAGTTGTATATATTTGTTATTTTCCATTAGTAGCCTTATAAGTTTAATAATTTGGAAAAGAAAAAATAAACTAGATCAGTACTTTTTCCCATGTAGCTAATATAGGAGCCTCTTCACCCTTTTTCCTAATGACACTTATTTGCTATATTTTTATATAATTAATCCATACGTTTATTTGAATTTAACATGTTAACTGTCAGCCCAAAGTCCAACTCAGTGCTCAATCTCACGAACCATGAGATCATGACCCGAACTGAAATCCAGAGCTGGACTCTTAACTGACTGAGCCACTCAGGCACCCCTCTTTCTTGATTTTTTAAATATAAGGTTATATTAAATAAACATGGACTTAGGCACTCCTTGAAATACATGTAAGCAGCTAGATTATAGATAAAAACATAATTTTCTGTGCCTCACCTAAATATACATTATGATTTCCTCAAAAGAAGTTTGAATGTCAGATTGAAGTGCCATATCCTTCTGGTTGTATGGGGGTATTTATACTAAGCTAATATGTTGTTGTGTACCATTCACTCCATATCTCTTGACACCATCTCTTAGGTTCTCCCAGATGTTGAAATGCGTGACCAACTACCATTAAAAATGCAATTAGAAGACAGATGCTATCCTAAAGTGCTAATAACCAAATTGGATTGAATCTTTTTACTACAGGATGTATGCGTATTAAATATTGACTTATATTGCATTGGGTTCACCATTCTTTTAGGACTTGAATACTCAAGACACAAACCACATTTAAACTTGATATTTTAAATGGTCATTAATCCATAGAGACAGTGAAGAAGATAAAACATTTACACAGAGTACAAATAATGGAAAACGTAAAGGAAGACTACTTATGTGGGCATATGAGCTGCTCTCTGAGTCAAATGACCTAAGAAAAATGGAAATGTGGAAAAAAAGAAATATGAACTAAATGTTCATTGGGAACATTTGTCATATCATTTCTATTTGTGATCAATATAGTGGCAACTGATTAAAAGCTGCCCCTTTCAGTAGATCAGTTCATTTACCATAGCAATAATCTTAACAGTAGTTAGGAACAAACAGCAGTCTTACCCTAATGGCTACAAAAATCAATTAAACATTTTTTAAATGTACTATAAGCTCTTTGAAAGTCTGATTCTGTAGCTGATTTCATTGTGCTCTGTTTACATAAATTCCTTTTTTTTTAGATATCTGTGGAACATTACGTTAGTCATCTATTAGAGGAAATGAACTCTGTTGACATAAAAAACACTCAGGAAGCTTGAGTGTGGTATCTTTAGGACTACCCTGATGCAAGACCCAAATGTATATCTTACAGGGAAAACTCTTGCCATAAAAAAGTATTGAGATTGGTACTTGTTTCCATCTTTCTCAGAATGGACTTATGGGATATTACACCTGCATCAAGTGGGTATTACCTCATGCATATCTCTTGGTCTTAAGATATTGAACGTGGATTACTAGCTTCTTTCTTTTCATTAGCCGAAATGGGTAGCCTCTTTGTGGTATGTAATTTTCTTTGGTCCCTGTCTGTATTGATTCTGTTTCAGTTTTTGTGATCCTCCTTCTTCTCTTTCCTGGGATTCCTGGTGTCTTTATTCATTTAACAAATAATTAAAGAGTGGCTACTACATGTAAGGCACTGTTCTAGATTCCATGGAATCAGCAGTGAAAAAAAAAGTCCCTGCTCATGAACTTTACACTCTAGTAGAAGAGGATAGATATTAGACAAATAAATGTATTATATACCAGATATTGATAACTGCATGGTGAAAATAAAGTAGGTTAAAGACAAGACAACTTTATATAATTAGGGAAGGCCTCGCTGATGAGCTTACATTTGAACAAAGCCTGAAAAAGGATGAGCATATGAGGCATCCCAAAATCTGAGAGAAGAATTTTCCATGCATAGCAGCAATAAGGCAAAATGCCTTCATGTTGAAACACGGTTGGAGTTTTCAAGGAAACTCCAGTAGTGAGCCAGGAGAATAGTAGATGAAGACAGAGAAATAGTGGGGTGGGGGAATTAGAGGACAGATAGTGCAGGGTCTTGTAGTTCAGTAAATTCTGAAGGAGATAGAAAATTATTGAAAGTTTTTGAGAAAGTCCTAGAAGCCCCTTTGTGCCCCCTTCCAGTCATTACTCCAGAGAAAACCTATTCTGACTTTTAATACCATAGATTACTTTGGCTTGCATTTTATAAAAATGGAATTGTGCAGTATTCTCCTTTGAGTATCTAGCGTATCATTCAAGTTACATTTGAGAGATTGGTCCATATTGTTGGATATAGTTGTAACTTACTCATTCTCATTGTTGTGCTGACTTTCATTGTAAAAATAGGATATAATTTATTTCTACATTTTCCTAATTGAGATTTGAATTGCCTTGGCTATCATGGGCAGTGTGGCTATGAACTTTTTTTTTTTCTTTTTACTTTCTTTGAATGAGCACATGGATACATAGAATTGCTGGGTCAGAAGTTATATGTATATTCAACTTGAGTAAATACTACCAAACCTTTTTCCAAGATGATTGTTACAATTTATACTCCAATCAGTAGTGTTTGAGGGTGCTAGTTGTTCTGATAGTCCCGCCTTTGTGTAATCTACCACTTTCCTTTGTGTGTGTGCTGCATCTAGTGACTTGCTTCAAATCTTGAGAATGTGGCAAAAGTGATAGGACGTGACTTCAAAGATTGGGTTGTAAAAACTGAAATCTGTTTTGCTGGCACTCTTACCTTCTTGATTGCTTACTCTTATGAAGCTGTCTTGTGGCCTATCGTATGGAGAGGCCTTATGACTGCAAACTAAGGAACTCAAGCTTCAGTCCAACAGCTAGGTAGGAAGTGAATGCTGCCAGCAACAGCTGGAATGAGCTTGGGACAGCTCCATCTTTAACGGACATTAGTTTAAGATGACTGCAGCCTTGGGGCACCTGGGTGGCTCAGTTGGTTAAGCGTCTGACTTTGGCTTAGGTCATGATCTTGCAGCTCATGAGTTTGAGCCCCGCATCGGGCTCTGTGCTGACAACTCAGAGCCTGGAGCCTGCTTCGGATTCTGTGTCTCCCTTTCTCTCTGCCCCTCCCCTGCTCACACTCTGTCTGTCTGTCTGTTTGTCTCTCTCTCACAAATAAATAAACATTAAAAAAAATTTTAAGGTGACTGCAGCCTTGTGAGAGACTCAGAATCAGAAGACCCCAGTAAATACAAAGATTCTTGACCTGTGGGCAAAATAAGTGTATGTGAGATAAATAAATGTGATATAATAAATGTATGTTGTTTTATGCCATGAAATTTTGGGGTAATTTATTACACAGCAATGAATAACTAATATATTGGCCATTTAGATATATTCCTTTCTAATATGTCTGTACACATCTTTTGTCCATTTTTCTGCTGAATTTTATGCTTATTTGTTTGCATATTTATTCATTTGTAACTGTGCTTTAATAATTATGAATATTAATTCCTAGCATCTGTATTGCATATATCTTTTCCCACTTTTTAGCTTGCCTTCTTACTCTTTTAATAGCATTTTTTTGATGAATAGTGAATATGAATTTTAACGTAGCCAATTTTATAAAATTTTACCCTTTATAATTAATGCTTTTTGTGTCCTGTTTAAGAAATTTCTTCCTATCTCAAGGTTATGAAGACCAATATTGGTCTATGTCTTCTTTTAAAATTGTGTTCTCCCTTTAACATTTAGATCTATAATCCATCTGAAATTAATTATATTTGTGGTGTGAACTAGGTATCCAGATTTATTTTTATCATATGAATATCTAATTAATCCAAGTACATTTATTGAAAAGATCATCCTTTCTGCATTATAATACAATGTTACATTTGTTATAAATCAGGTAACTCTGTATGTCCAACTCTTCTGTGTTAACTTGGTTAAGCTGAGAACTATGTTTCCAAGAATCTCCTTCTCTGAGTGGTTTTTCCATTAGTACTGGCTAATAGAGGAACTTGCACAAAATTTGGAAGGAGAAAATAAGGAAGTGGCCATTATTCTGGAGCTTTTCTTAGATATGTCCGTGGATAGACACAGAAGTACCGGTGGATTCTAGCTTTTCCTCATTCTTCCCCTCACCATGTCTAACTTTTCTTCCTGACTGCTCCCCTTGCTGGCCAACAGTAGCCCTAGGCTCCTATCAAATGCTTGGCAGTACACCCAGAGGAATGATAGTATAAGGAGACAACAGTTTGCTGTAGACCTTACACTAGTTCCTTCTTAATGTCTATAGCTAGACAAGCTTGTTTTGTTCATTTGTTTTTTGCTTTGTTTTTAAAGTATCCTTGCAAGTTTTGACTTTCCCAGTCATGCTAATGCATCAAGAGGATTGGTTAGTGACTCCTTCCCTGACTCTCCAACTCCCCTGAGAACAGAAGGCATAAGCATTAGATGTAGGCAATGTGAGAAATCCTGTCCTGAGTGAAGGCTGACACAATGTGTGGGTCTGGTTCTGGCCTCTCTTGTCTGTAATTTTGGTAAGTTTTTCTATTCTTGCAACAATTATACACTAGCTTAATTATTATAGTTTTATAATGAATCCTGGTACCTGGCAATATAAGCCCACAGATTTGTTCTTCAAGATTGTTTTGGATATTTTTGGCCCTTCTTATTTACAGGTAAATTTTAGAGTCAGCTTGTCAATTTATACACACACACACACACACACACACACACACACAATATTACTGGAGTTTTTATTGTGATTCCTTTGAATCTTTAGATCAATACAGAGAGAATTGGCACTTTCACAATAATGTATCTATGGACCCATGCATAATTTAAATAGAAATAAAATGAATTTTCTACAAACTCTTCTAGAGCATAGACAAAAGGAAACACTTCCCAAATTATTTTGTGAAGCTATGATAACACTAGTAACAAAATGAGTTAAAAGTTGGAGATTCTCATATTGGATAAAAATGATCTCCAACAATATGTTGTTTGGTTTGGGTATCTTTTCAGCAATCTGATATCCAAAGTAGGGCTCCTTCCCTTGCTACAAGGAGGAGATGAAATGGAAAGTTCTGCTACTGACCCAGGTGGTTCTAATTCCTCAGAGTCACAAATTTCTTTACATCTCTTTGAGCAAGGTCTAGACATTTCCCTTTCCTCTGAGATAAAGCTTTGGACAGAAAAGCAGACATCACAGACCTTAGAACTGTAGCTTCTAGATCTTGTAAGAGATGAGTAGACCTTATTTGGGCTCTTCTTTTGGAAAAGGGAAGAGTTATGAGAAAGTGGAGCCAAGGTTTCCATCTTAGCCATAGGAATTAGCTGATGCTAAGTGAAGCCATCAGGAGCCCTTGGGAGCTGCTCCAAGGACCCTGAGTCAGAATCTCCCATCCTCTGCTCCATGGACCTTTTACAGACTCTCTTATGTGGAGACTTAACTCTTCAGTGTTTCTTTACTTCTGTGAACCAGCAGGATAGGAAACAAATATTATCCTTCATCTTCTGGAATGTTTTAAATATTAAGCCCTCTTTCCCCTTGAGGAAAGAACTGGTTATTTAATTGTTAATGATTTGGGCTTAAGGCTTAATATGTCATAAATGAATAATGTGAAAAAAATGAATAAGTTTTGAGAAGAGAGAGAAGGCTTCCCTTTGAAGGACACTGGGAAAGGCTGCAGAGGAAAGGATTACCCTGAGATTAAGAGGAAGTAAGAAAAGAGGGAGAAAGTGAGAGAGTTACTACAGGGATGTCAAAAAGCCAACAGGCTGGTCTTAGTGAAGTTTTCTGAAAGGAGAGAGGACCCAGGTGAATGTCCTGGCTAAGACACTTTGGGTGATTAAAAAGCTGTACCAAGTAGCCTGTTGTCTTGCCCATACTCAGTACCTATGCCTTCTCCTCTGTCCTTGTCAGGTAACTCTAGCAGATCCTCTGTGCCCTGTGCTCACTGTTCATCACTCTCTCCCTACCCCATCTGCCCAGGTCTTTATGTACTGTAAAGAAGCAGGCAGTCTGCCTGTTTCCTAACTGGGTTGTTGTGGGGAAGCACCCCTGGACCTGTTTTGGGAGAGTGATGAAATGAACAAACTGGATACTCTCTGACCTGAAAAAGTAGTAGGTGACAATCCTATCATCCTATAATTCTTCTTGTCCACTTGTTAAAAATTTTAATCACTACATTAATAATGAACTTTCCCACTAAAGAATTCCTATTCAGTTTTGAGGACTGAGCTCAAATGTGATCTCTCTCTCTCTCTCTTTTTTTTCTTGAGAGAGAGAGAGAGCAAGCAGGGGAGAAGGAGAGAGAGAAAGAGGGAGAGAGAGAGAGACAGAGAGACAGAGAGAATCTTAAGCAGAATACATGCTCAGTGAGGAGCCCAATGTGGGGCTCCATCCCATGACCCTGGGATCATGACCTGAGCCAAAATCAAGAGTAGGATGCTCAACCGACTGAGCCACCAGGCACCCCAAATGTGCTCCCTTCTGAGAAGCCTTTCTCAATTCTCTCAGGCAGAATCCTTGGCTTCTCCCTTAGTGTTCCTATAGTCCTCACTTGTCTTCATTACAAACTTTGTCACATTATTTTTTAATTATTTGTAAATATTTGTTTGGCTATGTGCATCATCCTTAGGCCATCATCATATTCATATTTCTTACCCCCATAAATGATGGTTGACATATAACAGAGTTTTAAAAACTATCGTGGAAGGAATCCATCCCACAGGCTACATAATTTGCAGATTCTAGTGTAAAATGAAATGTGGGGCCCTTGTTGAATAATATTAAGAAGTTCGAGATAGTCACCATACAGCATTAAACTAGGTGTGAGGCCCTTCTGAGTGTGGGGCCCTGTACCACTTCTCAGGTTGCCCACTCATGAAACTGGCCTTAAAGGGAAGTCACTCTTGGGTTCAGCAAGACCTGTAATGTGATATAAATTCTACCATATTTTATTTGGCCCAGCTGATAGAACTGGTAGTACTCAATGGTATTTTAATTTGAAATTTTAGCCTTTATAGTAGAACATTATAAAGAATGTCTCTATGAAATTCATGTGTGTGTGTGTGTGTGTGTGCGTGTGTGTATGTGAACATACTCATACAGGTTGACTATATGTGTATATATACTATATATATAGTATATATATGTATACATATAGGTTGACTATATGTGTATGTGTGTGTGTATATATATATATATATATATATATAT
>NW_026057585.1:19377469-19491535 GCF_023721935.1 Panthera uncia | reverse complement strand
CAGCACAGAGCCTGATGCAGGGCTCAAACCCACGAAGCCATGAGATCATGACCTGAACTGAAACCAAGAGCCAGATGCTTAACTAACTGAGCCACCCAGGCACCCCAAGTTGACTATATTTTGAATGAAAATATAAATGTTGCATATGTTGTACTTGATTAATATATACTATGATGTCTTTATTCTGATTATTGGGAATTAGAATTAGAATAAAGAATGGTTAGGGCACCTGGGTAGCTCAGTTGGTTGAGCGTCTGACTTTGGCTCAGGTCATGATCTCATCATTCGTGGGTTCGAACCCTGCGTCGGGCTCTGTACTGACAGCTCAGAGCCTGGAGCCTGCTTCAGATTCTGTGTCTCCCTCTCTCTCTCTGCCCCTCCCCACTTGTGCTCTCCTTCTGTCTCTCAAAATAAATAAATGTTTTTTTTTTAAATGGTTGTATTCTCTTTTCAGTTTCAGGAATTACCACCAGGACTTCATATTTATTGATAACTTCAACATTTATTGAATATATATTATGTGCTAGATAGTTGGCTCAATGTTAGAGATAACCGTTGTAAACAAGACATGAACCATTCTTGAACAAAGATTGTGTCTAATGGAGAGCTAGACCTTAATATATAAAAGTATTCATTAAATTATAACTGCTACAGTGCTCTGGTTTCTCTTCAAATCGCATAAATTATAACGGCTACAAAAACTGACATGATTGTATAAAATGAGGTTCTGACTTTGGGGAATAAGAAAGACTTATAGGGAGACATATTTAAACGGAGTCCTCAGTTGAAAAGAGATGATGTAAGTACATCAGAACAGGAGGAGCAGCATAGAGGATGGAAAGAATCAGTAAAATAGAAATTGGAGGCAGGAAGGCCTGAGATTCACATTAAAGGAAGTAGCAGAAATAAAATGGGAATGAGAATCCTTGAGAAGAAGAAAGTAGGAGGTAAATTGTGCGAATGATAATCTGAAATAGGAAATTGGAGATGAGGTAGAATTTGGGAAAGCTGAGCAGACACAGACATTTAAAGGTTCTGTGAGAGGCCATAGGAGCAGAGGTTCATGGATATCAAAATCTCCCAGGAAGAAATTGCAGATATGGAGAGAAAGTTAAAACAAAGTTTGAAACAAGCATTACTGTTTACCACTGCTGTATTAGTTTTCTGTAGCTGCTACATAAATTTATAATCTTACAGCTCTGGAGGTCAAAAATCTGAACTGGATCTCAACAAGGTGTTGGTAGGGCTGTTTCCTTCTGGAGGCTCTGGGGAAAAATCTGTTGCTTTTCCTTTTCCAGCTTCTAGAGGCTGCCCCCATAGCTTTGCTCATGGCTCTGAGCCAGAGACGATATTACTCTGACCTCTGCTTCTATCATCTCGTTTCTTCTCTGACTCTCCTGTCTCCCTCTTTGGCTTATGAGGACCCTTATGTGATTACATTGGGCCCACCTGGATCATCCAGGATAGTCTCCCCATCTGAAGATCCATAACTTAATCACATCTGCAAAATCCCTTCTGTCATGAAAGGGTTCCAGGGATTAGGACATAGACATTTTTAGGGGACCATTATTTTGCCTACCACAATTTCTAAGCAGGATTTAGATGTTTATCTCTTTTTTCTTTTCTTTGATTTTTTTAATGTTTAATTATTTTTGAGAGAGAGTGCAAATGGGGAAGAGGCAGAGAGAGGGGGGCAAGGATCTGGAGCGGGTTCCCTGCTGACAGCAGCGAGCCCAGTGTGGAACTAGACAGAACTCATGAACTGTGAGACCATGACCTGAGCTGAACTTGGGTGCTCAGCCGACTGAGCCACCCAGGCACCCCAGATGTTTATCTCTTTTATTTTGTTTGTGTTTGTTTGTTTGTTTATTTATTTATTTATTTATTTTAATGTTTATTTTTGAGAGAGAGAGAGACAGAGTGCTAATGGGGACAGGGAGAGAGAGGGAGACACAGAATCTAAAGCAAGCTCCAGGATTCTAGCTGTGAGCACAGAGCCCAACATGGAGTTTGAACCCTCGAACCATGAGATCATGACCTGAGCTGCAGTTGGATGCTCAACTGACTGAGCCACCCAGGCACCCTCATGTTTATCTCTTTTAAAGTAAAGTCAATTTGATTGATTTTCAAGGAGATTATTCCATTATCTCTCAAAAAGTAGAGCAAGCTTGAAATAGAACACAAAGTATTCATTTAGGGCAAGAAATAAGTACTTCCTTTCCTCTGGAGTAAGAAACCTAGGCCCATATCTTGGCTGTGCTATTTGTCTTCTGTATCACCCCAGAACATCATTAAACCTCTAAATTTCAGTTTCTTACCTCTGATAAGGAGAAGAAAATAGTAGAGTGTAGGGCCTAAAATTAAGGTTTAAAGTTAAGTGCTTCCTGGACATCTGGTGAAGTTGGAAGGACCTCAAGTATCCTAAACACACATTCTTCTCTCTATTCTGCTCCCAGAGATAAGGTCCCCTATCTAGCCAAGCATGCTTCCTTGTCAAATGGACCAAGTGCCAGCCATTCCTGCTTATCCTCATGGCTTTAGTTCCCTGCCATGTACAGGAGTATTCAAACAAGCCCATTAGAACCACCCTTTTGATACTACGAAGCCTAAACCCTGTAATCCCTGGTTCACTGTGTTTCTGATTGCAGCCCTCATGTGGCCCTCTATGGCACATGGTACCTCCTTCCCTGAGCTGTGAGTATATGTGACTAATCAAATGCTGTCACCTCATCTATCAAATGTTGAGTGTTGTGTATTTAGCCATCTCCATTACCTTGGGGCACCAAGGGGGTGAAAAAGGCAATTAAAACAAATATTTATCTCAGCATTTTAATGGAGTTGAATCAGTCTTTCTTTTTCTTTCTTTCTTTCTTTCTTTCTTTCTTTCTTTCTTTCTTTCTAGCTCTTTCTTTCTTTTTCTTTCTTTCTCCTTCCTCCCTTCCTTCCTTCCTTCCTCTCTCTCTCTCTCTCTCTTTCTAATTATTTTTTTAAAGTTTATTTATTTTGAAAGAGAGAGTGTGAGCAGTGGAGGGGCACAGAGAGAAAGGGAGAGAGAATCCCAAGCAGGCCCACGCTGTCAGTGCAGAGCCTGATTCGGGGCTTAAACTCAGGAACCGTGAGATCATGACCTGAACCAAAATCAAGAGTCGGAGGCTTAACTGACTAAGCCACCCAGGGGTCCCTATGGAGTTAAAACTTTTAAAAAGTATGTTAACTTCTTAGTAAGGAACTTAGCAAAGTTCTGCTATATGGGACATCCTGACTAAGTGAAGCCACTATTATTATTGTGGCTAAAGTGTCATTGTTATTATGTTTTTAAATTCCCATTTGCTACACTTGGTATGAGTTGAAGTTATATATTTTTCTAGTTATCCATATTCTTGTTTTCTGAAGAAAGGAGACTAAGTTCCTTTAAAGACACCCCGCATGAGCAATTTTTGCCATATCCTAACCATGAGGAAATTATCCAGCAAAATACTTTTTAGTATAGAGGAGGTAGAGAAATGATAAAGTTGTATTTGTCAGAGAAATGATAATGCTCACTTATTGTATACAAATAGGCTTTAGATGTGGCTGATGAGCTACGTACCCTTGATTTGTACAAAGAAAAAAAAGATGATTCCCAAGGTGGATGGTGAATTCGTCATAAAGAATGCAATGAAGTTTAGATTCAGCTGTAAATGAGAAGGGAAATTAAATGATTTTGTACTTGGGGTATATTTTTTGTCCTTCATTAATGAGCATCTGAAATATAGCATCATCATTTTCTCAGAAGGGGTCTATAGGCTGGCTTTAAATTTAAGTGCTGCTCATGGAGTGAAACTCAGAAAATGAATTTCAAAGGTGAAGAATTGATTAAACCCAAAAGGACATGACAAACATCAGGGGGAAATCTGTTACTAGGATGTTTATGAAAAACATTTTCTTAAGTGCCTGCTGCAATTGGCAAAGAAATTGTTCATGGGTATAGAGTGCCCAGCAGAGCTTTCCAGAGTAGAAAATGAATAAGGAGAGATGCAGTTTCTGTTTGCAATTGTGTGCTGATCAGCACACGCTCTTTTATGTTCTGTTTCATTTGTGCAACAGCTCTTTGCAGAATATTCCCTCAAGCTTGCTGTGCTGCAAACCTGTTCCCTTACAGAACGCAGAGAACTCAGCTTTCTCTCTTAAACCCGCAGCATGGAAAGCCTCTCTCCACTTTTCATTTCTTCCCTGCAGACCACATTTGATGCAAACCACTTGTCAGGTGAGGTCATCTGCTGGGACCACCCTTTTGCATCTCCTTAGATGCAGAAATGTTTTGAGAAAATGGCAGATGTAAATCACACACATTGAGCAAAATCAGTTTTTTATGCAATATATGTAGTTTGCTGTCTTTGCATATGAGATCAGGAAGCCGCTCTTCAGAAAAACTGTAGGTGTCCTGGGAAGAGAGCTGGCAAACATGTAAAGAGGCTTTCTTTATTGCCCTTACAGCACTATTTTGCTATTTCTTTTGAACCCTGTTGACCTGAGAAAGTATGAGCTGAACTGTTAGGTTCAAAAGATTGTCTTTCACAAGAAATGAGTATGAGTTAATGAATAAAGCAAATTAAAAAAAATAATGTTGACACAGCCCAAAACTCTCTCCTAAACTCTACACCTGTATACCCAACTGCCAACCAACTGCCAATTGATTATCTCCTCACAGCAAATTTACCTACCTCCCAAGTGGCAGAATTCTAAGATTTCTAAGAATATCCAAAACCAAACTCCTGCTCCTTCCCTTCTCTCGGTCTGCTTCTCTGGTTTCTCAGTGAAAGGCCCTATCACTCACATAGTTGTTGGAGCATGACTCATTGACTTCATTTTCATCAACTCCTTTCTGCCCCCTCCCTATTCCTTTCCCCTACACATATCCAAATAAATCACCAACTTTACCAATCTTTTTATTCTATTCTCATTTTCCCATATCTATCTTCATCTATCCCCAGTTGTCCCTACCCTAGGCCAGGTCTCCGTCCACTCCCTTTTGGAATGTGGAATGACACAACTCTCTTGCAGCAGGAATCTTTTCCTTCTGTCTTGTTCCATCGCAATCCATTTTTCAAACTAAAGCAACAAGATGGTTCTAGAATTTGATTCTGATCATGCCCCTTTTTGATGTAAAAGCTTTTTATTGGTTTTTCATTGATCTACAACAAAGTCCAAACTCCTTAAGAGATTTTTATTTCCTATTTGCACTCTTTCTTCTTGCACATATCATGTTGAAACTGCCAATCCCGTATAAATGCAACTTTTTTCACTTCCTGAAATAAGTTCTTCCTTCTCTCATCTGTTTTCTCTGCATGGAACAATCTTTTCCTTTGGCTAGCCTGGATGATGCTATATATCTGTTTGTAATTTTTCCTGCCTCCTATTAGACCATTATGGGTTCCTCACGAAGCTTCCTGAAATTCTATTACAAGAGCACTAACATAATTTATTATGGTTGTTTAATTGTCCCATCAGTAGACCTTAAGCTCTAATAGGGTAGGCACAAAGTCTGTCTGGTTCACTAATACATCTTTAGCTCACCTATATACCCAAGTTATATATTCTGTGTTCAAGTGACACAGGATAGGCCTTTAGTAAATATTTGCTGGATGAGTTTCCATCTGTATGCCAGGCATAAAATTAGTTATTCACGTACGTCGTCTTTAATGTTTATGCTATCCTTAATGCTTATGATAACTCTGTGAAAGAGGTTTTATGTTCATTGTACAGATCAGAAAGGTGAGGTTCAGAGAAGGACCGGGCTTGCCCAAGGTCACAGAATGGAATCGTTGGAGGACTGAAATAAAAATTCAATTTCCAGTTTTCTGCATAGAGTTACACATTAAGATTACATATTGCTTTTATGAATGCAGAGTACTAGTTGAGGATGGTAGAGAGGCTGGTAAAGGGAAGGGAAAGTTTATTACAAGGGTCCAGTGAGACAGTGGGGTGATCACAGTGGAGAATAAGAGGAAGAAGAAGCTCTGACATTCTCTTCTTTTGTTTCCTGAATGTGCAGAATCTGCCCTTAATCTGGAAGGTAAGGGTCCTCTCTGTATTAATGTGTTAGAGCAACTCCTCTCCCGCCTCCCTCCAACCTGCTGCATCTCAGTAAAGTCAGCTACTTTAAAAAAGAAGACAGATGAGACCAAGCTCCTAAACTGTCTACCAGATCTGATTCATGTGAACTTCCCCAAAGATTAATTACCTACTTTTTATTTCCTTGATACCATAATTCCATCTCTTTTTGGGCCAGCCGAGTAGAAACCATTTGATTTAATTTCTTACTGCCTTTGCCCCCATGGGTCCCAAAGTTGACTTAGGGAAGTTGTATTAGAAGAGTTTATTTACCACCATACTATATAGGCCTACGCAAAGTTTTGCCCATAGAATGCTCCTTTTGTGTTGAAATATTGATAATTACCAGTGTACTACTTTGTGTTTGGCAAATATACCCCAAAATTTACTGCTTCAATTCTGTGCCACATGTAAGGCTCCAGGGAGGGCTTTAAACAGCACGTTTCTTTACTTTTCATTTTGTAACACTGGGTTCTATTTTACGATGTTCCTAAATCTCTGCAAATTTAGTAGACAGAGAATGATTAAAAAGAGAATATTCTCAAAACTGAAGCTGCCTTTCAGTGATTTGACTCATCAAAAATGGAGAACAAAGCAATCTGAATGAAGAATTTTAGAATAAATCATCATTAACAATACATGACATGTTGTACACCAACTAAGTTCTGATGCACAATTAGTCACCTAATTAGGTTTAAAATTCATTTAAATAGATGGCTTCAATCCCTGGCCCACCCACTTATTTTTATTACTCCCATTTAAACACTGAATACAATTTAAAGCTCATATTGTAGAGCTCTGTGGCCTACACACATGCAAGCTAGATGAAAAGGCAAGTGACCTATTTGGATGATCAATGAATCAAGGTCTTTTGAGACCTACATTTTCTAGTAAGTTGCACATGCTTTGGACAACGTTCAATGGGAAAAGTGTCTTTCTATAGCATTTCTCAGACTATAGTTAATGTGAAGTATGTACCCTAATTACTTTGCATGGTGATAGGATGAATCAGGAATAAATGGATGATACAGTCAAGAAAACCAGTTTTTGTGAAGGTGTGTTTATTATTTCTGGATATCAGGGTACCATATAATAATTTCCCTATTTCATGGATGCTGAGATACATACTTTTTCACATTTTTTTATCATCCTTGAAATTGGGATGTATCTTACAATCAATGGTAGTGTCACATTTACTTTCCAGAGTTTTTCTTTTCTCAGTAGTACATAAAATAATGGTGTGCCTTATAATCAATGGCATCTTAGATGCAATGAAATATGATGTATTGCTCTTCTGGCAACTTTAAGTGGAATTTATTTAAATTTGTGTTTGGCTGTATTCCATATCTGAATAAGCTGACTTACCAGATGCAAGATTTATTCTTTTATTCCTTTATTTTAGTACATATAATTAGCACTCTTTGAGTCACTAGGAAAATAAAGTAAGACACTTTTGCTGCTCTCTCCTAGCTTACAGCTAAGTAGGGGGAATAGATACACCAAATATTTTTGATGCAAAATATTGTGGGAGGTGCTATACTCGAGGTTAAATGCAAGGTTCAGTGTGGAGTAGTGGTAGCTCAGCATATTTTGTCCAATTAACCTCCTTCATACATTTATAATGAAATGTCCTGGTTATCAGTTCCCTCATTTGTGGTGAAGTTCATAGAGAGGGTTTTTTGTTTTCTGTTTTTTTGTGTTTTTTTTTGTGTTTTTTTTTTTTTTTGTTTTTTTTTTTTTTTTTTTTTTTTTGAGAGAGAGAAAGAGAGCATGAGCAAGAGAGAGGAGCAGAGGGAGAGAGAGAGCGATCTTAAGCATGCTCTGAACAGGGGGCTCTATGCCATCACCCTGGGATGAAATCAAGAATTGGGTGCTTAACTGCCTGGGCCACCCAGGTACCCGAGAGGTTTTTTTTAAGGGTTCACTGACTTGACAGGAGTCTCAGATTTGGGCTGTCATGGGCTATATTTATTAACAATGCAGATTCCTATGGCCTTTCCAAGATATTCTGATTCAGTGGGGTGTGTGTGTGTGTGTGTGTGTGTGTGTGTGTGTGCTTGTGTACGCATACATATTTGTGTTTCTAATAATCTTCCCCATACCCCCCTGGTGATTGTAATGTTTAAGATGGTCTTTAGCACACTTTGGAAGGCACTGAACTGGGCAGAGAATTCTAACACTGGGGCCAGTTATAATAATAAAAATTCATATAACATGTCACTTGCTTGTTATTTGTTTAAATATCCAAAATCTGATACATTTAAATGGGATATTCAAGTGACAGTAAGAATTGTGCAACAATGAATGCCCATACCAAACAGAGGATTTATCTTACTTTCTTACAATGGTTTTATTTGGCAACCAGGAGAATAATTAATTTTTAAAAAGTGTCTGAAAGTACTTTAAGTGCTTAAACCAGTGTTTAGGCAGCTTCTTTCTGCTTTTCTGAAATAATGGTAATCTTGAAGGGAGACACCAGCAGATGGATCTAATATTTGGGGGTAAGGAGAGAAAGAAACAAAGGGGAGGTGTTATAGGTAGGGCTGGAGCCATACAGTTTTATGCCTTTCTCATTTGTCACATGCCAACCCACTGCTATGGCCGTTATAGAAATTGCCAATGCAATGTGAGCCAGATTGCAATGAGAGGCATCTTGGATAACGGGAGAAATCCACTAACCGGCTCAGGCTCTTGAGATGAGCAGGTGCCTGTTAATTTCAATGGCTGGGCTAGCCAGTGAATTTCACTTACTTTAGTTGGGAATATTTTGTTTTCATCTGCTGCCAGGATTCAACAGTTGCACCTTATGTAGATACAGAAGAGCCAAGGTATACTTTTGACCTCTGTAAGTTTATTATTCACTTGGGTAGTAGTGAAAACCTTTTATACTAACTTCAAGGTTATGGATGGGATGTGGAGAATTTGACTCATTTAAGGTGTTTGTTGAATATTTTATCTGAATATATAAAATGACCGTCACTGATCATTTGCTTTTATGTCCTGGGTTAGGCACCATAAAAACAAACAACAAAAAATATACCATGGACAACAGCCAACTGTAGTTAACTGCTTATATTCATTGACTGGTTAAATGAACAAGATTCAAGGATGCCTCTTTGATTATCCTGCAAACACTAAACACCTACTTAATTGAGTACATGATTTTTTTTATTAAGGACTCTCAGCTGATGAGTAATATACAACAACCAGGGAAGCTTATTCTGTTCTCAGAAAGACTCTAGAGATGTGTGTCTCAAGGATAGACTGGGCTCTGCATTGCTAGGGTCAGTCAATGAATACATGGATAAATGCTCTTCAGTCTTCTGTATGTGTCCACCCAAGGGAACTGTTGTGAAATGTGCAAAGAAAGGCCAAGGAGTTTTCTCATGCTCACTCATTGACTGCTTGCACCCATTGACTGCTTCCCCCCTACATCTAATACTAATTGTCCAATAATCTCCAGATTACTCAGACTCTTCTAACAGTAGATGTATTTTATAAATGATAGTTTTGAGTTCTTTTGTCATTTGCTTATTATCAAGCTATTTTTGTTTGAATGGGTATTTGGTCTTTTCCAACTAGTATCATCCCAGGTTGGTTAATTTCACTCACTGCAGTGACTCAGGGGAATTTTAATCTCTTGGGAAATCCTGTAATATTTCTATCAGGATCATTTAAGAAGTTTCATGATGGCCCATTATTACTTAGTGATTTGTGAGAAAGTTTTCAGGCTTCCTGGGATAGTTAGGTGCTTTGGGGCAACTTGGGCTATTACCAAAAATGAATAAAGGTATTTAGGGAATTCCTTAACTTCAAAGGTACTTACACTTTCTCTACATATCTGAGATTTCTAAGTCTCTAAATTTCATTCTGCTTTTTATCTAGATACAGTATAATCATGTACTTAGATCTAATGTAACTGCAGAGAAGTACCGTGCACAAGGGCTTTCGATGATAGAGGACATTTTTTTCATTGACTGATAACTTGTTTTTGTGAAGTTTTCATTAATTCGTTGACAAGTCAACAGGCTCAATCACTGAACTGATGAACAAAGTTCCCTTAGACAAATAATCATTTTCTTTGAATTAAAGTCTCAGAGTTTGCAACTCCTATTTTCTGCTAAGAGATTTACATCACTTAAATTCTACTACACTGATAAATATAATCAATCAACAGAGAACATGCTCTGAGGAATTAATTGTTGTCAGTTGATGTATTTAATGGGACATCACACTTCATTAACTTAGCTAACTCATTAAGCCTAATCAGACATGTAAGAGAAAAAGTTAATGATCAAAGTTAAAAAATAAAGTCTGGACTCTAGAGAGTCTTCATTTGCAGTAAAGAACTGTGTGTTCCACAGAAATGGATTGTTTATCCAGAAGATTTCTTTTGCATGGCATGATTCTGTGCCAAGGAATCATAGAGTATTATTTTTATTTGGGATTTGTAATGCAATGCACTATTAGGCAGAATAAAAAAGAAACCACTATGTTTTATACTAATGGTTCATGTCTTATATAATTATTATAGTGGAGCTGCCTATGATTTAGCAAGACAACTTGAAATGTTAAAACCCATGGAAGGCTGTAAATTTCTGTGGATGCAGAGATGGTGAATTAATGTGCACCTCCAAGTCACGAGGGTTGCACATCTTTTTGCTTTTTCATATTCTTTTCACTTAACACCATTTTGGTCTCATTGTCCCATTTTCCTTAATCTTTTTGGCATCTTTGAACTTAAGAGAAACTGGCTGTAGTGCAGCCCATTGAGGCTGAGCTTTCCCCAGGATGGGGCAGGAGGAAGGGGGCACACACCAGCAAAGGCTGACTGTTCATTTCCCTTGCCTTGCTTCCATGGCCAGGCTGGCATGTCTGTTTGTGGGAGAACAGCCACAATATGGTGCTACTGTTCTGTTAGCTCTGTCTTGATGCTTTTTCACATGTCTGAACCCCATTATTTCCTAATGGGTTTTTTCATGCACCTTAATTTGGGAGGCAGCAATTTTGCCTCCACTAAGTTCATATGACTGACTCTCTGGTATTTGCAGCATAGCACCCAGTTAGGAAAACCCTACTCGGCTCTTCTGGGATATTGTATTTCCTGTTTTTTTTTTTTTTTTTTCCTAAACCACATCTGGGAAGGAAAATTATTTCATTTTATTTTTTAATTCTTTTTAAGTTTATTCATTTTTGAGAGAGAGAGAGAGAGAGAGAGAGAGAGGGAGAGGGAGAGAGAATGTGAGCATGGGGGGAGCAGAGAGAGAGAGAGGGAGACACAGAACCTGAAGGAGGCTCCAGGCTCTGAGCTGTCAGCACAAAGCCTGACGTGGGGCTTGAACTCACGAACCTGTGAGATCATGACCTGAGCTGAAGTCAGATGCTTAATGGACTGAGCCACCCAGGTGCCCAGGAAAACTATTTTAAATAAAGTGGGGTCAATAGATATCATTGGTTATGTTTAGCTTTTTTTGTGGATTCACATCAGACACTATATGAAAGGGCTGGAAAGGGTCTTAGGGAATCTCTAGTTTAACAGCCTCATCATCTAGATGGGGAAATGAAGGGCAGGGAGGTGAAGTGGTTTGTTGTAGATCTCACAACTAAATAGTCTAAGAGACAGAGTAGGCTATCTGATTCTTTTAGTGTGGAACTTCTCTTATTATTCCATACCGACTCTTGATGATAAAGCTTTCATTTACTGAGTACAACAGACATTTGTAATATCACATTAGAGAAAGCCATGTCTAGACAGCTCTCTCAAAGTCTAATGGTATGGTTAATTTGGTGTTTCCTATTATTTCACAAAAAATAATTTAGGTAAAAAATATTTAATTTATTAAAAAATTGTTTTTAACTTTTTCATTCCATTTTGAGAGACAGAGAGACAGAATGTGAGTGAGGGATGGGCAGAGACAGAAGGAGACATTGAATCCCAAGCAGTTTCCAGACTCTGAGCTGTCAGCATAGAGCCTGATATGGGCCTTGAACCCATGAACCGTGAGATCATGACTTGAACTGATGTCAGACACTCAACTGACTGAAACCAGGTGCCACAAAAATATTTAATTTATTTTACAGCGTATTTGATTATTAAGATGATAGAAAAGACCTATTTTCTCTAGCAGGGCTGGTATTATTTTTTATCGTAAATTTATTGAGCACCTATTATGAACAGAGTACTTTAATAAGTGCAAGGGAGATAAAAATGATGAACTGGACACGAACCCTGCCATTCCAGGACTTATAGCTCATGTTAATCTTTGCAACCCAGTATGCTTCAGGGCGATTGGAATAGTCTCTAAATCTCTATTATCTAGACTCTAAATATGTAAGCATAGAAAAAGGGTTGACAATATATTTAAATGGCATTCTATAAACTGCATGCATATTTACATATCCTCAATTTTCTGCTGATATGGGGCAGTCTTTTCTCCTTAGAGAAACAGCTTGTACTTTCCTATGGCCATCTTGAAGTATTTGACATTTTCAATGAATCTTTCCGCAGTTTTCACATTGAATTTTCTTATCTCTCATGCATTTTTCCTTCTATTGGTTTTGATAGTTTCCATATTTCACTCTCCAAGTTCTTTGACATATCAATTTCTTTCTCTTCCTGGGTTATACAAGGCTCTTGTTTAGTTGAAGATTTTATCTCTTCACTGTACAAATTTCTTAGCTTTCGAAAGCAGACTTTCTGACTGCTATGCCTTTGAGAATTTGGGTGATATCTTTTACAGTTTTGCAGATTTCAATTGTATTTCAAGTTATTTTGTCTGTTTATAATGTAGATGGAACTGTTAAGTGTTTTTACAGTCACTGACTGCTTTTATTTGGTACAGTGTCGCTGATTTCTAGTAAATATCTTAGCCCTATTTCTTACCCTTAAATAAAACATATTTCACTGCTCACCTTTTGTTAATTTTGTTGTCAGAAAGAAATTCCATGGTGATGTAGGTGGTATTAAAATGATACACAGTATAAAGATTTTGTATAAACTGAAAGTGTTTCTCTGTCATCTCACTCAGCCAAGGGCTAAGTGCTGTTTTGCAATGCATCATATCAATCCTCTCATTGTATTTCAGAGGTTGAAGCCAAATATCTATATTGCTGGTCTGCTGATTCTTATTTTATTATCTATCTGCCCAGAAATCTGCCTATCTAGCTGGCTATCTATTTATCTATGACATAATTCCAGCAAAGGGAGGCAGGCTTACAAGAGTTTATTTTGAAAATAATTCAAAAAAGGAAAATTGTAAAGAAAAATATAAAAACAATCTATATTGACTGCAGCTACCCTCAGAATTCATATCTGTGAATATTTTGCTTATTTTGTTATATTTTCTTCCCCTCATGTTAAGGAAATAAATTACTAGGACTAATGTTCTGTTAAACCATTACCTTCAGTCTAGTTCCCTCCTAATCTGAGAAATAGCCACTATTATGAGTTTGGTATACCCATTCCTTATTATTATTTTTTTTCTTTTAAAAAGTTGTTCTGGAGCAATATCCATAAGCAAAAAAATGAACCTTGACCTAAACCTTTATATAAAGTTTATACAAAAATTACCTCAAAATGGATGATGGACTTAAATGCAAGATGTGAAACTGTAAACCTTTCAGATAAAAATAGGATGAAGTCTTTGGGTTCTAGGTCTAAGCAAAGAGTTCTTAGAACTGATGGCAAAGGCATAATCCATGGATGTAAGAATTGATAAACTGGACCTCATCAAAATTTAAAAATTTGCTTTCCAAAAGAGGCTGTAATGAGGATGGAATGACAAGGTATCAACCAGGAAAAATGTTTGTATCCGTATCTGAAATAGGACTAGTATCTAGAACATATAAAGAATTGTTCAAACTCAACAGTAAAGTAACAAACAATCCAATTAGAAAAATTGGCAAAAGACGTGAACAGATATTGCAATGAAGAGCATATACAGATGACAAATAAACATGTGAAAAGGTTTCAACATCATCAGTTTTTAGGGAAACACAAATTACAGTTACAAGAAGTCCCTACATATCTCTTAGAATGGCTAAAATAAAAACCAGTAACAACACTAAATGCTATAAAGAATTCAGAGAAATTTGATCCCTCATCCATTGTTGGTGGGAATATAAAATGGTTCAGCCATGCTGGGTAACAGTTTGGCAATTTATTACAAATTAAACATGCAACTATCACATAACCCAGCAATCGTACCATTGAGCACTTATCCAGAGGAATTAAAACTTTTATACAATAATCTGACAAGATTATTCATGGAAACTTTATTTATAGTAGCCTCAAAGTAGGATAATCAGATATCCTTTAGCAGATGAATGATTAAAAGAACTGTGGTACATCTATGCCACAGCAATAAAAAGAAAGTTACTATTGATATATACTATAACTTGGATGGATCTTGAGGGCATTGTGTTGAGCAAAAGAGCCAATCCCAAAAGGTTACATTCTCTGTGATTCCCTTTATATAACATCCTCAAATGACAAAATGATAGAAATAGAGAACAGATTAGTGGTTGCCAAGTGGTAAGAATGAGAGAGTGGGGATGTGTGGAGATGAAGGAATAACATGAGGGATCATTGTGACGATGGAATTGCTCTGTATCTTTGTTTTGTCAGTGGTAATGCCTTGGTTCTGATGTACTAGAGTTTTATACGATGCTACTGCTGGAGGAAACTGAGGAAAAGGTATGTGGAGTCTCTGTATTCTTTCTTACAATTGTACAAGAATCTAAAACTGTCTCAAAGAAAAAAATAAGTAAGAAATGAATCTTTTGAGTTTCTTGAACAAAGTCTGTTAGGATATTGATTAGAATTGTATTGAATCTATATATCAATTTAAGGAAAATTGACATCTTTATGACAGTATTTTTCATAATGGTATGCCTATCCTTTAATTTAGATCCTCATTAATATTTTTTCAATACACTTTAAATTTTTTTCTATAAAAAATAGAGCTTTCATTAGATTTATTCCTTAGCACCTCATTCTCATTATAACTTTGCTATTGTAAATGCTAGTAGGAATAGAATTTTATAAAACATTTTGCATTCTATTTTACTAGACATTAGGCCACTATAAAAAGTCAATTGTATTTCTACATCCAGTAAACTTTCTAAATTCTTATTAATTCTCAAAGCTTATCTGTCATTCTTTTATTTTTCTCAGTACACATTTATATTATGAGCAAAAACACACCCCCTCTTAGACTTTTCTGATGCCTTGGAACACATCTTGCTAACAGATGCACAAAATAAATGGAGATGAAGCACAGATGCTCAAAGACACAATTCAAAGTTGGCAGTTTGATGCTGAGATGCTGCGTGTAGCTTGGGGAAGAGGTATGGTGATGCCACTCTGCTGCTGGATGTGCACACTGCAAAACAAACACTGAACCCTGGGGTGCTTGGGTGGCTAAGTCAGTTAAGTGTCCCACTCTTGATTTCGGCTCAGGTCATGATCTCACAGTTTGTGGATTCGAGCCCTGCATCTGGCTCTGCAGTGCGGAGCCTGCTAGAGATTATCTCTCTCTTTCTCCCTCTGTCTCTCTCTCTTTCTCAAAATAGATAAATAAACTTAAAAAACCCCACTGAACGCTATTATCACTTTTTGCTTTTTTTTCATAAAAGAAAAAATCTTCAGATTTCTTAACCTTAGTGAAAACAGGTACTAATGTTAAGTCTTTAATAAAAGCAGAACGGTGTAACAACAATTTTTGAAAAGAGGAGACTACCTACATGTTTGTTTTATTTCTTTCTTTCTTTCTTTCTTTCTTTCTTTCTTTCTTTCTTCCCTTCCCCTCCCCTCCCTTCCCTTCCCTTCCCCTCCCCTCCCCTCCCCTCCCTTCCCTTCCCTTCCCTTCCCTTCCCTTCCCTTCCCTTCCCTTCCCTTCCCCTCTCCCTCTCCCTCTCCCTCTCCCTCTCTCCCTCCCTTCCTCCTTTTCCCTTCCTTCCTTCCTTCCCTCCCTTCCTTGCCTTCCTTCCCTTTCTTCCTTTCCTTCCTTTCTTCTTTCCCTGAATGCACTGGCTAGAATGTCCATTAAAATATTGAATGGAAGCGGTGAGAGCAGACATTTTTGTCTTGATTATTTTAAGAGGAATCATGTTTATGTTTTTATTGCATCTTTTTCTCTTTATTTCTGATGCATCTGTATTATTTTAACCCTTCAAAGCTTTTTAGTTTTCTTATTCTTTGTCTAACTTCTAACTGTTCTGTTTGTTAGAATTCCCATTGTAATTTTGAATTATTTAGTAGTAGGTTTTAATTTACAAGTTATTTAGTAGTATATTTAAAATCTGTACAAAATTTTAGCCATTTCTTTTGATTTTCATTTCCAACTGAAACTATTGTAAAAATGTGATCTACATAATCCAGCTCTTTAATATTTGTTTTATGACCAAATGCATGGTTAAATTTTATAAATAATCCACAGGCAATTGAACAGAATTTGTACTAACTAGTTGTTGGGGATGGAGTTGTGGCTCTCAAGGCTTGCTACTCATTTTTCCTAATATTTATACCATGAATTTTCTTTGCCTCTCTCCAATATTGGATCTCTTTTCTCCTAGATCCAATTTCTTCCCTTTTTTTGGATTGATTCTCTTATTTTGATGGTACACATCTTCCAAGAGCTTTCAGGAGAAACAGTGTGAATCTGAATATACTGTTATTTTGTGCCCACACTTGTTTGCCCATAGAATTATAGGTAATAAATAATTAACCCTCATAATTGCAAAGTCCCTGCTCTAATGTCATCTAGCTTCCAGTGTTGTGGTTAAAGAATTGTGATTCCTGTTTTTTGTTGTATGGCATGCTTTTATCCCCCTTTCTGAAAACTTTTAGAATTTTTTCTGTTTATTTCCATGGTTCTCAAATTTTATGATTGGGTGCCTGAAAGAATTATTTTATTTCCTTTTGTTCATTGTGTGGACTCCTTAATGGCCCTTTTATTTTGGAAACACATGTTCTTTAGCTGTATGGAATTTTCTTGTATTATTTCTTTTTACTTTTTACTCCTCCATTTACCTTTTTCTTGTCTTCTACAACACTAATTATTTGGATTAGAGACCTTTTGGCTTCATCCCTTTCTTTCTTTCTTTCTTTCTTTCTTTCTTTCTTTCTTCCTATTTGCCATCTCTTTCTATCTTTTTTTCTGCATTCTGTTAAATTGTCTCAATCTTATTGCCCAAGTTTGTGATTAAATTTTTAATTTGGGATAATTTTTTTTTTGAGGTAAAGAAAGAGAGAGAGAGAGAGAGAGAGCAAGCAGAGGAGAGGCAGAGGGAGAGGGAGTTAAGAGACTCTTAAGCAGGCTCCATACCTAGTGCAGAGCCTGACACAGGGCTCGATCTCTGACTGTGAGATCATGACCTGAACTGAAATCAAGAGACAGAAACTTAACTGACTGAGCCATCCAGGAGCCTCTGGGCTAAAATATTTTTATATTATATATGGGCATATATGTATTTATATGTGTGTGTGTATGTATCTTATATATATGTTTAATTTCCAAGAACCCTTTCTGTTTATTTTTTCCAGATAGTTTTTGTCTAGAATACTATTGTGCCAAGTAGTATTCGGTTCTTATTTCTTTATTCAATAGTCTTTTTCTTTGCTGTTTTCATTTATAGATTAACAGTTTTTTTTAAAAAAATTTTTGCTATTGCTGCATACATTGCTCTTATTTACTTTAAGTTCCTTTAGAAAACGTTTGCTTATTTTGGTTTCTCTTTTTTCCTGAAGGAGGATCTCCTCAACTGCTTGGTGACCTTTTGTCATCCATCCGTACTTAGTAAGGCAGATTCTCTCAACCTGGTCGCAGCTGTGTGTGTACAGCATGGTGGTAGGCTTTGTTGGGCTATGGGGTGAGGACCTTGACATTTTATGGCAGGATACTTACGAATAGGCCGATAGGTCTCTTCCTACCCCCACCTGCTTAATCTCTAGTCTCTCCAGAGAATCTTTTAATCACTCACTGGCAGTGTGGAAATGGATGGCCAGAAGCCCAGCTGGTATAGCTCTGAGGACTAACAATGTAAATGACCTGAGCATCTCATTATTTGGTTTGCGGAGTTTCATATTTATCCCTTGGTTTTCAGTACAGTGACTCATTTCTTCCGTCAACTATGCCTAGTGTCCCTTTTAGCCAGATTCTCTCTGGTGAAATTTTTCCAGAGAGTATACCATCTGCTGGAGAGTACGGTTGGAATGGAATTGGGTTGTTCCTTCACTCTTTACAATGAGAGAGGAAAATATCGGGGCTGTTGCTTTTTATATAGATGTTCAACCCACTCCTTTTTTAAGTCTCAGGTCAAAACCTGCCTTCAGAGGCATGAAACACTCCATTTCCTGGGACTCCCTAAGATTCTGTGAAGTGAATTGACTTGCCTCATGCTGGTATCTCTCCCTCTTTCCATCATATGATGGTCTTAAATTTTGGTGAAGTCAAATGTATGTGTTTCTTTCTTTAAAGTATATGCTTTAAGTGTCTCATATAAGGCAGGTTTCCTATTTTGACATGGCAGAGATAATTTCCTTTATTTTCTTCCAATAGTTTTGCATTTTTAATTCAATTTTATCTTTAATTTAGGTCTTTAATCCATACCATATTTGTGGTATAAAATAGAAATGTCATTTTTTTTTTTATAATGTGGAGATCCAGTTGTCCTAAGACAATTTGCTTGATAGCCCTTTCTCTGCTATTCATTTGCAATGCCATCTATCATTACAAGATTCCATCTATACATGGGTCTGTTGTTATACTGTTTATTCAGTTCCTTTTTTTTAATGTTCATTTATTCTTGAGAGAGAGAGACAGAAAGAGCATGAGGAGGGGAAGGGCAGAGAGAGAGACACACACAGAATCTGAAGCAGGCTCTAGGCTCTGAGCTGTCAGAACAGAGCCCCATGTGGGGCTCAAACCCATGAACCATGAGATCATGACCTGAGCCAAAGTTGGATGCTTAACTGACTGAACCACCCAGCTGCCCCTGTTCAGTTCCTTTGAGATATTTTTTCTTCCTAAGAAAAATTTAAACCATCATGTTTTAAATTAATGTAGCTTTGAAATATGTTGTTAATTTATGAGGACAAGTTCTTTACCCTAATTATTCTTTATTAAATTTTCTTAATGTTTTTATGCACCTTTAATATTCCATATGAATTTCAGAATTGTATTTTGAATTCGACACCTACTCTCTCCTATCTTTCCCACAAAAAACAGGGATTTTGATGGAATTGTGTTGAATTAACAGATTATTTTGTAAATAGCTTGTATTTTTCCAAGATTGAATTCATTAACATGGTATGTTTTTCAATTTATTCAGGTCTTCTCTGTCTCTAATACAATTTTATTATTTTATAATTACAAAGAATAACTAATAAAATTATAATGACTATAATATTTTTTAAAGTTTATTTATTTATTTATTTTGAGAGAGAGAGAGAGAACTGGAGGGGAGAGAGAGAGAGAGAGAGAGAGAGAGAGAGAGAGAGAGAGAAAGAATCCCAAGCAGGCTCCATGCTGTCAATGAGAGCCTGATACAGGGCTCAAACTTACAAACTGTGAGATCATGACCAGAGCTGAAACCAAAGGTCAGATCCTTAACTAACTGACTGAGCTACCCAGGCACCTTGACATAATGACTATAATTTTTGAATAATATGTTGCCATGCTATGATTTAATCCTAAGATCTTAAATACTTTGTTGTATTTGTTTTGAAGTATGTCATTGTTTTTGATGCAGGATAAGTGGCATTTTTCTTCTATTATGTATTCTCTTTGTTTCTGTTTTTTTCAGTGATGTGTCCCTAGCCTACAGTAGTGCCTCACATATTGTATATTGCCAACAAATATTTGTTGATTTCATGAATAAATATTTGGTTCTTCTCAATTTAAAGTAAAAGTAGTGGTCACTCCTTCCTTTTGATTCTTGTTTTCTCTAAATTCTATTTTTTCTGGTATTGATATTTCTTTCTTTACTTAAAAAAATTTTAATGTTTATTTAATTTTGAGAGAGAGAGAAAGACAGAGTCTGAGCAGGGGAGAGGCAGAGAGAGAGAGAGAGAGGGGGAGACACAGAATCTGAAACAGGATCCAGGCTCTGAGCTGTCAGCACAGAGCTCGATGTGGAGGTCAAACTCGTGAACCACGAGATCATGACCTGAGCCAAAGTCAGATGCTGAACTGACTGAGCCACCCAGGCACCCCTGGTATTAATATTTCTAATCAACTTTTTTTTTCTTTGGTTACTATACTTTTTTCCTGTCTTTAGTTGTAGGTACTTTTTCTTTATTCTGATTGGAATGGAAAGCCAGAAGAGGAATATAAGCATGACTTGTGTGTATATGGGAGGGCTGGGGAGAATGGATTGGACAACAGTAGAAAGAGGGCAATCCTGTGGAACCATTGTAATCCAGACAAGAAATGATGGTAGCTTGAACCCGAGTGGAAGCAGTGAAGGTGGAGAAAAGTGATCTGGATATAGTTCAAATATAGATTCTAGAGATAGTTGAAAATAGAGCTAACAGAATTGGCTGTGGGCTTTCAGAGAAAGAAGTCAAGGACAGCTCAAAAGTTTTGGCCTGAGCAACAGGAACGGTAGAGTTGCCGATGATTGACTTGGGAAAGACTGGCAGAGGAAGCAGTTTGGTTTTGGAAAAGAGTGTGGTTTTAGACATACTGAATATAGGATGTATATTAGACATCCATTAGGATCTAGAATTCAAGAAATGCATTTGGCTGGATATAGAAGTCTGTGTCTTTAACATTGAGGTGAGATTAAAGCCGTGAGACTGGATGAGATCCCCAAGGGAATGAATTAGACAGGGAAGAGGATCCAGGTTTCCAGGGTCTGACTCACATACAGGTGGGAAATCCTTTAAAGAAACAGAATACAAAATTAGCTACAATAGTAAACATTCTTCAGAATAAAAAACAGATTACACATTTTTTTAAAAAGTTAACTTTTTTTTTATTAGGAATTCACGCCTTTTTTCCTGCATTTTTTGGTTGTCTACTCTTTTCTTTATATGAAATTTGTTGTCAAATTGGTTTCTGTACAACACCCAGTGCTCATCCCAGCAGGTGCCCTCCTCAATGCCCATTAAAACCATTTCTTATGGCCGTAATTTAAAAACGTTTCCATAGAAAATAGAAATGGCTTACCAAAATTTGTTTTTGATTGCTGGGATCAAAATTTGCTTTTGATTGCCTAACACACAAGACTTTATTCAAACATACTGAAATATTGATATAGGTTATACCCTACAAACACAATAAATCTAATATATGTGATTGCATATTATTCCCATAAAAAAGAAAAATAGTATATTTATCATTGGCATGCTTCACTACTGAGTGCTTCCCTGCAGTGAACAGGAGAGAACTTTTATTTTGATTAGGTATTAATTTTAAATGTCCCAGGAATTTTCCATGGACTAGTTTCTGGATCCACATGTTTTAAACCTTGTTTCTCTTCCATAACCTACAGTGTCAGCTGCCTTGGAATGCAGTCTTATGGCAGCATGCCCTCTGGCACGTGGGATATTGTGGATTACTTTTTGAAGCCACTCCTGATGAGGTAGCTAGCATTAGCTTAACTAAAAATGGACATGACTGTAAACAGCATAAAAGTACCTTACTAAATCCTACTTGCTTTGGCCACATCCCCAAAATGACTGCCACCACTTTAATAGCTCCTGACATGCATGGGAATGTGATAGAGAGGAAGTGTAAATGGAGAAAAACTCTTAACCAATTGCAGTTAAAATATGTGAGAAGGTTCTGGGAGCCCTCCTATAGCTGTGAAATGGGCCCATGAAAAGGAGAGTCCCCAAAGCAAAGATTAAACTTCATTAGCTTTACTCTAAAACCTTCTTTGGGAGAACATTAAAGACTGAATCCTGAAACCCTCCAAATAGGAAGAGTTTGGGGACCACTAAGTAGGAGGAAAAGGTTTGGGAGTGATCAGTGAGTGCAGTGGGAAGACACTTGTGAGAAATATAGTCTTTGTAAACTGTATCAAGGAGTATAGAGTGATCAACTGTATGCAATAAGGTGAGGAATGAAAATGGACCACAGGATTTAGCAACATGGAGTTCATTTGTGACATTAAGCTGAGAATTTTTAGTGGATCAATGGAGCAAAATCCCGGCACAATGGGTTTACAAAATTAGGGTGAGAGGAGCTGTAGGCAGAGAATATAGATCCCCTGAAAAGGGAGTCAAAGACATGAACAAAGATGTGGCAAGGGTAGTAGGGTCAAGAAGACATTTTTGGAATACTGATGGGAATGACTCAGTAGAGGGCAAAACTTTGATGGTATAGGAGAGAGGCAAGAAAATCTAGTGCAAAAATGGAAGCTTAGGCTTCAGATAGTTAAATCAATAATTCATCAATGGCAACAGAAGAAGAGCTGAGTGTGTGAATGCAAGTGTTAGCTGATGGTGGAGTTTATGGAAACTTCTGATTCCTCTAATTTTCTTAGTGTGGCAGAAAGTGAGGTCACCAGCTTCCTACTGGGAGTGAAGATAGGATAGATGGTATTTGAGGTATGAGGAAAAGGAAAACGTGGATTATTTAGGGGAGACAGAAAGTAACTGGACTAGGGAAGTTTATGGACTGCATTAAAGGCTCACCTTGAACCATGGCTATTAATTCAAAGTGTCTACCTACATGGTTGTGGGGCTTCCTGTAGCCATGTTTGCCTGTACAGGTGTCAGGGTGAAGCAAATCAGAGTTGTCTGTGTGACCAGGTACAAAAATAAGCTGTGCAGACAGTGACTGCACATTTGAGGTGACTGGTGGGAGGGCTTTTACCTTGTGGCTGAGTTTTGAATGAACATTTGAAAGAGAAGAATGACTGAATCCAGAGGAGACAGATTATGTATCTTTAAAATGAATGACATAAATAATTTAAGCAATGTGCTAGGCAATGACAAGCTTAGAGTTTTGAAACATTTATAAATGCCGTAACTATGAAATTGTCCACCCCCAAGAGACCTGGTAAGTTTGTCTATTGTTACTTACTTAATGGGGAGTGTTTTAGTTCCTCCTTTCTTTTCAATTTCATATTACCTTTCTCTTGTGAAGCAAAACCAGTGTTCTCAGCAACCTCTGTCCCACCACTTTTTGTTACATTTTGCTTCTTAGCTTTCATCCTATCATTATTTTATACCCTCAGAATTAAGAAGGTAACAGAATCAAGTCCAAGTAATGAAAATAGTTAACTGTTCCCTTATTTCCAACAACACCTAGCTTTTGCAAACATGGAGTGCTTACCCTTCTTCATAACAGTCCTCTGAAGAGTAGTGAGGTAATCACGAAGGGTCTCTTACATACTTTGGTCCTTGTTACTAGTTGACTTTCTCTTGAATGGGAGCTCTGTTTACACAGTGGAAATACATTTTTTGAGCTGAATCTGGAGGCTGAAAACATTGTCTTAAAGGGTCATTGTCTTAGTTTAGGCTGCTATAAAAAAAATGCCATAGCCTGGATGTCTTAAACAACAATATTTTTTACAGTTCCAGAGGCCAGGAAGTCCAGATCAAGGCACTGACCAACTTGGTGTCTGGTGAGGACCTGCTTCCTGGTTCATAGGCAGCTGTCTTCTCACTGTGCCTCACATGGCAGAGGGGGCAAGAGAGCTTTCTGGGGTGTTTTTTGTATGGCACAGATTACATTCAGGAGGGCTCCTTCCTCATGACTTAATCACCTCCCAAGGCCCCACTCCTAATAATATCTTGGAGGTTAGGATTTCAACACATGAATTTTAGGGTGGGTGTGACACAGACATTCAGTCCATAACAGTCTTGGTTACCAGTCTTGTTAAGAGTAAAGTTTGATGGATTTGGGTGAAGGAAATTATTGGAACATTCTTTAAGTTATCCTAGGCTCTTCCCTAAGTCTTGTGATGACTTTAATGAAGTAACATCTATTTTTATATCACAGAGATAGAAAAAAACGCTTAGTAAGGTGAACTTTTAGGAGGAAATCCCATATTCTTAATCCAGCATGATTTATAAATTCAGGAAGTAACATATTCTAGAGAAAAACTATAGTTTGTTTTCTTGTCAACATATAAATACCTGCTTCTGAACCTTAAGTATCACTTAACACTCCTTTGACAAATAATGTGTGTTTCACAGTCAATACTACCTCTTTCAGACAGAGGAAGCAAGCTCTACCAGTGTCATTTGCTTTAGGATAGACTCTTACACAAAGCCTACCAGTATTTGATCAATTGATCCCTTGGACCTGAGGGACAGGAAATCCATGTGCCCACACACTATCCTGATGGTCATTAGGATTGTGAAAACATCCAGGTTCTAAGAGAGTGTCCTATCTCCAGTGTATATTTCTGAGATGTATATTTTCTGTGCAGTGTGTGTGTGTGTGTGTGTGTGTGTGTGTGTAAGAAGCAAGGAGAAGGTGGGCTTATTGAAAAATAGTAAGCCAGGGCCATCTGGGTGGCTCAGTCAGTTGAGTTTCTGACTCTTGATTTTGGTTCAGGTCATAGTCTCACATGAGACCAGGCCCCACATCACCAATAGCATGGAGCCTGCTTAAGATTCTCTCTCTCCCTCTCCCTTTGTCCCTCCCTCCCCTCATGTTATCAGATATTATCTGATTTTTCAAATTGAAACATAACTTATTAAGTTTATTATAAAAATGAAATAGCATAATATATAGTAAATCAGAGTGTGCTAAACATAGGGAAAGTAAGTTGTATTACAGGAGAGTTTTGTTTTGGTACATATGGTTTGTACCATTATTATTTTATTTTATTTTATTTTATTTTATTTTATTTTTTTACTGTATTTTACAGTTAAAAATGTTGGAGTCATTGGCTTAAAGCAACTTAAATGTCTTAAGCAGTTTACCCCAAAGAGTTATGACAAGGTTCATATGTAAATGTACACAATGTGAAAATAACCTCTAATATAAGAAATACTTGGTAATAAATTTAGTGCTTTATTTTTGTATTTTCTATAATAGAATAGTGTTATTTTGTGATAAAAAATATGAAAAAGGGAAGAGAGAGAGGGAGAGAGAGAGAGGGAGAGAGAGAGAGAGAGAGAGAGAGAGAGAGAGAGAGAGAGAAAATCCCAAGCAGTCTCTGTACTATTAGCATAGAGCCCGACTCGGGGCTCGATCCTGTGAACCATGAGATCATGACCTAAGCTGAAATCAAGAGTTGGACACCCAACTGACTGAGCCACCCAGGAGCCCCTCAAAGTATTAAGTACTTTAAAAATAGAAATGTGAGCTATATTTTATTACAAAAAAGTTACTTTTTAGAGTTTTGCAATCCCTGAATTTAAGGGATATAGAACATGTCATATTTTCTTAAAGTTCTTCTTGGCACCAATCCCCCCTGAGGGAAGCCAGGGCAAGTTCAGCAGGGACATGGGTCAGGTGGCCTCATGTCAAAGTTAGATGCAAAGTACTGGAACTTGGTCAAGAAGGTCACTCCAAAAACCCAAAGAGGAACTGTCAGCGGATTCTGAGGGTGGAAGCCAAAAACCAAAGCTTTGCTAAAGTTTGAGGGTCAAGGAGGATGGTGAAGATATAAGAAGAGAGAAGGGAGAAAGAGGAGATGTTGGGGTGGGAGGTGAAGAGATATGGGCCCAGTGGAAGGTCTAAACTTCAGAACATAAACCTGGGACCAGCCAATCATGGATAAAGTAGTGGGAGCTGCAGTGACTCAGGCCGAGAGGGTGGCAGAAGAAAGCCCAACGGAACTGAAGTGTTTAATACTCTGCAGACCCACCTGCGCCTTCTAGAAGGCATGTGTAGCAGAGGACAAAAGCAGAGTCTCAGGAACTCGACAGCCTGGCTTTGAATATAGGGTGCCACTTATTTGCTGTGTGAACTGGGACATGTTAATCTGTGTGCATGAGTTTCTTCAACATAAAATGAGGATAATGTAGGGTTGTTATAAGGATTGAATATGTTAATGTTTATAAAGTGCTTAGAACAGTGGCTGCACTAAGTAAGGGCTTGATAACTTAATATCCAAATTGTCATCACGGATTTTCACTTAAAGCAGGATAATTTTTTGACACCTGAATTTATGATTTTCTCCATGTATTTCCTGCCTTTTTCTTCCTTTATTCAAGCAGGAAGTTAGACCCAGAGCTTTTTAGGTTCAGGAGATTTTATTCTCTCTATATTTTTTCTGTATATATATTTTATGTTTTACTTTTAAAACTGCTAAGGGCAACCAGAGGAGGGAGAAATGTTGTAGAGGGACTTCTCTTCTTAATGCATTGGGACATTTAGGGTGCCTGGGTGGCTCATTTGGCTAAGTGTCTGACTCTTGATTTCAGCTGAGGTCGTGGTCTTATGGTTTGTGCAATCAAGCCCTGCATTGGGCTCTCTGCTGACAACACAGAGCCCACGTGCGATTCTCTCTCTCTGCTGCTCCCCTGCTCATGCCTATTTGCACTCTCTCTTAAAATAAACTAACTTACAAAAAAAGCATGGGGCCCTTGTTCTGCTCTAATTCCACACTGTGGAGATACCAGTTGGCAAAGGAAAGGCTGAATGGAGTCCCTGGGGAGCCTGAGTGCCCAATCTGGAGCCTCTGACCCTCTTTAAAGATGTCCCGACACGGGTGGCATTGCAGTGGCAAAGATGCAGTCTCTAAAGGACTGCATGTCTCCGAGGTAGACAGTGGGCCTGATGGGTCTTGACCAGAATGGCATTCCCAATACCTTGATTCTTCTCTAAGATGCTTAACTTTTACTCAATCCAAAGGGGAGACAGGGTGAGGAACAGGAAAATGGGAAACTCCAAGAAGGTCCAAGGCTGAATTTTCTGCTAAATCTGATGGGTTGGGGGCTCAGAGTCTGAGTTTTATTTTAGTTTAAGAAAATTAAAAAAAAATATGTTTCTTACATATCCAAGTTTGTAAACTGTATCCGTGATACAGTCATGATTTTCTAATTTCCTTTCCTCACCTTCTTTTTAAGTTGTTATTCATTTTGACTATATTTCACTTGAGGAAAAATGTTAGAAATGGAAAAAGAAATCCACAGAGTGTGTTTCTTGCTTCCCTCTGTCTGCTCCCAACACTCCTGTCTCCAAAACAGGAACATAGAACTTGCTTTCAGCTCACCTGCACATCTGAACGTACGGTAGCACTATGACCTGGCTTCTGGGATTCGGAGGATAGAAGAACCTCTCTCATATCTGAGTTTTGTGCTTTAGTTATCACCAGAAAAATCTGCACACCAACCTGTCAAAGCCAGGCTCCTTACTCTGAATGCAGACAGCTGCCTCAAAAACGAACACGGGCTTTCCTGAGAAAGGCAACAGACATGACATAAACAAAAGCCAACTGTCGTAGGATTCATCAGCCAAAGAACACGTAAGAAGTCCTATTAGCGTTCATACTCAAATTATGACGGCCCCTGGTGGAGCCCACTCTCCTGAGGGCTTCTGGGCTGGCACTTAGCCAGCCTTGTGGCTGATTTCTGCTGCTCTGTGCTGTGCCACCAGCTTGACCATTCTTTTTTAATTCCTTCCAGCACCTCAGTGCTGGTTGCCCTGAAGATCTGCTGACCCTGCTGTTAGTTGGTCATGGATTCTGGCAGCTGCTGCCTTGAACAGCTGAACAGTGCGGCTTTGCCCTCAGCTGTCTTGACCTGCTGAGGGTCAGATCTCTGCTGATGCACCTTGTGTGTTGGTGCCACTTCTACCTTCTAATCAGGTCAGGGACAAGGAGCATCACTGTATTGTCACCTGGGTTCTGAATAACTACAGAGGTTAATAATTTTTTTAAATTGCATTGGAACAGCTGAGATGGGATAGTTTCAAATAATGACTACCATCTGTATCTAGAATTACTGTTTCCTCTAATTTTTTTCCTGCTCCTGGCTCCTTGGCCCAGGCCCTTCTTCCTTCAAGTGATTTCTATCTCAGGGCCCCTTTGTCCCCTATGCAGATATGACAGAACCCTCTTCCTGTCATGGCTACAACATCCCCCTCTCCAGGTCCTTACACATTCCTGTATAGGTCTGAACCCTAATTGTGGTTATGGCTCAAATTTCTGTTCCAGAGGGCTCTTCAGCCACCAGGAAAATCCATAGACACACTTAGAAGTTTGGAGGAAGGGCATCGTCCAGCTGACACACTAGCTATATCTCAACTTTGATTCTGTCTGGCCCCCTTACGTGAGATGATATTTCACATGTAAGCTGTGCAGATTGAAGGCCCAGGAATCATGATAAAACATCCACTTTTCTTGAGCTCTTTGCATGTGCCAGGCATTTATTGGCTTTGTATTTGGTCTGTCTCCTTCAGTCTTTACAATAACCTTGTGAAGTAGTTATTATTACATCTATGTGCACTGCAGATAAGGGCCCCAAAACACAAAGGGGTTGAGTAACTTACCAGGAGGTTCTGTGGTTAGTAAATGGCTAGATAGGGATTCAGTTTAAGGAAGCTTGATTTCCAAATCCACTGCTGTATCCTTGTAAGGATGTCATTCTTTGTGGCTGTGCTCTGTGCCCTGGAATGGAGAGGAGGCATCTCTTGTGTGTTTAGATAACCACATGAGGTCATAGCGGTCCCCAACCTGACCCCTTCTTGCCTGAAGGAGAAACTGGGCTAATTAACCTTAGCATATAGTATTTCATTAACTCTTTGCCTTGTTCTAAAAAATGGAGACAAATAGCTCCTGGGTCCTTGTTTTGGTCCCTCCCTGAAACAGATCCTTTGAGGAATGGCTACTGTCCTCTTTATTTCAGTAATATTCAATTAGCACAAAGATATTCAATAGGCACATTGCCAAAGTTGGAAGTCTTATTTGCTTGTTTGTGTTTTAATTTTTCTGGGTGCATGGCAAATATAGCACTAGCAGTCTGTTCATCAGATGACTGCATTATTGATGTACAGTAAAATGCTATGCAATATGGTAACTATGTTATTATTTATTAGCTGGGTTAATGGGGAGTTGGGGAAATTGCTTTTCCTTTATATTTATTCCTTTCCTTTCTCATATGCCTCTACCTTTATCATTGAAGACAGCAGTGGCCATAGCATTTCAGAATTGTATCTAAAGAAAATATTCTATGTGAATATATACACTGACACCTTTTGTCAATCAGAAAAACTAAAGGGAATTTTGGGCAGAAGAGTAGGCATTGTGGCTAATAACAAAGGAGGCTTGTTCCCAAAGACCTTGAAATTGAATGGACAATGATCACTTGTAAGTAGATACTTGGGGGTTTGTGCTGCTAATTATTGGTGAGAAGGAAGGGCTAGCCTTGCCATTTTTTTCCATGTGCTGATTGCATTTTTTTTAAAACTAATGAACTATGTCTTTGACCTTTATAAATACTGCCTATGCTTATTTTGGCAAAAGACTAGAATTCACCACTCTCCCCAGGTGATCCTTAGGGTGATAGCTTGACTTTTAAAAGGCAATTCTTAATTAATGAGGGCAACAAAGAAGACAAGAACAGAGGCCAATGTTGCTTGTGTTCAGTGTGCTATCAAATTTAAGATGTTTCTCTCCTTCACTCCCTTAATACGTCATACTCTTAAGTTTTTTGTTTTTTTTTTTTTTACTCTAAGTCACTTATTTTTTAATAAGCTCGCTTTTTGAAACTTTCACTTTTTTGGTAAAAAAATCGTTTTTGTTCCAGTATTCTTCTGTTCTATTAACTACTTGTGCTAACCTTATATAACCAATTGCAAAATAAATGCATCTCAGATAGATATTTTTTCAAATAGCACTCTTATAATGTCACATTTGGTTAATAGCTCTGAAAACAGGGAGGTGCTGGTGTTGTCAGTAATGTATTCCCAGGAACCGCTTCAGGTTGACAGTCGTTTCAGAATGAAGGTATTGAAGCATTTGAAGACTTTTTCTTCCTTTGTATATAGTCAGGGCAAGACACTTGCTTCCCAAATGTTATTCATTTGTTGCCAGTGCTTTTGTGAGCAAATGTTTATGTGGAGCTGACTTTTAATGTGACCTTCTCTTTCCAAATGTTTTCAACATTTTAAAAAAAAGTCTTATTTTGGAATGAAACTTTTTAAAGAACGTACTTCTCATGTCCAACTGAGTGTTGCTTTTTTTTTCAGAATTTTCATCTAAGAGGAATATTGTCATTTTTGCTAAATCTGCAGGTTAAATCTTTATGTGGTGGGTAAACCTGGAGTAGGATAAGAGCCTCCCATATACCAAAGGCATTTCTTTACTGGGTGTGGTTCCAATTAAAAGGGGTATCAGGGGCACCTGGGTGGCTCAGTCAGTTAAGCGTCTGACTCTCGATTTTGGCTCAGGTCATGATCTCACAGCTTGTGGGATTAAGGCCTGAGTCAGACTCTGTGGTGTCTGCACAGAGCCTGCTTAGGATTCTCTCTCTTCTTCTCTCCTGACCCTCCTCTGCCCTCTCTCTCTCTAAAAATAAACAGTTTTTTTTTTTAAAAAAGGGGCATCATCTTATCCCCAACATGAGAGTATTGATGTTACCCACAAATTACGATGTCGATGAGACCATGCTCTCGTCTTCTCTATTTCTGGCCCAGGGGTTATTGGTCAGTAGTAATTTGGGAGTGCAAGTATCAACCTTCAGCTTCTTTCAGGTTCCACTTGTTTTCTTGTGACTTGTGTCATGGTTGTTTGAGCTCCCTGTGGTTGACTGGGTGGCTTTACTAACATATATTTATTAAAAGAAACCTGAGCGGTATCATGCAGTATGGTATAAAATGGGAGCTAGAGAAACAGAGAAACAACTTGAATTACAGTTTTGGAAACAGCTGTGATTCGAACACAGGATAAGGAATAGAATTACAAGGCTACCAGAAGCATGAGGAATTAACTCAGTAAACATGTGTTTAGGTCATTCTTTGTGCCAGAAATTATGCCAGTGATGAAGGTGATATAGACATGACGTAGTCTCTATCCCAGAAAAGTTTAGTCTAGTCTAGGAATGTAGAAACATATATTTCGTATGTGACATGCAAAAAAATCTCTGCTTTTGGACAATAGGCATTCAATTGGAAAATTTATGGTGAGTGAAGGAATGAAGTTTTGTACTCATGTAATGAGTGAGTCTGGAGGACTGTTTCTCCTATAAGGAGCAAGTGCTCTTCTCACTTCCTATAATTTCCTCTGGCTAATTAGTTTCAATTCGTATCGTCAGTCACTATTTACATACTAGCCTTATTTAGAATCTTACACAGTTCCTGCTGGACTCCAGATCCACCCAGCTAAATACCCACTGGACATTTGCACTTGATGTCCTATAGACCACCCAAACTCAGTCCCAACCTGCTTTCCTTTGTCACCATTTTCTTTTCTATATTTTTTAAAGTATTTTTTATTTTATTTATTTATTTAAAAGTTTATTTCTTTTTGAAAGGGGGGGGTGACGTGCATGTGGGTGTACTAGCAAGGGAGGGGCAGAGAGAGAAGGAGAGTGAGAGGGAAAGAGAGAATCCCAAGCAGGCTCCATGTTGTCAGCTCAGAGCCTGCTGTGGGGCTCACTCCATCTCAAGAACAGTAAGATCATGACCCAAATGGAGATCAAGAGTTGGACACTTAACCAACAGAGCCACCCAGGTGCCCGTCACCATTTTCTTTTTAGCCTTTATTTATTTTGAGAGTGAGAGAGAGAGTGAGAACGAGAGTGCGTGTGAGAGAGAGAGAGTGCAAATAGGGGAGGAACAGAGAGGGAGGGAGACACAGAATCCAAAGCAGGCTCTAGACTCTGAGCCCTCAGCACAGAGCCCAATGTGGGGCTTGAACTCACAAATCGTGAGTTTATGACCTGAGCTGAAGTCAGATGCTTAACCAACTGAGCCACCCAGGCGCCCTTCCTGTCACCATTTTTATCTCAGTTAATATGCTGCTATTCACCCAGCTTCCAAAGCCATTCTAAATTCTTACTTTTCAGTCACCTTTTATGCTTAGTCCATGTCTCTGATATCTACCTTTTTAATTTCTAATTTCTGACCTGTCCTTTCCATTCTTATTGATTTAATTCAGGTCTTTGTCACTTTCCTCCCAGATTACTATGATATTATTCTAACAAGGTCCCTCTTCTTAATTGCTTACAACTTTTCTCTTTTCTAGTGTTTTTCTGGCTTATCCTTATTATTGTCAACAGAGTGGCTTTCTAATATCAATTATAGGAATTGTCCTGTTTAAAATTCTTCAGTGGCTTTCTGTAGAGTCGGACAAATTCATACTCCTTGTCTAGGACACATGTCATCTTACTTTATAGCAATGGTATTTGCCCTTGCTGTCCCTCTGTTTGCAATTTCCTTTCCTTAACTCAGATTATTTGTTACAGTTCAGTTCAAGTATCAGTGACTCAGTGAAGCCTCCTCTGAAGTTCTGCATTCAGAGTATCCCACCATACTGTAAACTTTTTGTGGGCAGTCTTAGGAAAATGTTTATTAAATAAATGTTCCAACAAATGTTTATTAAATAAAGGAATGGTAATATTGTAGAATAATAATGATTATTTCCATTTACTTAATACTTTATGTCAGGCACCGGCTAAGAATTTTAAATATATTATCTTCAATTATTATAACACTTCTGACAGTAACTGCAATTTTCTTACTTTATAGATAAGGAAATAGAGGTACAAAGAGGTTAAGTTAATTTTCATATGTCACATAGCTAGGTTATGATAGGAAAGAGATTTAAAACCTAATCTGTCTAATTCTAAACTTGTAAGAGCATGACCTGGGTTTTAACAGCCTTATATATTAAATAGACCAGCAGGAATAAGATTAGTTTATAAAAATGATTATACTTTAATTTCACAGTCTTAACCTATAAATGTAAACATAACATAAAATATGGATATTATATATGGTAAATATATAATACATAAAAATATGTAGGTATTATTTAATGTAAACTATATACTGTTAGTAATATAGCATATATTAAGTATAAACATACTTTAATATAGCTGTATGTTAATATAATGTAATACCATAAAATTATATACAAATATACATAATCTAAATGCTTATATTTCCAGAGGTGCCTGGCTGGCTTGGTTGGAAGAGCCTGTGGGTTTTTAAAAAAATTTTTGTTTAAATTCTAGATAGTTAACATATAGTATAATTGGTTTCAGGAGTAGGATTTAGTGATTCATCACTTACATATAACACCCAGTGCTCATCATAACAAGTGCCCTCCTTAATACCCATCACCCATTTAGCCCATTCCCCACCCATTTTGCTCCATTAACCCTCAAGTTTGTTCTCTATCATTAAGAGTTTCTTATGATTTGTTTTCCTCTATCTTTTTTCCCTTCCTATATGTTCATCCCTTTTGTTTCTTAAATTCCACATATGAGTGAAATCATATGGTATTTGTCTTTCTCTGACTGACTCATTTCGCTTAGTTCACTCTAGATCCATCCATGTCATTGCAAATGGCAAGATTTCATTCTTTTTGATGACTGCGTAATATTCCTGTGTGTGTGTGTGTGTGTGTGTGTGTGTGTGTGTGTAAACATACACGTATACCACATCTTTATCCATTCATCTGTCAGTGGACATTTGGGCACTTTCCATAATTTGGCTATTGTTGATAATACTGCTATAAACATTGGGGTGCATGTACCCCTTTGAATCTATATTTTCGTATCCTTTGGGTATATACCTAGTAGTGTAATTGCTGGGTTGTAGGATAGTTCTATTTTTAACTTTTTAAGGAACCTCCATACTGTTTTCCAGAGTGTCAAGAATGTGACTCTTGATCTTGGGGTTGTGAGTTTGAGCCCCATGTTGGATGTGGAGATTACTAAAAAAATACACTTAAAAATGCTTATATGTCTGGAGTATAAAATAAACAAAAGTACTGGAAATACAAAGCAGCAGTCCCTTGCCTCATCCTTTACCCTCCTTAGTCCGATTTTATTTTATTGTTTTATTTATTTTTAAGAGAGTGGAAGTGGGGGAGGGGCAGAGAGAGAGGGACAGAAGATCTGAAGAGGGCTTTGCGCTGACAGCAGTGAGCCTGGTGTGGGGCTTGAACTTACGAACAGCGAGATCATGACCTGAGCCGAAGTCGGACACTCAGCTGACTGAGCCACCCAGGTGCCTCTCCCTAGTCCCATTTTTAAGAGAATATCACCAAACTATTTTTTATTTTAGTTTTTCAGGTAATTACCCTCAAATCAAAATGATATCCTTATATTACTGTTTTCTAATTTATCAACTTGACTCCTTATGATGGAAGATGAACATTTGCCTCATTTATAAAACTTCCTATCACCTTTCCATGTCTCCCAATTTTGAAAGCTATAATATTTCTCTCAATTCTGTTTGGTCAATTTTGTTTCTTTATTGTCCTTAAGCTTTCATTTCCCTGACCAGTTTTCTACTATATCTTTCATGTAAAAATGATGATATTAGCACTTCACCCTTCCTTATATGTCTCTTTCTAATTCAAAGATTCAGCTCTGACTATCTTTCCTTTCTCATTATCCAGGGTGATAACTTTTACCTTTCATTCTCTGGTCATAATGGTATATCCTGTGTGTGTGTGTGTGTGTGTGTGTGTGTGTGTGTGTTTACTCAAAAAATTACAGCATACACTTTTGACTTTCCCTGGATGTTTCAAGGTCAGTAGAATACATATATTTTTTAAATGTTTATTTATTTTTGGGGGGGAGAGAGAGAATCCCAATCAAGCTCCATGCTGTCAACACAGAGCCTGATGTGGGGTTTGATCCTGCAAACTGAGATCATGACCTGAGCCAAAACCAAGAGTTGGAAGCTTAATCGACTGAGCCACCTGGGCACACCAGGTTGGTAGAATATCTTAACTCACATTGATTTATATGCTATTGTTTTCTTATTTTGTCTTACATACCCACTATATATGCATATGTATATATATATATACGTATATATGTGTATGTATATATATATGTATATGTATGTATATATACATACATACAAATATGAGTAAGTCCAAATTATCAGTGACTAAAACAATGAATGATGGTATGGAAGATGTATATTTATACAATGTATGTTTTAAAACATTGTTATTGTTTTATTCATTCACTGCTCATTTAGAGCCTCTCACATATTTATTCACTTTCATTGCTCTTTGTTCCTTCCTACATCACTTTCTCTTTATTCTGTCTTCAGTTGTATGCATGCAGTTCTTAAATGCTGTTATTATATCTTAGCATTTTTACTTGATTGTTTTTAAAAATACCCGTATCACTGTTTATAGGTTCTAGCTCTTTGCCGACATTTTCAAACTTGACTTTGGAATTTGCTGTCTATTATTTTTGTTGGTACTTTTTCAGGGTTTTTGTCCCAACATGTTTTTAATTATCTTAGCTTGTATGATAGACATTGTATTTGAAAAATTAATTATTGAAATAATTCAAGACAGAGCATCATGTTACCTTCCTGTAAAGAGGATTTTCATTTGCTTTGTGAGATATGTAGCGGCATTAGCAATCACAGTTGACCTTAATTAAATTCAGGTTCAGGTGACTCCTGTCTGACAAAGAGACCTTTCTCCATTCTGACAATTTGACAGATACCTCAGGTTTCCGTATTGTTAAAGTATTAGAGTCCAGACAAATTCAGTGAGGGTGATTAAGTAGTTGAAATCATTTTTCATTGAGTAAGAATGAAAAACACTGGAGTTATTACTAGTTTTTTGTTTTTGTTTTTGTTTTTGTTTTTTTTTAGAGAGAGAGAAAGAGTGAGCAAGCATAGAAGAAGAGCAGAGGGAGAGAGAGAGAAGATCTTAAGCAGGCTCGGTTCCCAGCACAGAGCCTGACATGGGGCTCAATCCCACAACTTTGGGATCATGACCTGAGGCAAAATCAAGAGTTCAAGGCTCAACTGACTGAGCCACCCAGGAGCCCCCACTAGTTATTCTTCTTAAAGAAGAAAAATCTAGGTGTTGATTTTATTATAGTTAATATACGAAGGACCAATATTCTATTCTTATAACTACACAACAAGGAATAAAAGAAAATAAGCTTGAAATTTCCTGAGGCAGAAAATTGTACATTTAATGAATGAATGACTAAATCAATTAGTGGAGACACAGGAAAATGTTCATGTATTTCTTCCTTTAGGTACCACTCTCAGTGGATCTTTTCAGTTCATTCTTGTTGTACTCTTTCCATTTGTAAGTAAATGAGATAGAGACCCCAGTAGTTCATTTAATTTTTATTATTATTATTATTTTTTTTTATGTTGTCCTTTGTTCCTCTTGGAGGATTAGAGGATCCAGCCATCAGTTTGGAGTTGATTGCATTCAGTCACAAAATGATAATAATACCTTTTATCATTGTTTAGAGATTTATATTATTTCAACATGCTTTCATATCCATTATCTTACCCTATACAGTATATCAAAAAGTGTGATGTAGGCAGGGTGGTTTTATTAATTTCCATTATACAGTTGATGAAACTGAATGTCAGAAATGTTATTACTTAACTTCCAACAATTGCTGATAAAGAAATTTGATTGAAAAATGGGTTTCTAGGGGCACCTGGACGGCTCAGTCAGTTGGGCCTCCGACTCTTGATTTCAGCTCAGGTCATGATCCCAGGGTCATGGGATCAAGACCCGTGTTGGGCTCCATGTTGAGAGTGGAGCCTGCTTGGTATTGTCTCTCTCCTTTTCTCCCTGCCCTTCCCCTGCTCCCTGCGTGCTATTTCTCTAAGATAAAGAAAAGAAAAAAGAAAATAAAAGAAAAAGAGAAATGGGTTTTAGTCCCCTTAAAACACATTTTAATGTGGATGAAATATTTCCACTTGAAGGCATTCTAGAATTTAAATATCAAGCTCATTAATGACTACAAAGCCATAAACTATACGTTTCCCAAACTGTCTATGTAGTTTGCTTCAGTCATCTTCATGTTTGACAGGAATGTAGTAGACAACCTTTCTTGTCCAGCCATTAATATAATCACTCATTAATATAATCTCTCTCTGTTCATCTTCTTTCAACCTCTGCACTGTGCTATCTATATCTTACTGGGTCTTTGATATTGTTACTCTTCTTGAAGACTTATTCTTGAAAATTTTCTGTTTTTTTCATCCATTTTCCCTTGGACTTCCATTCAGTTCTCTTTTCTCAATTGGAAGTAACCAGGACTTAATCCCCAGAAACACTCATCTATTTTACCTCTTCCCAAAGGCTGAAGACTGCAGTTAGGCAAGTTCTTCACTGCTATCTTAAGAAAAAAATCTACAGAGAAAACCAAGTGTTCTTTTGAATATTCAGATATCTGAGATTCCCGATATTGAAGTTTATATTTCCCTAAGTATTCAGTTATTAAGTGCATGGACAATGTGTGTGTAGCATTTAACATGGTGTCTGGCTTATGGTGAGTACTCAACAAATGATAACGATTCCCACTATTACCACTCTTCCTGATACTACTACTCTTTCTACCACTACTTCTATTACTACTGACTCCTAAAATATTAAGCTTCCAAACACAAGGTCTGTATATTTCTTTCCTGCTCTACTGGGCTGGGGTGGCATTCTGGTGCCAATTTACAGGCAGTCCTCTGGTTCTGGTTTGACTGGGCACTCAAGGTTAGAGAAGCCCTCTTTTAGAACACACTGTTTACAACTAAGTGTGTGTCAGCTTAGTCCTCAGTGCCTGAAAGATAATTTGGCCACAGCTGTGATAATATATGAAACCTTACTTTCTGGGATTAATTTCTGAAATGACATTCTAAGCTGGGGATTTCAACCTATCCACATCCCGAAATTATTTTGGGAATTCCTGGAGATTGCAATGAGGAATGAAGGATTTCTAAATGTAGCTTTTTGAAAAGGGAGATTGAATTTCAAGATCATTTTAAAATAGATTGTGGAGGAGGTTCCAAAAGCATGAAGTTGAAAATATAGAGACAACTTCTATTAGAACTTTTTAAAAATATAATCATAATTTAATTTTTGTCTGGGGTAAGCTAGCTTTATTTGGTTGGCTGATTTTGGAGTGGGGGTGGTTAAACATAAGGATTTTTATGTTTTGTATCAAGAAATCCATAAATAACGATGCAGAACCCAGATGCTAGCCAGCAGGAGATGAGTTTTCCCTGTGTTACTGATGTTTTTTTCTGCAAATATTTCTAACTCTTGAGTCTGTGACATACTGAAAGTGAAAATACATTTTTATTGACTGAGATATGAGAACTGCATCATCATGTTAAAGAAGGCTTTTATCATGATTGTGATGCAAACGGTAGAGATTTTGGAAGGTGAGCTAATTCTGGCTGTTTAGAGATGAAGAGCCGGTGAACTTTTCTTGATGAATCCCAGAGCTGTTGACTAAAAGTGGAAGAGTCCTCAGATTTACCAGATTTACATTCTATCAAATAAAGCCTAGCTTCAGACTCGGATGTTCTTCCTCAGAAAAGTAAGCCACATTCAGTACTTTATAGAGTTGGCTAAGACTTCCTCAGATGACCAGACTAGGCAAAAGCTGTCTAGGGAGGTCTGACAAAATCACAAATGAAGGTAATTTAGCTGCAGGGGTCTTGCAAGATCTGAATGATCTTTTGTTTAGAAGAATCAGAGTTTTACTTTCTGAGCTTCAGCAACAAAGCTCAATGTATTTGAAGTGTAATTACCAATATTGAGGATTATAGCTACCTAACTTGGCAGACTATTACTCTTTCTTTGGCTCACTCCTTTAATCAAGGGCATTTTAGGGGCCAAATTTGACAGCTGCAGTGCTGGAGACAGATTGGGAACAAGGTTCTAGGATAAGTTACATTTTCTCTAGCTTTTGTGTCAAAGCAATTGGCAATCTATTAGAAAGTTTCATTGTCTGCATCAAAGCCAGGAGGATGTAATGCACTCTCTGTCTGGCAGAGGTAACAGTAGGATAAAGTGGTTTTGATAAAATCTCATTATATTCACATCTATGGGATCAAAGGAGGAGAAAAAGAGCGTATTTTTATGAGGAAGAAGTGTTGGTGTTCATGGTCTTATTCTTCTGGATGTTGGACAACTCAGCTACACTGTAATGTTGGGTTCCAAAGTCTACCCTCTTTCAAATGTTGTTCTTCAAATGTATCACAACTTCTTGGATAACAGCAGCATTAGCACCAGCACCAGCAAGAACAACAACCACACAATGAAAACAACGGCGGCATTTTCTGGGCCTTAGCTGTTGGGTTTATCTGGTTCAGTGCATCTACTATTCTGAGTTCTTTTGATTCACAACCAACTTTTAGGAACTTCCAGTGAGACCATAAAACATCTTTATTTCTCTTCAACCCTCTTTTTAGTTCTTCTGCTGTCTGTATTTCCCTTCCTTTCCTTTCTCCCCTTCAGCTGCCAAAAGCAACTTCAGGAACGCCTGGGTGGCTCAGTAGGTTAAGTGTCTGATTCTTGGTTTCAGCTCGGGTCACAATCTTGTGGTTCATGAGTTCAAGCCCTGCGTCAGGCTCCGTGTTAATGGCGTGGAGCCTGCTTGGGATTCTCCTTCTCTCCCTCTCTCTTTGCCCTCCCCCTGCTCATGCTTTCTGTCTGTCTGTCTCTCTCTCTCCCTAAGTAAATAAATAAACTTTAAAAATGACAACAACAAAAACAAAAAGACCTGACACAATGACCACTTTTCATACTCCTTACAATCTTCATGGTACAACTGTTACTTAGCTTAGTTTTCTTGTTGTCCATTGGGACTCCATAGGCCAATTTACCTGTTTGGATATTGCTACACAAGAGCAGAGTATTTGAAGTCCAGGTCAATTCTCCTTTTGAAATGAAAAGATGTTTCTCTGGAATGAAAGCTCTCAAGTTCTCCATTTGTTGGCAGAGGGCAGAAAGGTGAAGAGGCGAACATTGGAGAAAGTCATTATTCCTGGTTCCTATTGCTACGGTCTTGGTTGGACCATAGTTACAACCTCACATCTCAGCAATGTATGGTAATATCTATTCTGTGAATGTTTCTTCTATGTTTTTTTTTTAAATGCTCCAGCCAGGTGCATGGTGAAAGGACTTTGTGGTTAATCAAAGATCTGTAGTAAAGGAAAATGCTGCTTACGATTAACTTTGCATCCTGTGCCAGCAGGTAGCTAATAATTAGGCTATGCATCAGAGGTTAACTCTTTTCTTTTTATAATTTTCAGTAGGTACACACATTATAGACAAAAGAGTAACAGAATTTGAATTCTCATCAGTTAGTGGAGAAAAGTTCCTTGTGACAGGTATAATGGTTTAAAATTCCTCAAGAATACTATCTTTAATTTTTCTTTAATGTTTATTCATTCTTGAGAGGCACAGAGACAGAGTGTGAGCAGGGGTGGGGCAGAGAGAGAGAGAGAGAGAGAGAGAGAGAGAGAGAGAGAAAGAGAGAAAGAATCTGAAGTAGGCTCCAGGCTATGAGCTGTCACCACAGAGCCTGATGCGGGTCTCGAACTCATGAGCTGTGAGATCATGACCTGAGCCGAAGTCGGATGCTCAACTGACTGAGCCACCCAGGCACCCCATAATGCTCTCTTTAGTATTGGCTCATGAAACTTCATATGTGAAGTCCTTAAAGCATATTCCCTTGTAAAACTTTTGAAAAATTATTTCGAGTTCGGAAACATTGTGAATAAGATTCAAAACTGAAGCCTGTTTCTCTACTTGTTTTCTCCCACTTTGACGACTTTTTTCTTGAGTTAGAAGGTTAATTGCTAATTCTTTATCACCCAAAGTGGCAGCTTCCTTATTATAATGCTAGATCATATACTTGAATGTTCCTTATCTAATATGACTGGCTAATTATTAAAATACTCCATTTTTTTCCAGCTGTTTTCCTTCTGAGTAAACAAATTGCTAAGTTCAATTGGCTACCATTCGCACTTCATTGCTTCTTGACAGCAAATACTCTGCAAAAATGAGTTGCCTCTGGGTGTTTATAATCTCCAAGGACAGAAGAAACAAATGTGTGCATGATTTCTCTAATTTAAAAACTAAAAACCACCCTTCTTAAAAATCCAACACACTTTAAAAATATTGCACAGCTTAGACTTCATGAAGGCATAGTATCTGTTTCTGCAATCCCCAGATTCCTTAATTTGACATTTTAGGATGTTATTTATTTATTTATTTTTTAATAAAAGAGAAGGCATCCTCTTTAGGAAATAAGATCATCAAATACCAAGGACACAGGAAGAACTATTGTTTTTGGACAGTGAAGAATTAATCTCCATTCTGACTAAGCAGGATTACATGGTTAAAGAGTTGAGAAGAGTAATGATTTATTTTGCAGCAGGTTCAGTTTGGTCTGGTTTGATTGCACTTCAGAGTCTGTGAAAACAGAATCACAACACTGTAACAAGTTTTGTTCTGACCTTGGAGACTGAGAAGCAGAAACTTTGGCATGTATCGGAATTGTGATTCAGTCACAGCTTTGCCACCTTCTTCAGCTCCCGTGACCAGACTTGTCTGTAGGGTTTAGGTTTTTGCTGTTCTTGTCACGCCTCAGGGAAAGGATGGCACATTGTAGAGTTTAATATACTTTGTATCTAAGAACAAGAGTGTGAATAAAAAAGAAATTGGAGCTATGTCTTGGGCCAGAATTCTTCTTTATTTCTTTAGATGATCAAGTAGTTTAGGGACTGTTCTTGAAGCCATACAAATTTGGGACTTGTGACTCAAGCTACCAGTTTTTGCCTCCATGATACTGGGCAAGTTATTACTGTCTAACAATAATGATTATGTTTTTAGGTTGCTGTGAAGATAGTGTGAGACAATGCATATAAAATGATTAATCCAGAACCTGACACAGAATAAAGCCACAGGAATTATTCGTTATTATTATTATTATCATATTACTATTGTTGCTAATATAACCATTATATGTATATATATACATATATATACGTGTATATATATGTACATATATATATATATATGCAGAGTATACTATGTGAAATGCATGCAATTTTTCCCTATAATTTATTAAGTCTTTAAAAGTCCACAGGATGAGTGTTGGGGGTCATAAATCACAGGTGTCTCCATGAATTAATGGATAAGATGGCAGCACCAGAGTGGCCTCAGGACAGCCTTAAACTTTGAAAAGGTGAAGGTTCATCTTGATAAATAAATTTGTAAATGGAAATTCTTTTAAATTTAGGTGCATTTGTTTTATTTCATCTCCATTACATCCCTATGAGTTAGGAATTACCTTGCTGATTTTTAAGTAAACTGAGATTCAGAGAAACTAAATAATCTTCCCAAGATCATATAATAGATGGAACTAAAATTTGAACTTTGGTTTGGTTGGCCCAGAGAAAAGTGCTTTTTCTTGCTTTGCTCTGCACTAATGTCTCTTTTTGGTTTTGAGTTTTTGAAACTGTGCTCTGACATTTAAGGTTTTCTGTCTAATAATATAATAATTGTTTATGTTTCATGAGTTAAAATATAGAAAAGCATAAAGATGATAAAAAATGTAGTTTGTCATCCCATTACCATGAGTTGGTCACCTTGACATTTTGGTGTTTCTATGTCAAACACCTATTTAACAGACTGCTTCCTTTTGATGTATGGCATCGTTTACATAGAGAGGAATCCTTTTTTGTCCTGCTGAGCCTTTCTAGATGCCCTTCAGGAAACCTGTGGGTCCTGGGCCTTGGTTTATGCCACCAGTACAAGAATGGCCATCTTTTCCTCCTTTGCTTTTGGCTTACAAAGCATCATACTGGTAAGAGAATGACTGTGAATATCTGTCTTTATAGAATAAACTTAAAATGACCAGGGGCACCTGGGTGGCTCAGTCGGTTGGGTGTCTGACTTCAGCTCAAGTCATGATCTCATGGTCTGTGGGTTCAAGCCCCACATCAGGCTCTGTGCCAACAGGTCAGAGCCTGGAGTCTGCTTCAGATTCTGTGTCTCCCTCTCTCTCTGCCCTTCCCCTGCTCACACTCTGTCTCTTTGTCTGTCTCTGAAAAATAAACATTAAAAAAATTTTAAAAAACTTTAAGTGACCAAAATGATACCAATGGCAGGTGAGAAATTCTCTGTTAGCTAAAAATGGTCCCATTCAGAGCTGGGCAAAAGAATAAAGAACTAAACCAGAAAGTATTACACTAAAATCTAGATCCAATTAAGCTACACTCACTTGGCCCATAGTTGTTTTCTGATTCACATGGTCAGGCAATGAAATCATGAGTATGAAACGAGGGAATATGGGCTTGGTTGTATTGAACATACACACTGGAAAGGTGTGGGAATGATGAATGGTGCCCCCTTCCTCAGCACTTGGGTGAGAGATAATTGTAGGCAATCTGTTTAGTTTGACTACCAGTGATCGCCTATCTAAGTCTGGCCCTTGAACTTGATTCCATTTCATGGGTTTTGTTAATCTGGTGAAAGTCAAGGATCTGGGGTGCATGCATGCTTGAGTGAGTCTGTAGGCAAATGTGTTTGTAGTGTCATTCAGATGTCATTCAGATGAATTATTTACATTTGCATTTACTTCTGGCTAATTAAGGACCTCTTGGGCGGGAGGTGGAAGTAAATCAGGCACTCTACTTTTAAAAAAGCAATTTTCCCTTACTTTTGCTTGTATCAAATATGCTATTTGCTTTTTTTTTTCCTTACAGAGTAAGTAAAACCTTTTTTTTTAAATCATATATTTTCCTTTAACAGTGGTCTTAAGGGATTTGTATACCCAGGATTTCATAGCACACACATGATTGTGAGATTTAGATTTGGGTTTAAAGCCAATTTTTCATCTCTTTAGCTCAGGTTTTAGTCTTTCTAAATCCAGAAATGCTGAATGCCAGATTTTTAATGTAGAATCGACCGTAGGCCTGGGTTACAATTGGTTCAGTGACAACTGAAATAAAACCCAAGGAGATGGGAGGGCTGAATGATACGCTTAGGTGACAAATTAAAAACTGTGAAGAAAAAAGAATCTGGATAATGGTGACAATTTGAAAATTAATTTTAAATTATTTTAAACTTCTAAAATTAAAAGAAATTTAATTCAATTAATTAAAAATGGAATTAATTTTCTTTCATCAGACTAAATAGTTTTGCATCAGGGCTGGTTTGGGAATAGAAGACAGTGATAGTCATGTTGAAAAATCACACATATTATACTAATATTTGACTAGTTCTACTATGTTTCATAGAGGACCCTAGACTTTAGCCATCCTAGGGCACTTGCAGACTCTTGAATGTGCAGTCTTTTCTTATTTTTAAGCATCCATCCTCTTTCTTATAACTTTACTTGTTCTTCAAAATGCAATTTAACAACTTTTCTGGGAAAACTTCCCTGTCTTCTCACTTTATATTCTCACTGAATAGCATCAGGCCAAGTACTAGGTATCCAATAAATTTTGAAACAATGGATAAATGATATAGGGATCAATACTTGTATTGAGAAAAGTCTCTTCCTTTGCATTGGAGAAAGGCCATGGGAGTAGACACAGTTTCAGAGGTGAGGAATAAGAAGGGAAATATAAAGAATATAAAATTCTTTTTTTTAAGAATATAAAATTTTTTATACATGAATTTATTTTTAGAATCACATAAAAATTGAGTTTTTGGTAAAAAAAATTATAACAAGGTGAATATTTAACTGCATACCTATAATTGTGTCAGAGTGACCAAATAAATTATTTGCACCAAGGCGTGCTGGGTGGCTCAGTCAGTTAAGTGTCTGACTTCAGCTCAGGTCATGATCTCGCAGTTTGTTGAGTTCAATCCCCACATTGGGCTCTGGGCTGACAGCTCAGAGCCTGGAGCCTGCTTCAGATTCTGTGTCTTTCTCTCTCTCTGCCCCTTCGCCCCCTCCCCCAGCAAGAATAAACATTATAAAAATTTTTAAATTATTTGCATCCAAATAATGAATATCAATTATTTTTGCTTTCTAGGTCAGGATTTTATATTCATTTTTGGAACAGGAATTGTTTTTGATTTGATTTCCTACAAATTTTAAGACTCATGCTGAGGTCTGGGGACCTAAGAAAGATGTGGAGTAGTTGGAAAAAAGGTAACAAGCCTGTGTGTTAAAAAGTTTTAAATCTGACAAATAAATCAAAATGGTGAAATGAGGCAATTCTCTACATGAAAAAAAAGATGGCATTGATTGGAATTTGATTCTGTCCAGAAATGTGAGCCAGAAGAAAAGTAGCAAATAATTTTTCAGGACTTATTGTAAGCCTCTTTTTATAAAAGACTGCAAACTATGAATGGTATGATGGGAAAATATCATTTTCATGCCTGAGACTAGACAGAATAAATCATGGGACATTACAGGTTCTCCCTCAAAAATAAAGTTTACCACATTTAAAAACTCTGTAGTCCATTGCCTGTAATGATATTAGATTGAGTCCTGAATTAAATTTATTAGTAGTTCATGAGTAGTCATGCATTGCTAAATAATTGGAAAGTTCAAAGGAATCAGAATTTTGCACCTGCAGTGAACCTTGTGGATAATCTAATCTGGCTTCTTTATAGGTGAAGATATTGAGGCTTAGAGAATGAAATGAATTGTCTACAGTTACCTAGGAAATTGTTAATAGAGTGGGAACCAGGAGTCAGGACTTTAAGGGCTCAGCCTGGAGCCCATTCCTGGTGACACTGTATCATGCTAGGTTACATTTCATTTATTCCTTTACTACGAATTGTACAGAATTACATGGAATGAAGCTGCTGCTCAGGCTGGATAGATTTCCATTCTTGGGAATTGGTAAAGTGCCATTACATTTAACAAGTATTTATTTAGCACATCACTGTGCTTCACACTCAGAAAATTTGAAAAATAATGGAAGATCCAGTTCCTGCTCTAGTGGCATATGAAACTGAGTACCTCACAAAGTGTGAAACTTTCAGGGGCTGGGACATCTTACATTCAGTGTTCTCAGCAGTTAGCTAGGGCCTGGTATATATTGGAGGGTCAAAAACTGCTGAGTCAATCAACCCGGAGAAATGACACCTCTAGATCACCCAATCATGGCCCTTGAGTGGTTCATCAGCAAACTCTGAGCATCTGCACTAGGAGGAGGAGGAGGAGGAGGAGGAGGAAGAGGGGGAGGAAGTGGAGGAGGAGGAGTTGTTCTAGTGTGGCATCCTGTTTTCTAAGCAATGGGACATTTTCTTTTTCAGATTATACCAATTCATCATTTGCCTTCTTGTAAATTTTTTTTTAAAGAAGGAAGATAGTGACGTTGGAAAAAACTCAACCTTGCCATCTCTATAGCATTACAGAATATACTGAAATAGTAGGCAGAAAGATAAGCCATTTCCCAATAGACAAGTATCTGAAGTATATAGGTATGTATGAAGTATAAATTACCTCTCAGAATTTATTCCAACTTGAGACAAGGGAGCTGCTTTCGTAATCCCATGCCAGTCAAAAAAATCGGCTGACAGCTATGGTGGGATGGGGAAAATGTAACCTTCCTGGTATTTCTAGGCCTCTGTGTTGGCAAGCAAAGTGATTCTAGTAGCTCCAAGATGGTTCTCCAAAGAGTATCACAGGGAAGCAGTTAGAAATAAAAACAGGCCAAAGCCAGTGGAAGAACACAACAGGAATTGGTAAAGGAAGAGAATCGGAGTAGAGCACTAACAGTATTTACTATAGCAAACTTTTCTGTAAAGGGCCAAATAGTAAATATCTTAGGTATTTTGGGCCATATGGTCTCCACTGCAACTGTTCAACTCTGCCCTCATATTGCAAAAGCAGCCATAGACAGTATGAAAACAAATGAGCATGTCTGTATTCTAATAAAACTTCATGATGGACAGTGAAATTTTAATTTCAAAAGATTTTCACATGTTGTAAAATATTATTCTTGCTTTGACTTTTCCCTCCAACCATTTAAAAATGTAGAAACCTTTTTTAGTTTGCAGATTGTATAAATATGGGCAATAGACCTTGGCTGTAGTTTGCAGACACTTTGCTATACCACTGTTCAAACTACTTCCTGTTTATTAGTTCATCTTATCCTCATAATGACATATTGTATAGTTACTACCATTATTTCCACATTACAGATGAGAAAACTGAGGTACTGATTGGTTAAACAACTTATCCACATTCACTTAACTGGTAAATCACAAAGCCATGATTTGAATGCATTGTCTAGCTCATCTGTGTGCTCAACTAATATACCATTTTGTTTCTGACTTGAATAGAAGTACGCTAAATAAAAGCAAAACTTCCCTTCACTGATACTTCTGGGACCATGTGAGAAGTAAAGCTAAGGAAGAACAGAATCTCAAAATTCCTGTCTCCAATGGTCATTTGGCACATGGAACTCTGTTTATCTTCATTTCGGTGTGCTAAAAGTCAAAGGTGTGCTTTGTTTTCAGTGTGTCTGGAATGGTGGCTCATCTACGGAGCAAGTCGTTTTACTGAAAGTTGTTCTCTGGTTTAAAGTAGGAAAGAAATGGGATTTTGTACCTGGAAAGTGTGGAGTCTTATTGTCACAGAGAGGTGAACCATACAACCTGCTTTGCTCAGGAGTATTTCAGCTTTTATCTGTTGCCCCATTGTAATTATTAACAGAGGCCATTTTTAATCTCAGAGTTTTGGACATTAATCTTCAGTTATGTGGTTTTCACCATCAAGAACCCTAGAATCAAACCATCTGCACCCACAAAGCTTGCTGTCTACATCATTGAGACCACCATTCCACTGTTTCTAGTTTCCAGGAGTCTTGCCCAAGAAGATAAAAGTTGTAAATAATGTTCCTGTTTGTTCAGAACTTTCTGAAAAATCATTTAAATTAACCTTAAACTCTTTAACTATTCAGTAGCTAACTTCTAGTGACTGTTTACTCTCAAGAGTATTTGAATATGCCTGAAAATCCTTGCCTCATCGATGTCCATCAACACTAGCCTAGCATTATCATGATTCTTACTGAATTGTAGCCATGCCCATAAATTGAAAGGCCCAGGTTAAACCAGAATCTAAATCTCATAAAAATCCTTATTGTGCCCTCCCTTAGCATGATAAGAATAAACTCAGTTTTGTCTTACCAAAAGTTCCTTTGGTAATATTTTCAGAGAGCCAGCAGTTGATAATATCCCTACTTTTTTTCTGTTCTCTATACTTAGAATTGTCTATACTTGAAGATCAATCAGATGCCAACAGGGACACCAAGTTCAAAATATTATTCCAGGTTTTATTTTTGCTATAAAGACTCTGGGAACTGAAATCTGCCTCCTGGCTTTGATGCACATGTTTTAGCACTTCTGAAATTAAGTGTGTCTTCTATTGATATGTAAATTACCCCCAAAGTTTGAAAGCATATGTGCTTTTTACAATTGATGGTGTTCTCTAACTAAGGAGTTATGTTATTTGATTTAACTGGTTTTTAACAAAAGCCAATATATATAAGGGGCAGCATAAATAAATGTGCCAATCTTTATTTGGTTCCTGGGAGGCTTTGAGGAGTTGAATCTTTCCTACATGATAACCTCCATCAAAGGATATTCTGAAGGAATTTAAAACACAACAAATTCATATTTTTATTATGAATAAAATCCTATAGATCTGGTTACAAACAAGAAAGCCCTTCAAATCTAATTAAGTCTTGGATTTTTAGAGAAATAACTGTGACTTCTATTGAAGGCAACCTATGAAGCAGTGTTATAGCTTGAACAGAGAAAGATTGGGAGCCTAATTTGGGTCAATTCTGGTCATAAATCAATTTTTACTCCAAAGAAAGCCTGAAAATAACATGAAATAAACTTATTTTATAAAGTAACAGTGTGAAAACTTATTGTTCCTTTTGCTGTATTTTTTATTGTGCTTTGGGACTTGGTTTACTCAGCTATAAAATTTTTAATAGAGTATTTCTTGCTTTTGCTTGGGAAACTAACAAGAATATGACACTTTAGGGGTTATTTGATGGAAAGGAAAAGAAAGTCTTTAAAACTTGCTGAAGCAAGCTATAGCTACTGCACTCTACCTAAATAAAGCTTCTCTTTGCTTTAGCTATCTTCTATGAGGTAGGGCTCCTTCTATTTATGGGCAAAGATTTAGTAAAAGACAAACCTTTAAAGTCTCACTACTCTACTAACCTTGAGTACTAATCATACTTGGAATTGCCCAACCTCACTTCTCCAGAGGGTTTTACATATATTTTGTTCAGGTTTTAAGTGCTGATATATCAAGCATTTTGCCTTTTTAACCTATTGTGTTCTAGATCTAGTCTATCTAGGGATAGACTTTTGAATCCTAGACAAAGCAATATACATCCTGGGGTTTCAATTCACTGTATGTAATCAACCCAGTCAAAATAGGCATGGGAAATTCCCATATTATGGGAAACCATAATATGTTGGTATGTCATGGTTTTTTTTTTTTTTTTATTCAAACAAGCTATGTTTCTATGAAGTCTTAGGTTATAATAAAATAAACTTTTGGGAAAAAAGGCAACTTTTACTGGCATGTTTACATTTTTTAGAATTTTTAAAAGAATCAATGTTTTCCATTGCATAATGACAATCTTTTAAGAAATGTTGCTTTCTTAACAATGGGTAATTATGAACGTCCTCTGGTTAATATAGAGTTATGAAGAACTGAGATAACCCTGAGTTGGGGAAGGATTCTGATGTTCCTGGGAAGTCAGAGTCTAGGTTAACATGAAACATTATATATTTAAAAAAAATTATCGTGTATTTTCCAAATTTTCACATCTGGATGATAGAAGATACTGTTCAGTCAGCCAAGTTTTTATTGGCATATTTCACAGGGAAACTCAGACAATTTGCATTCATATTTTATTGACTATTCTATAATACTCTGTATCTTTAAAATAAATAGCCTTTGGCACTCCATTTCTATCTTTATGCTAAACCTATTGTTTTTCTCTGTTTTCTCCCTCTTGGAAAGTATACTGTGACTTTCCAGAATTACTTTGTCAGCTTCTGAGGAAATGACTTTTCAGGCTTCTTTTACTCTTCATATTCAGAGAAATTGGTTGAATTTTTTTCTTTAAGTTCTCATAATGACTTTGATGCTATATGCCCCTTGGTTCTAGGTATTAAATTTTGTTGGTGGAAAAAAACAACAGAATGAAAATATCCTGGGTAATAATTGCATGCTGTGCTAGTGACATTTGGGTTAGGACCTGGTGTGAAAAATATCAAAGAAAATCTCATCAGTAGAAAAATAGGCATGCATTTGAAAAAAAATACAAGAAATTCAGTGTATGGAAATCAATAAAAAAATGTTTATTGAAGAACCATTATGTTCTTAGAACTTTGTTGAGTAATGTGAAGAGTCTAGAGAAGTTTATGGCATGGTACCTATTTGTAAGGACCTTAATGCCATTTGGCTTTACAGCCAAATCCTCCTTCTTTAAGGATATTAATAGTGTAAGAGTTACATTTTGATTGAATTTGGCTTATACACTTGGCCACTCACTATTCATTGAATGTTTCTCTAGGGATTGTCTCTTTTCTACAAGTTTGGATACTTTGGCTCTTGAATGAAAATATTTGAATTTCAATACAGTTCCAATCAAAGTTTCTTTTAGCTACAAAGAATAGTCACCCTTCTACACTAGCAAAATAGGGGTTTTGATCATGATATGTAGGGGATCTCAGTGATCCCAAAGTAAGGTTCACATTGTATTTTGTAGTAGAATTGGGAACCAGAAAGCCAGGAAATGAATTCATTCTTATTATCTCTTTGCAGCCCTGTGGTCTTATGTTTGCTTTGCCTGGTGTTCTATTCATCTTTCTCTCTCTCTCTTTTTTTTCTGCTTACTCACTATGTATCTGGTTCAACATGGCCTCCAATTCCATCTATCACTACATCATGGACTCTTAGCTTTATCAACCTCCATTAATTGACAATTCTCTCTGTGTTCTTTATTCAGATTCTTTTGAGAGGCTATGAATGGCTAAGTACAGCTAATGTCTGTAGCTCTCTGTGTTCATCCCTAATTGAATCCGTTTTGGCTGGAAGGCAGGTCCATATAATATAACAAGGCTGTTTAGTTCTGCTGTTTCAGTAGGGGCTGTAGGTGGGTGCAATTTCTGTTGAAGGGGATGCTGTTAACAGGGGCCATTGAGTGGTTTGACATTGATTATAGCTGAGTTATATCTTTTACCAAATCCAACCAAATGTGATTTTTATAATATCTGGAAGAATATCCCAGAATAATCATTCAAGTTTATCAAGACTCCCTCACTCCTAGAGATGTGCCTTTTATTCTCCATTTAATACATATTTTTGCCAGGCACTGACTTAGATCCTGGGAATACTGTGTTGGAGGAAACAGGGAAGGGATTTGCTTTCATGGAGCTTACTTTATACTGTTAAGAGGTGGGAAATACCAAGTAAAGAAATCAGTACTTAAAATAATATGGGAAAATATTAAGTGCTATGAAGATGATAAAATGTGATGTGATGTGATTGAGTGAATGGGTTTTTAGATTGGGATTTTAGTGAATTCTTTTCTGAGGCAGTGATTTTTGAGCTAACATCTAAACCATAAAGGAGTTATGCACAATTACAAGCATTTTATGTGTATTAACTCATTTTCCTCCCTGACCTTTAGCTTATGAAGTAATTATTCATATTTTCTATAATTATTAAGTGAGGAAACAAAAGCATGATGACCTAATCAAAATGTATAACTTGCCTTGGTAAATAGCTACTAAGTGGTAGAGCTAAGACTCAAACCCTGATAGTCTGACTGCAGTATAGAACCCATACCCACAAAACACATCCCATACAGCCGTCTGGGTAATTAAACATGACTCAGATCAAAAAAGCTGCTTGGACTACCAATTGGTTAGGATATTTTTTTCATTTGGTAATTTGCAATTTACTATTTGGTTTTCTATCAGTCTGCAAATATCTTTGTTTCCTCCCATTTCTGACCATTTAAACACATTTATTTTTTTTTTTTATTTTTTTTTTTATTTTTGGGACAGAGAGAGACAGAGCATGAACGGGGGAGGGGCAGAGAGAGAGGGAGACACAGAATCGGAAACAGGCTCCAGGCTCTGAGCCATCAGCCCAGAGCCTGACGCGGGGCTCGAACTCACGGACCGCGAGATCGTGACCTGGCTGAAGTCGGATGCTTAACCGACTGTGCCACCCAGGCGCCCCTTTAAACACATATTTTAACTGAACTACTTTTACCCTCTCATGCTCAACAAATTTTGATATATAAAGATAACTTTATCATGTATAAGATAATACAAAAATTTGCTACTTTTTTCCAATTGAATTAACTTTCTCACTTCACATATATTAAAAGATAGTTTATTTTACCTGGCATTATGAAGTATTTCAAGCATACTAAAAAGAATAATCATATAACAAAGGCCCAGATTCCCACTACCTGGCTTTGCCAAATCTTACCATTTTTACCTAATTTGTTTTAAATCTTAAAAAAATTTTTTTAATGTTTTTATTCATTTTTGAGACAGAAAGAGACAGAGCATGAGCAGGGGAGGGGCAGAGAGAGAGACACACACAGAATCTGAAGCAGGCTCCAGGCTCTGAGCTGTCAGCGCAGAGCCTGACGCAGGGCTTGAACTCATGGACTGTGAGATCACGACCTGAACCGAAGTTGGACACTTAACGGACTGAGCCACCAAGGTGCCCCTGTTTTAAATATTAAAAAAATATATATATATTGAAACATAGAAACAGGAGAAGTCTATATCTCTCTCTCTGATTTAATCTCTTCTCCCTCCTTCTAGAGGTTTATACCATCTTAAATTTGGTATCTACTCCATTCATGAATTTATTTTATTGTTTACTTTTACTACAGATATATAAGCATGCATAAACAATAGACAGTACTCTCTGGGATGTTTCAAGCTTTATAAAAATGTCATGCTATATGTATTTTCTGCAACTTGATTTTTTTCTCTCTGGGTCAACATTATACTCTTGAGATTTACCTATGTTGATACATGCAGCCCTGGTTAATTCAATTTTACTGTTGTCTAAAAAAAAAGTTTATTCTCTATTCTCTTGTGGCTAGTTGATGCTATAATGAACATGTTTGCACTTGTTTTCTTGTGTACAGGTGTGAACATTTCTTTTGGCTACCACATACTGAGGAATGGAATTGTTGGGATGTAGGACATGGGGCAATTTTATTATTATTATCATTATTTATTTATTTATTTATTTTAGTGTTTATTTATCTTGAGAGAGAGAGAGAGAGAGAGTGAGTGAGTGCAAGTGAGCAGGGCAGGGGCAGAGAGGGAGGGAGAGAGAGTGAATCCCAAGCAGGCTCTGCATTGTCCGCACAGAGCTGGACTAGGGGCTCAATCTCACCAACTGTGAGATCATGACCTGAGCTGAAATCAAGAGTCAGATTCTTAACGGTCTGAGCACCAGGTGTCTCCTGGAGGTGGGGATCTTCCTCATTAACAGATTTCAACAGTTTGCTCTTCAAATATTTTACAAACATTTTATAATTTTACATTATAAAAATGCATAACCATTAAAGAATACCCGTAAACATTGGAAAAGAAAAAAAGAAGACTAAAAATATCTGTGTCCTATGTAAAACTTTTCTTCTATGCCTTTTATTTATAAAATTGCAATTATATTGTATGTGTAAATTTTGGTCCTACTTTTTCATTGTATAATAAATGCCTCCATATATTATAAACTCTTATTAATGTGATTTTGAGCAACTGTGTAACATTCCACAAGATGAACATACCACAGCTTGCATAATCATCTTCCCATTGTTTGATATTTTTGTTACTTCTAACTTGTCACCACTGTTTTTTTTTTTTAAGATTTTTTAATTTTTAAGTTATCTCTATACCCAACATGGGACTTGAACTCACAACCCCGAGATGAACAGTCACATGCTCCATTGACTGAGCCAGGCAGGCAGCCCCAAATGGCATTTATGTAATGTATGTCATTTTAATAAATGTTTTCATGTCATTTTGAATTCTGTTTTCTTATCTAATACTGCATTATGTACTTATTCTATGCCTACATTGAATGTTTCAAGACATTCTGCAAAATGAATTCACACTTGTTTTTTTTTCTTCTTACCTTCTTAGGTGGAGAGAAATCCATGCTAACACTTAGGATTAACTTAAGATGTTGAATAATTTGAATATAATGGTAAAATATTTTTAAAAGATCCTTCTGAATAATTAGCACAAAAGCCTATCTGAATAGTTGCCACCCTGCATTTTAACAGATTTATTTTGCAGAGCTGCTGACTATTGAAATGGCTGAAAGGAATCAGGAATGGTTCACTGCTTTTGTTTTCCTTCTAGGACTGTAGCTTCCACCACTTCCAAAGTTAGCATATTGTGGAGACCATGTGTGTATGTAGCAGACACGCTTTCTAAACTTTTTCCTGTCCTTTGTCTTTTGTAGTTTTGAACAAGCTGTCATAATAAGGTCACAGTACAGGCTCAGCCTTATGTTAACAACTTTTGGAGTTGAAATAGAATTCCCCTGGGAAGGCTGCACAGCAGTGTTTGGCATGTGAACAAAAAAATATCAAAAGAAAGAATGACACAGTTTTCCTGTGATGGGTATACACTCTGCGATCAAGACTCTGGAATATTAATTATAAGGTAGAAGGAGGCGAGCTTGAAAGGATACACAAAACACAAATGTGGATTTCTAAGGCAGCTGAAACAAATTAATTTCCCCACTGGTTCCATTCATTTTGTAATATGCCCAGGCTCTGTAGATGCCTCGAGAAAGATACCCTTCCCAGGCAATTGTTGGGATAAAATGATAAACAGATTTCAAAGGAGAGGATGTCGGACAGATTGACACACTTGGTGGATTTTGTGCTAAGATAGGATGGTAGAAAGAAAACTGAGAGAAACTGCTAAACTCTGCAAGGAAGAGAAGCCCTAGTTGCCGCCATTGTGATGCAGCCCTGAGCTTGTTACCACATCAGAGTAGGTGAGGCTGAGGCTGTGGGAGGAGACAAATGGAATGATGGAGGAAATGCAGGGAGTGGCGAATAAAAGGAGGAAAAAGAAGTATGGGTTTTGGTAAAGAAGAAGTTTTGCCTGTGAGGGATATAATATGTATTAGCTCACTCTATCCTGAAAATAAACACATTTCTGGGTTTTGCATGTTCATCAATCAAACCTGAGAGTTTGAGTGTCCTGAATGTGAGTCTTGACATCTCCAGTTAGTACTAATGTTACTGAATTGTGGGACAATGCCATTGACCTCATATATTCTGCCAAAGAAACATTAGACTTTTATTCTATGTGTCCAAGGAGCAGCATACAAAAATGAGTATTACAATAATGTTTCTTCATTTCTTTGTTTCCTCACCTGTAAAATGAGTATAAGAGTAGCATTGAGTAAAGTTAGAAGTATGCGTATGTTAAAGCACTAGAGATGTATGGAGGATTAAGTGGAATAATCCATGAAGAATATTTGCATTGAGGGGCACCTGGGTGGCTCAGTTGGTTGAGCCTCTGACTTCGGCTCAGGTAAAGATCTCGTGGTTTGTGAGTTCGAGCCCTGCATTGGCCTCTGTGTTGACAGCTCAGAGCTTGGAGCTTGCTTCAGATTCTGTGTCTCCTGCTCTCTCTGCCCCTCCCCTGCTTGTGCTCTGTCTCTCTCAAAAATAAATAAACATTAAAAAAAATTATAAAAAAAAGTATTTGCATTGGGTTTGCAAGGACTCAATACATGTTAGTCTTTGTGAACATTATCATTTACTAGGTGATTGAATTGATTTAAAAAATCAGAAATAATTTTAAACAAAATATATAATGTGTAGGGTCTCATTTAGAACCTGCCACACAATTCCACACCCTCTTCTTACCCTAGACTTATTTCCAGGGTATATATGTTTGTAGAAGATCTCAGATGTTGAAACAGAACCCCATACCCTAAAATAAGAGACTTCTAATTGGAAGGCACATTGGAGGTCATTTCCTGATTAGAGAAAACTCTAATGCTTTTATTTTATAACCATCAATGATTTGAATTTTTTTATAAGATAGTCTGTTCAATTTAATAGTAGATATAATTGTTAAGAAGTTTTTCTTTATATTGAAATGAAATCTGGCTCCCTGAAACTTATACTCATTGCTCTTTGTGTTGTTCCTATGGGGCACATAGGAAAAAAATGTCTAATTTCTTCTCCTTTGGGACTCTGACTAAAGCTCATATGCCATTGTATCGAACCTTCTTGTTCTCTCAGATGCTTTTTTTTAGCACTCATTCTAGCATTCCCAAATCTCATTCATTCTAATACCCCAGACTATATCTATTCTAATTGTGCTCAGGGTAAAATGGGATAATCTTCCTTGTTCTGGTACTTTATACCTGGTAGTGTAGATAAAATAGAATGATTTGGGGCAACCTCCATGTTTTAGAGATGACTTCAGGTAGACCATACATGTAATAACATGTTCCTTTTTAGTTGGCATAAATATACCCATAGATCGTTGGTTCTTATTCATCTTGTAGAAAACTAGATCTTCAAAAGGTTATGTATATGTCGCTATATTTTTGGATTTGTGCTCTAGATTTTTTTTGCCCATGCTAAATGCTAGTTGAATTCAGCCCATAATTACATTTGATGAAATCCTTTTTGGTTCCTAAATTTAGCATTCAGCATATTAGCTTTCTCTCTAGTTTCATGTTACCCACCAATTTGATTTCCATGCTATCACACATTGGTTTGGATTGGAAAGGAAGCCATATATGTTTACAGATTCTATTAATGTTTAAAGGCTTCCAGAAGAATATTGACTGAAAAAAAAAAAAGCTCAGGTCAGATTAAATGATAACATTGAACTGGAAACACAAGGAATTTATGTTGACTGTGCATGAATAAAAGGGTGAATAGGGAAGAGGTACTATTATTTTTGAATACATACATTTTATGCAGTAACTTATGCTAAGCACTGTCTGTACATTAGCTCTTAGAAGCCCTACTACAGTTTTATGAGGTAAGGATTAAGTTATATTGTTTTCCTTTTGTAGATGAAGATAGTAAGTCTCAAGAATGTTTGGCCTAACATCACATGAAGAATGAGTGACGGTGCTGGATTTTGAGGCTAGTTCTGCCAGCCTTGTTTCTCTTGATGAAGCTAGGGTCCAGAATAAAAACCATGGAGGGACTAGCTATCTCCCACTCCTACTGCTGGGCCAAAGACAATCATTAGTTTAAGGTATTTATATTTTTCTATTTTGAGGCAGAGGAGGAAAAGGTTCCAGAGAGTTAAAATGAATACAGTTTCTGGCTGGTTTTTAATGAATAACTAACAAGTTAGAGTTAGGACTATTAGCTGAGAAGTGACAAGCTTTAATTTCCCACTTAATTAAGTGAAAATACCTCAGTTAGGGGAAGAGTTGCTCTACTTGGACTTAGCTTTGGGGAAGCAAAGTGGGATTTGTCTCTCAATTCCCAACAAGATATTTGTGGCAGCTTTATTTTCAGGCAGGAAAATATAGCTGAGGCAGGAGACTTAAGAGTGCAGTGCAAGTGAACTGCCTTGTATCTTTCTGATCTGGTGAAGATAACAAGATCAGATGCTGGAGAAGAAGCCCTTCTGGCACTTCCTGGACGAGTTCCTCCAGGGCAATGTTAGCACTATGGAAGGAGATCCATCAGGTACAAGTGACCTCACACAAATCAGACACAGGGACACTTTATGTTGTTAGTACTGGCTCAACTCCAGACAATATAATAAGAATGAGTTCTTCTTTGGGATATGAATACTTTATCAATGTGCTAATGTCTTTGAAACTATTAGTGTGGCGGAAAGGAAACACCTGAATCTTGATGTCAGCCTGTGTATAAATATCAGCCCCACCTGGGGCTAGTTGAATAGTGCTTGGATGCGTTTCTTAATTTGACCAGCTTCTCCATTGCAATAATGGTATAATAGTAATTACTTCATAGGCTGCTGTGAAGATTAAACTGCCTACTATACATGAAGTAGATAGCATAGATCCTGCCACAAAGCAGATATAGAATAAATTTTCATTTTCATTTATTGATAAATAGCTTAGTGCACATCAGAAAGCATATATCAAGAATTTGTTATGTTCTGGACACTATATGCTGAAGACAGAAACATTTTTAAATATTTAGTAAAAAATTTAAAAAATAAAAAGATTTCAAAGATTAAAAATATTAAGACCAACATTGGCTCACATGTTGTAATGATGTGAGGTTATTAGCTATGTGATCTTGAATAAGTTATTGAGCCTCCGAACGTTAGTTTACTCATCTGTAAAATGAGAGTGATGATAGTAACTACCTACTAGATTGCTCTGAGGATTAAACAATATAGGAAAAATGTTTAACACAGAAGGCACTAAGTAAGGACTCAGAAAATATTAGCAAAAACTATTACAAAAGCCTTTTTCTACGTATCTTCTTTGCTATAGTGTAGATTTCTTGAAGCCTGGGCTATCCTGTACACCTTGGTGCCTCCTTACATTATGTGTTTTATTAGTATTTGTTGAATATTGGGACTTGGCATGTATATTTCATTCCTCTGCAACTATGAATTCTCCATTTATAAAATTATAGAATAAGTTATGCTTTAGTATTTGTTCTGTTCACTATGGAGCTTTTTAAATTGCAGTATAGATGAATTGTATGTAAAAAATAAATAAACAAAATTAAAAAAATAAAAGTGCCAGCACTTACCCTTCTCTGAGCTACCCCAGTGGCCTAGATACAGTGTATGAGTGCCTCATTGTAACAAGGCAACAGTAGAAAATTATCCAACCTGAAAAGCCCAGGGAAAACAGGCTGCCAATAAATAAATAGATAATTAAATACAATAAAAAAAATAATGAATGAATGAATGAATGAATAAATAAATAAATAGCAGAGGTTAGTCTACCCTATCATAGTCTTTTGACTAGAGAGAGCAGACAGTTTTTAGGGGGCATTTTTGGTCTCTGTTGGCATTCCAGGTTTGCTGGGTTATCTACCACCCAGTGTGGGATATATTAGACAAAATAAAGCCTGTAGAATTCACCAGTGTGTTGTTCCCAAGGTTCTAATGTTTTGTGTTGTTGTTTTTGATATTTTTAGCTGTACTTTGTGGGAGAAGTAAGGAGAAGTGTGAATTACCTTGATGTCTTTGTCAGGAATCACTTAGTAGTATTTGTGAGGACCTATTTCTGGACCTGATTTTATTTCTCTGATCTAGTCATCCATACTTATGTCAATTCCGTACTGTTTTGATTATCGTACTTTTAGAGAAAGTTTTGAAGTCAGGCAATGTGAGTGCTCTAACTTCATTTTTTCTTTTTCAACGTTTTATTTTAGATTGTTCGAATTTCTGTATATATTTTTGAATGTGTCTCAATTTCAACAAAAAATTTCTGCTAGGATTTTGATAAAGATGGTGTTGATTCTAGCTCTTTTGAGGGATTTTGCCATTAAGGTTAATTCCAGCAGCTCCAAGTTTCGTCCGAGATGTTTTGCTAAGGTACCTGTACTATACTGACTTCTGTTAAAGCATATAACATGCCAATTAATATTTTGCTTTGTAGTCGTGGCCTAAGGAATTTCAGGGTCAGGTGTATCAGCTTTTTAGCATTATTTATTGATAATAGTTGGCTAGATGATTTGCCTCTAGTCTCAGTGAGACCCTTGGAGGGCTCAGCTGTTGGCATTGGTTACATAGCAGAAATGCCTATGCGTCCAACACACTATAAAAAAATCCCAGCTGAGTTTCCATTTCAGACTTCCTGGTTCTGAGGTAGTCTCTACACATTTTGGTGGTTTTTGATCCCAGAGAGAAAGTCTGTTTCTTTGTGAACCTTACAGAGGGAAGACAATTGGAATTTGCCCTTGGCCACTCTAGAATATGTAATGTGTCTTAAAACCCCTGAAAATGTTGTTATGTCACATTCTTTTCCTGCAATAAACTGTAGATATGGAAGTATTTGTCATTTTGAGTCCTATAAGTCTTCTTTAACAACTAAACCCTGCCTAACTGCCACTGGTAGTGCAGAGATAATTGATATCTTAACAATATTAAATCTTTCAATCCGTTAACATAGTTTATCTTTTCATTTATGTAAGCCTTCTTTAATGTTTCTCCACTTTTTATAGCATTCAGTGTAGAGATCTTGCATATTAATTAAAATTCCTACATATTTTGTAGGTTTTGTTACTATTTTAAACACTATTTTTTTGTGAATCTCTTTCCTAATTTTGATAGGCAGTTTACAGAAATACAATTAATTTTTTTATTGACTTGATATTATATATATTTTTGACCTGGTATCCTACAATCATGTTAAATTTAAAACTAATTATAATGATTTTATAAACTCTTCAAAATCTTCTGCCTAAATAATCATATTCTCTTGGAATAGAGGCATTTTTACTTTTTTCTTTATAAATTGTTACGCCTGTTTCTTTTTCTTCCTGCATTTCTAGAACCTCCATTACAATGTTGAAAATAAGGGAAAGAGCAGGTATTCTTAACGTGTTCCTGATTTTAGGGCAGACAAATTCATTAATTTATCAATACAGAAGTTAGCTAAAGGTTTTTCATAGATATCTTTTATCAAGTTGAGATTCCTTCTATTCCTAGTTTGCTCAGAGTTTTATCGTGCATGTTGAAGTTTATCCACTTTTTTTTCCTGTAATTATTGAGAGGATCTTAAAACTGTTCTCCTTAACTTGTTAATGTGGTGATTTGGATTAATTAACTTTTAAATATTAATTTAATCTTGCATTCCTGGTGTAAAACCCTCCAGTGCTTGGAGATGATCTTCTTGTAAATACTGAAAATTATACTCAGGATGGAAAATAAGTATATATATGTATTTTTTAATTAATTATGTTTTCAGGAAAGGTGGCATCTAAGCTAATGACCTGGTTGAAAAACAAGAACCTAAGTGTTCACGGCCTGGAAAGTTAGATTTAGCAAAGTGTAGCAAAGTCTGAAAATACTTTAGTACTCAGCTATGCCAGTGGGATATTGATTTGGAAAACAATGACTAAGCACATCCATGTGATCTAAGAGAAATGTAACCTCTGAGCATGTGGTACCTTTGGGCAATGGGTCTGCAGGAGCTTCCCCAGGAAATGGACAAAAATGTGTTACGTTGTGCCATGCTAGTGCTGAAAATTGACAGGAGAGGGCGAGGGTTGTAGCAGCTTGTTCATATCCCAGTACAAATTATCTTTGACATTTTAAGTAGGGCTGGCCTCCCTTGGACTTTTACAACCTGAGATTCTTTTACGATTCTTGGATGTTCTCAAGAGAGAGACTACACTTCCTGCAAATAGGGAAGTGGTATAATATATAGTGGTCATGATTTAGATTGTTTGGGTTGAAATCCTACCTAGGTCTGCCACTCACCACCTGTCCCATCTTGACATTTCTACACTCTGTGGTGCAGTCCTTGATGATGGTAATGATGGTGATGACAGTTGTAACAGGACTCACTCCATGAAGTTACATGGAGGACTTAATGAAATAATATATGTAATATGACAACTACAGTTCCCAGCATGTAGAGGTATTCGGTAAATATTTGCTATCATTATGAAAATAGGTAACTAGTATGTAAATACCACAAGAGCAGGGATTTTTGTATGTTATGTTCGCTAGTGGATCTGCGGTTCTTAGAGTAGTGCCTGAGACGTTGCAGCACTCCGTGAAAAATATACTGAATGAATGAATGGGATATTGTGTACATCTAGAACTGGTAAGTTGCATGTTATCAGAATTAGGCCCATAATCTAGCAACTTAATGCACTGGCCCTTGCGCAGGCAGTAGCCTACTGAACTGGACAGATGGTTGGGGTGAATGCCAGTACCTGCCTCCTGCAGGCATTTTCCAACCTACAAATCTCATGCTTTGGTTCAGTGTGATTCTGCAGAGAGTAACCATATAAAATGTAATACAAACCAAACACTTTTGAGAATGAAAAGGGTGCCATTAATGACACCAGGATAACAGGTGTAAGGAGGAACTGTTTGGGACAAACCAGGATTTATGGCCACCCTACTTCAGCACCGTCACCACAACTGACTGGATTAACAACTGGTGGGATTCTCCAAAGCAGTTGTGTCTTGAGTGGATAGCAGTCCTGATGTGGCTGTGTCAGTGCATTAGCTAGAGACTGTCTAAAGCAATAACATCTGTTACTTGGGCATTTTTAGTGCAAAATAGCACGAGCCACGTAGTGATCAGAGAAGTTCAAAGAAGCAAACTTGAAAACAGCTGAGTCACCTGAAAGTAGAGCAGTGCCGCAGAGGGCATGAAGACAGCACCAGATCTCTGCAGCTGTTGCTGTGTCTCGAGAGACTCCCGGCTGTTGCCTTCTCAGGTTCACTTCGGATTTTCCCCAGGACTTCAGCTCTCCTGAGCCTGCGATTCTTTCTTGTTCTTGTGTACATCGCTGGTAATCTACATATTAAATTTTCATTACTTGAGAGGAGCTGGCTATATCTTTGTTCCTTACAATCTGTAAAAGTTTAACTCACGTATATACAATACGACTAATAACAGTTATTTGTAATTTCTTGAATATTACCTGTTCTGTGTCAGTGCCCTGCTGTCCTTTGGTGTTAGCCCGTCACTTAGCCCATAATATTGAGATACTCTCTAACCCCTTGTCCACATGAAATTAATTCAGGCTTGTGGATTAATTGAGAAATAATTCATTAATAATTAATGATATCTGTATTATATTCAACTATGGGCTAAATGAGCTTTGGGCCTTGCCTGGGAGTCTTACCAACATTTATAATGTTTCCATGAGAAAAAAAACATTTCACATTCCAACCAAGAGTGCCAAGGCATTATTTTAGAAACTAAAATCAAGGACAGATGGTTTGATAAGTATGAGTGCATTTATGAGGACAATAGGGCAGAATATTTTAAACTGGGGCTCTCCCGGAAAGGCAGAACTAAACGGGAACTACAAATATCAGAGGCACAGGGCTGTGTTCCAAGTCACCATAATAGAGGGATTATGGTAGAAAATATAATTAAAGGCTAACTAAACTACAGTAATGTCAAATGGACCAGAAAAGAAAATATGCATGTGTTGGTGATAAAGGGTGGTTGGAGGAGAGCAGAATTCTCCAGAAAGAGCTGGGAGTCTGGATGGAGGGTAGAGAGAGCTCTAGGTCTTGGGAGAATTGATATTGGAGGATGATACCACTTTTTACCTCCTGATAGGTCTTTAGCGCTAATAGCCAGGTGATCAGGAACTCATGTATTTTGGAGACCTCCGTGATTTTCCTCCATATTCCGTCCTTCCCATAGTTATCACAGAAGGATTAAATTAGATATAGTAATTGCTGAAGCCTTGAAATTACTTCAACAGGGGAAAAATATAAATATCCTGATGTAAAATGCAAACCATATACATATCAAGTAAATGCTCTTTTGCAATAAAATGTGGTTAATCTCATATCAGCAAGTGTAAGCCATTAATAAGAGGGACTTTGCTGTTTCATAAAACAGAGTGGTGGAAGGCCAGATCAAAGTCACTGAGAGCCCAAGGGCAGAGTGGGTTGGGGTCCTGGTTTAGTAGAGTCCTGAAAAGGGAGGTCTGAAGAGAACATTTCCTAACTTCATGACACAGTGACCTGTCCTTCACCATTCGGTGTCCTGGCAGAATCTGTGCTGAGAGGAATTTTAGTCTAACTCAGCAATATATTTATGCACATGACTGGGAGGTTTGCTGATGAACCATATGATGCCTGTCACCATAATTTCACATGACTTAATGACTTCCATTTTAAACTCAACTGACTTTTTTATATAGGAGAGTCATTTCAGAAGTTTCAGTAGTCCACTTTCTGTCATCTTTGTATGTGCCTCCCACACTTGTTCTGTCAGCAAAAATAACTAAACTAAACTAAAATATAAAAGTAGAACTTTTATTCTGAGGTCCTCTTTGAAGTTCTAAAACCACATCTATTAGTTCTGAAGCCATTTTAAGGACTCTGCCATTTTCACGTGCTTATTTAGAAAAAGAAAGCATTGTTCACTCTTTGAAATTTCAATCTGAGTCTAGTTTATTTATTTTTTATTTTTTTAACGTTTATTTACTATTGGGAGACAGAGAGAGACAGAGCATGAGCAGGGGAGGGGCAGAGAGAGGGAGACACAGAATCTGAAGCAGGCTCCAGGCTCTGAGCTGTCAGCACAGAGCCCGACGTAGGGCTCAAACCCACAAACTGTGAGATCATGACCTGAGCCAAAGTCGGATGCTCAACCGACTGAGCCACCCGGGCGCCCCAATCTGAGTCTAGTTTAAAGACTCATGTCTATTAAATAGATGTGAAACTATTAAAATATTTAAAAAGCTTATTTTTCTCTATAGTCTTTTGAAACAGTTGGCAGTCCAACTGAGGTCAAACGCAGCAAGATGTTCAATTTTAAACTAGAGGTAATTAGAACAATTACACCCATTACAGTAAGGATAAACTGAGAGCATTTTAGAATCATGAAAGTTTACTTATCACTTAGAGAGAATACCCTCATGTCCCTGCATATGTTCCTTTGAGTGTGTTTTCTAGTTTTCTTTCCCTGTGTTAAGTAGATTTCAGGGAAAATCAAAAGAAACCCTACTTTAGCATTAAAAGTTAGTTAGACTTTTCTAAAAGTCCTAGAGAAATTTTGTATTTTTTTGGACAAGTTTTATCTGTGATTTCTTTTAACCATATGTGTGATATAAAACATTTATATGTTTGCAAAGTGTGTTACAGGGGATTTTTGAAACTATAGTAAGTTTAATTTAATGTTAGACTCTGATGTAAGCATAAATATCCAATTAGTTTAATTCAGTTTTTGAGGGAAATGCTTGTTCCTCTGAGTCCTCAGTATTTATGGCCATTTTATAAATACAAGAAATTATTTTTCTTAACTTGGCCATGACACCATTACCCACAAATAAATCCCTTCCTGAAAGCCAGTATTCTTTGGCCTCTGACGTTAACTTTCTTTAAATGGGTAAAGTCTAGAGCCAGTTAGATTTAGACAAACATAATATCCTATGTTTCCACATGCAGAATGGGTTAATAGTAGATATAAAGTCAACAGTGTTATAAGTTTTAAAAAGCTAAGGTGTAATGTGATCTAAGAAGACCTCAGTATTTTGGTCTTCAGCTAAGGTGTTTCCTGGAGCACAACCTTTGGAATGTCTGAAGTGCTAAGTGACTTTTTGTATGTTAATAAGAAGACAGATGGTTGGAGGCTACTCAGAAGCCTCGGAATGGGGGCTCATTGCCTTGGGAACCAACCATGTGATTTGACAGTTTGAACTTTCAGCCACTGCCAGTTTCCTCTTCCTTGACAGAGAAGAGAGGAAGAAGATCAAAGTAATCAACAGCCAAACATTTAAGCAATCATGCCTATGTAATGAAGCCTCCAGAAAACTCTTACACCAGGAGGTGCTGGTAGGTGGAGTACCCTGAGAGGGCTTGGAAACTCAGTTCCCCTAATCCCCATACCTTGCCCTAAGCATCTCTTTCATCTGGTTATTTCTGAGTTGTTTCAACTTCATAATAAATGGTTAATAGTTAGTAAAGTGCTTTTCTGATTTCTTGAGCTATCCTAGTAAATTATTGAACCTTAGGAGGAAGCACAGGTGAAAACCTGGACTTGCAATTGTCTGAAGTGGACAGGGGCAGTCTTGTGGGTCTGAGAGCTTAACCTGTGCAATCTGAAGCTACCTCCAGATAGAGAGTGTCAGAATTGTGTTACATTGCAGAATACCCATCTAGTATCAGCAGAGAATTAGAAAATTGGTTGGTGTGAGAAAAAATCCACACATTTGGTGATCAGAAGTGGAAGTATTGAGAATGACTGGTGAGTAGAGTGTGTTGAGGAAAATAGAATTTACCGGGCAATGCTGGCTTGGCTTTAGGTATTTCTTTGCAGATAATTAGGATGAATGCAGACGTTACGTATTTTTGGTTGTCACAAAATAAAAATTCCCACCCATCATGTAAGAAGGAGTATACATAACCAGTGTATTCTCAAAGCAGTGCAATTTGTCACTAACAATTTCAGTTGCATGATCAGAAATCCACAGTGAGATGGATGACATTTTTTATCAACTGAAAAAATAAAGTATTGGATAATTAAAAATATGAAATTGATAGCTAGAGGTACCCCAAATTTGCCTTTTGGCCAAAGATGATCAGAGAAAATCTGATGTTCTATTTAAAATGTTTACCATTATTACAATTTCATTACTAAAATTTTTACTAGATCTATTTTGAAAGTTTGATATTAAAATCCAGGATTCATAACCTTTTAGCACTGTTAGCTATTGATTTTTCTTGAGTTCATTATACTGTGCTGTTTGCAATAGTAAATACTTTTATTTGAGGTCGGTGTTGGGGCAAAGTCAGTTTCAACCAGTTCTTCCAGAATGGGATACTTTTGGGTTGTGATATTGCCACCAAGTGATTAAGCCATTCTTCCTCTCTAATGATAACTGACTATAATGAATGGTTAGGTTAACTCCTCTTCAATGCTGGATTCAGATTTGATCAGTGCTGTTGCTGCTGATCCAAGTGATCCAGTTCTGTACACAGAAGTTTTGTGCATTATTGGGGGAACCAGTTTCTGAATATTTCGGAAGCAGGCTTATGGTTGCTTTATTTATATGTTTTTATTCAAATATATTTTTAGGCACTTCCTGCTTCACATTATGTCTTGGGAAAATTTGTCCTTAAACCTTGAAATTAGAAATGCAGCAATGGAGCAATGTGATTGTCTTTGAAACTAACAAAATTTTGTTTGAATTTCTGCCTGCATTCCAACTTTTAGCATCTACACTGTGATCTTAGTATTTTCTCCTGATAGAATGATGGGAGAATGTTTTTTAGCAGCAGTTATTTAAGAGATGGTTGTAATCTCAAGGCATCTAGTTTGCCTGATCTGGTTTATGAACAACATTCTGTGCAAACAACCAGTTGTTATTAAGTAAGACCTGCTATGTTGGTGTTCTTATCTGCAACATATAGTGTTAAGGCTTTCTTTTATTCAAGCAGATTTTAATATGTGATAGCTATTTCTCTGTCTGTTTTGAATGGCAATTCCAGAATCCCTTGTAAGTCTTGATTTTTGCATCTGACTCAAGAAGAATGATAAAAGTGGCCCAGCATTTTTCAGCATATAGCTAGTAATTCTGTTATATTATTCTCTATTATAATTAATTTTTGAACTACAATCAAAGATTATGAACAAGACATCTATTTGGGTAATTTCTAAATCACTCACAACTTTTGTCACATTGTCAATGACATTACACACAATTTTTGTTAATGATTTTCAGTAAATCATTATTTCTTATTGTAAGAAATTATTTCAATATTCAAGAAATATTGTTTATTACAGTTTATTATAACTTAGAAAAAATGTTGTTTAAAAACATGACTACCTTTAAAAATTTATTTTGTTTTTCAAACTCTGGTTTCAAGAAGTTTCCTGCCCCTTTTTGGCCTCAGTATCCCCATATATGAAATGAGGAAGCAAACTCAAAGATCTTGAAGGATCTGCCCAATTTTTCTGACCCATCCCTGTCTATCTTCTACAGGTTTCTCTGAAAAGAGACAGTGGGAGAAGTCCTTCAACCTAGGGCCTCTTTGTCTTCCTCTTGATCCCATATCCTCAGTCTGGGTTCCTCCTAACCTTCCATGATATACTCTGTCTTCCTGCCCTCTTTCCAGGTCTTTTCAGCTAGAAGCCTCCGGGATGTAATATGTGCTGCCTGATCTTCAGGACCTATTAGCAGAAGCCATCCCACTCTCTTCTCCACAAATTGGAAACTTTCAGGTAAGTCCCGTTGATATGTAGACCCAGTTGTACTGTAAACTCAGAGCCGTGTCTACTCTACCCCATGTCTAACTACCTAGAAGTTACCTTGGAAGGGGGTTCATGAAACCGTGATACTTCAGATTCCTGGAAAATTGTCTCTGATTAATCAGACTAGAAATTGAAGACCCAACATATACATAAAATGTATTTTGCAGATGGATGGTAAATGCACAGTCACAGAGACCTTGTATGGTTTCCCTAAACCAATTAAAGAGTTGTTACCATAATAATTCACTTGTTAATTAATTCACATATAAGAATGAAACAATTTTTACTGAGGCCTTCTCTATCCGGGTGGGTAATAGGAGTCTGATTTTTTAAAATTTCAATACAGAGTCAATACTGATTAAAATCTGAGTAATGCTTGATAATAAATGAGAATGGCTGGGGTGCCTGGCTGACTTGGTTGGAAGAGCATGTGACGCTTGATCTTGGGTTCATGAGTTCGAGCCCCATGTTGGGTGTAGAGATCACACAAAGAATAAATGAATAAAAACTTAAAAAAAATAAATGAGAATGGCTAATGTCTGAGCAAGTATAAATGATATCTGATTGAGTAGGTGTATTTTGAAGAATCAGTAAATGTTTAACTTAGGGACCTAGTCCAGTCTCTTTACATTGTCCCTCCATTCTTGGTCTTGGAATAATTCTCTCATTTTGGGCCACATATGGAAATACTGTGAGTGCAGCTTTGTTGAACTGATACCACCTAGCAAGAGGGTGGAGGAAAGAGCCCTGAGAATCACCAACACTGAGCAGGAGAAAAGAGAAAGGAATGGCCAGAGAAGTAGAAGAAAATTCAAGAAAATGTGGCTTCACAGAGCTGGGAGAGGAGGACAGAGTGGGGAGACCAATGCTTATTGGATTTGTTTAATACAGATCAGTGAGAGCCATTACAGTGCTGTGGTTGGGGCAGAATGGAGTCTCTCTAAGTGCAAGATGGAGTAGAAGTGAAGTAAAGCCAGAGGGTATATAGATGGCTGTTGAGAGAAATACCTTCTTCACTACACTGTGTGGTCCTTCTGAGCAGAAACCTCACCTGATTCTTCTCCATATCCTCAGTATCCAATGTAAGCCCTGGCACAAAGAAGGCCTTAGGGCCACTTTGGAGGAAAGCTACTTTCCTACACCTCTTGTTTCCTTCAATTATTGCAACACTCCTGGCCTCTCTCTGTCTTTTTAAAAGCTGTATCCCTTGGGAGTGGAGGGGGTTTGGAAAGAGAATCTGGGCTGCTGATTAGCTCCTCTCTCTCTCTGTTTCTCTGTTTCTCTTGCCTTTTCTATGTTGTAAATTTTAAGGGCTGGTAGTTGAGGGTAGTAGGAAGGCTGTCCTGATCAGCTCCACCTGGGAAGTAACATATTTTCTAGCAGAATTTATAATGCTAGCAGGTCATAAAAAACTTTTATCTTCATCTACTGAAAATAAATGGCAATCTATAATAGTCTTCTAAACAGCTTTTGTAAAATGTTGTTAGAGATTTCCTATACTCAAAACTTTCAGGAATGCCTTTTATTGGCTGGTGGGTGGGGTGGGGAGGGGGCAGGGGTGGGGGTGAGGTGACAGGGGCAGGAATGCCTTTTTTTTTACAACATTTTGCTAGTCTCTTGTTCTGAAGTTTAATTAATGAAGATATTTGGAGTGCCTTAATTTCTTTCTATTTCACACCCCTTATATTCATTATTATGTGTGATTTAAGGGATTTTTTATGATTACTCTTATGCATGATTTTGGAAGGTTTTTTCTGCCTAGAAAATTTTGAGGGTGCAATCTACTTTGAATTTTATCTCAAAAGATGTGAAAAATTCTCTAATAGGAGTTTTTCTTAGAATACTTGGAGCATAAATTGAATTAAACAACTAAATATCAATTGAGTTCATATGTGTTATTTTGTTTAGTGTTAAAGATAGTAGCACACCACATAATTTTCTACAAATATTAGATTTAGGTATGATCTAATCTCTGTTTTTCTTCTTTGTATTTCCATGCATATTTTTAGGCTCAAAATGACATGCTTATTTTTAAAGTTGTCTGGATAATGAACTCTTGATATTTGTACTAACTGTCAGTCTATTTCACAATTTAACTATTTGGAAGTTCTTAATAATTATTTTGTACATAAAATTAATAGCTGTCACCATCATTTAATCGTTGGAGCCGTTCTCTCATGCAAACATAAATGTGCTTATATTTCAGCCGCCTGATAGAATTTCAGAAATTTGAGGCTTATGAGGTAACTTTACTTTAAGTTACAACCAGAGTGCTTCTTTTTTTTTTAAACAATTTTTTTATGTTCATTTATTTTTGAGAGATAGAGACACAGAAGAGCGTGAGTGGGGGATGAGCAGAGAGAGAGGGAGAGACGGAATCTGAAGCAGGCTCCAGACTCTGAGCTGTCAGCACAGAGCCTGATGTGGGGCTTGAACTGATGAAAGGTGAGATCATGACATGAGCCAAAGTCAGATGCTTAACCGACTGAGCCACCCAGGCGCCCCTACCAGAGTGCTTCTTATTCAGAAATGAATATGAAGAGTTAATTGGTGTATCAAAAAAAAAAAAGTGGACATATTATATTAGCAAAGTTCTTATGTTGATTCCTTACCATGCAAACCTGTGGTCTCCTCAGTCATGCATAAACAAAGTTTGTGCACAAAGTTTGTGCACAAAGTTTGTGTTCTTCCTTTTTCTTTTCATTATTCCTAGGGATTTGTCAGTTTTGTTGATCTTTTCAAAGAGTAAAGTATTGCCTTTGTAAATTTTCCCTATTTGCCTATTTTCTGGTTCATTGTTTTTGCTTAGTTTGGGCTTTGTTTATACTTCTTTTTCTAGCTTTTTAAAATGGAATTTAATGTTATTGATTCTACACCTTTCTACTTAGTTTCTAATATAAGCATTAAGAGATACATTTTTCTGTAAATACTACTCTAGCTCTTCCTTTAAATGTCAATATTAGTCTTTTTATTATACAGTTTGAAATGTTTTCTAATTTTCCTTGTAATTTCTTCTTTGATCCTTGGCTTATTTCAAATTATGTTTTCCCTCCAAAGTAATGGGTTTTTCTAGATGTCTTATTGTTATTTATTTTTAAATTAATCCTGTTTTGGTCAGAGAACAAACATATGCTGCTTGATTTCAGTTCTTTTAAGTTTATTGACACTTGTTTTTGTCCTAGAGTATTTTCTACTATGTTGAACATACCATGTGCCCTTGAAAAGAAAATGTATTCTGCAGTTGTTGGATGTGATGTTTCATAAATGTCAATTAAATGAAGATGGTTCATAGTGTTGTTCAGCACTTCTTTGCTGAATGTTTAACATTAGTTCTAGTAGTTGGTGAGAGAAAGGTGTTACAACTGCCAATTACATAGCTTCATGTATTTCTCTCTTTAATTCTGTCATTTTTGCTTCATGTATTTTGAAGCTCTTATGAGGTATACACATATTTATGATTGTTAAGGTTTTGATATGAATTAACCCTTTGTCATTATTATATCATTATGAACATCTTACCTCAGCTAATATTCTTTATCTTAAAGTTTACTGTATCTGATATTAATATATATTAATATATAGAATGTAAAAATTAATGTATAATATATTATATATTAATTATGTAATTAGCCTAATATATTATAAAATATGTAATTAACAGAACAAAACAGATTTCTGCACTCTTCTCAGACCTACTGGATCATATTTCTTGGAGTTAGTTTTATAAATCAGTATTCTTTAAAAACAATTTTTAATACTTATTTATTTTTGAGAGAGAGAGAGATAGAGAACGAGTGAGGGAGGGGCAGAGAGAGGGAGACACAGAATCCAAAGCAGGCTCCAGGCTCTGAGCTGTCAGCACAGAGCCCAACGTGGGGCTCAAACTCACAAACTGCAGGATCATGACCTGAGCTGAATTTGGAGATCATGACCTGAGTTGAAGTTGGACGTTTAACCAACTGAACCACTCAGGCAACCCTATAAATCTGTATTTAAAAAAATAAAATCTCCTTGTTGACCCTGATTCAGGATTCAACACAGGTATTTGATTACCAAGGTAAATTTATGTATTTTTTAATTTTTGTTTTTAAAGATCATTTATTTATTTTGAGAGAGAGAGAGAGAGAGAGAGAGAGAGAGAGAGAAAGAGAATCTCAAGCAGGCTTCACACTTTCAGCACAAAACCCCATGCAGGCTCAATCTCGTGAACCCATGAGATTATGACCTGAGTGGAAATCAAGAATTGGACGCTTGACTCTTAACTGAGCCATCCAGCTGCCCCTGATTTCTAAGGGAGATTTAAAAAAAAATTTGTTACTCAGTGAAGTTAAAATATAAATCTTGAAAGTTTAGTTTTCTAGAAGGATGGTAAAATGGAAGAAAATAGGAATCTTCCAGTCACCTTGGGTGAGAAAACTGTGTGATCTGCAATTTAAAATACTTTGTTCTCTATCTCCAAATTATCTCAAATTTAGGAAGTAAGAGTGATGCAAGTTCCCAAGTAGAGTTCTTTTGGGCACATTTTATAAGCTTAATGAATGTTCAGTTGTTCAGAAGCCTGGGTTATTTACAGTAATAATGGTTTGATCAATTTCTTAATCTTACACTTAATTATTAATTACATATATATTAGTGATATAAAGTATCACTGTTCTAAGTTGTAGAATATTCTGTGTGATAGAAACTCTGCAGTTTCAGATGGGGATAGTTAAAAACAACCTCCCTGAATTTAGTTTACTTGAGCCTAGGTTTTTCCTAAGGTTTTTTTCCCTCTCTAGGTTCTCATGTAGAAAGGATGGATGGGAAACTTTATTATCAATCCAACTTGAAAATAGGAGCAGTTCTGGAAGTCAGGATTAATGAGCTGTTTTATCCACACACATGCACATGTATATGCACACACACATGCTCATATACACAATCTGCTCACATTTACAGGCCTTCTAAAATATGGACAATCTTTTCTTTATTGGTTTCTACATGGGAATCTAACCAAAAGAGTGTAATCAAAAGAAATTAGAGTAGAGTCAATGATTAGGCATCTGTGTTGGAGTTTTTCAGTGTGTTACTTGGCATTGCTCTTGCATTGAAAGAACTGAAAACATCGGGCTTGAATATGGGAAAATCAGCAAGAAAGATGGCAAATAAAGAATATGGAACAAGAATTGAAAATTTGCATGTCTATCTTATTGATATCCGAAGGAAAAGAATAGTTTTTGTTTTTTTGTTTTTTTAAATCTTTTTACTGGTCACTGTGGCATTTACTTTGATGTAAACTCTTTTCTTGGAAGGAGGCAGGGACAAAACAGGTAGAGAAAAGATTTAGTTTAATGGCAGAGTTCACAAGTTGGGCAGAAATCCCAAGGCATAAAATTTAATAGGTTCTTCTCATACAAGGTGCACGGGAAAGCCTAGGGATGTCTAAAACAATAATTAGTCTCCAGACAAGACCATGGAGCAGAAGACGCACTCCTTGAGGCAGTCAGCCTGCAGTTTTCAGTTCCCACGCTGACTGCAGTACTATGGGAGACTCAAAAGCCATCATCCCCCACATTTTTCAGTCTGCAAATCACTTTAAAAATCCCAAGTGGAAGATATATGATAGTGAAATAGAGTTAGCGCTTGGAGCCAGTCGCGATTCATGCTCTTGGCATAGGCACAGCATAAAGTAGTTTTAAAAAATACTGCATTACTTTGTAACTCCTTGTTGATTTACAGAGTGGCACTGCCTTCAGATTTTTGCTCATTTACATCTCCTGTTTGTTTGTTTTTGTGTTTGTATTAGCTTGGCGTGATGAGAGCCAGTATCTGGTCTGGGGAGCAATTTCACTTTATGATTTTCTGGATTCACAAAGGAGAGCGCAGAGGTAATTGACAATAGTTCAAGCCAAAATAAAATAGTCCCCTGAAATTGATGACAGATAAAAAAAATTGTTTCTTTATCCATTTTGGGGGTTCAATTATAAACTGACCTATTTAGTGTAGTTTAAAACTGCCTGAGAGCTATAGCCACCCGAAATAACCCCATGTGTTCTTAAGAACTCAAAGATGTTGCTTGAAGTGTACAGGCCTAATGAGTGTGACTTTGCATCTTAACAGGATAGTATAAGGAATTGGATTTTCCATTTCCTGAAGGCAGTGCTGGTTTTATATGTAGGCAGAGTAAGCAGCTGCTTCTGTATTGGGATTTGAGGAGTACTAAAATTTTTTCCCTATCTCTGGAACTGAAGTACATATTTCATCTTCTGAATATTCACAATTACAGAAGGAAAGAGTCTTGTAATCCAGTTTTCAAGTTTTAGAATGAGGAAACTGAAATCCAGAAGGGCTAAGTAGTTTGTCCAATCTTGAATTTTTTCCGGAAGTTTACATAAAGTTACATAAAATAAACATAACAGGGAATCTATAAAACCTAGGGGGAGAAAAAAAGGAAAACAGAAAAAATATCAACATGCATTCTGTAATGACCTATTTAAGTATTTTCTATGTAACCCAAAATATCTTGGAATTTTTTAAAACAACTTGTACAAAAAGGAAAATTGAGTCACAGGCTTCATAGCAATTGTAAGAAAAAAAATCATTTATTTTGCAAAAGTGCAATTAGCAGCCAATTTTAATATTCTGGTCAGGCAGGATTATCTCTGGGGAAGAACTTCATAAAAGGACAGTTTGTGATGTAATAAAGAAACTTTTTTACAAATCCTGAAAATGAATGTAACTATGAATTTCAGAGAACTGTTTCTTTTAATAACCTTCAGTGTGGATTGATGGCCATACAGCAAAGTACAATTACATGAAAGAAATTCTGTTGGGGACCAGGTTGATGGTACCCTGCTCTGAGCTGGTCTGTTTGAATTTGGAATACACAATAAGATATATGTTTAGAACAGTTGAAAATGATTTTCACTGGAATCAATATAATATTAGTAGTAGTTGGCATGTTTGACAAGCTTTGACCTTCTCATACCTTGATGTAAATCAAATGCTTCTCTGAAAATGGCCAATTTTAAAATCCATTTTTATTTTTTATTTATTTATTTATTTTTTTCAACGTTTTTTATTTATTTTTGGGACAGAGAGAGACTGAACGGGGGAGGGGCAGAGAGAGAGGGAGACACAGAATCGGAAACAGGCTCCAGGCTCCGAGCCATCAGCCCAGAGCCTGACGCGGGGCTCGAACTCACGGACCGCGAGATCGTGACCTGGCTGAAGTCGGACGCTTAACCGACTGCGCCACCCAGGCGCCCCTAAAATCCATTTTTAACAGTTGTACGCATTGTGTACAAAGAATAGGAATTCAACTGATAGAGCAAAAGGCTCGGGAGAAAATGAAGATAGAACATTTTAATTGGCCAAGAATCTAGAGATTAGGTTTTATGATGAAACCAGTGAAGAGTTAGACATTGAGAATCCAATATGTTCCCACATATGTTCTGAGAGTTTTGCATTTTCATTTAATGCCATCGGAGTGAAGCAGATGAAAACTTCCAGTATATTTCATTTCAGAAAAGTTTGAAAGCTCTCTTAAACAGATTAACCTACATTTTTTTTCTTTCTTTTTTTTTTTTTTTTTTAGCAATACAGAACAAAGAGAAACCACACCACTACATTTCTCTATTATACCCATGGTTATGGACTTTCTTCTTCTCCTTTTCCTCCTCCTCCCTCTCCTCCTGCTGCTTCCTTCTCCCCTCCTCTTGCCCTTCTTCTTCTAGAAGTCAAATTTTTTCTTTCCTTTTCTTTTTTTTTTTTTCATTGCTATAAGTAGCTCAGTGAGAACTTTATAGCCTAGGGCAGCTGCTAATGCTGTATGATGCAGTTTCTCTTACATCCCATTTATAATCCGTCTAGAAGTCGTCTTGGTGCTGTCTCCAGTGACTTCCCAAATCTGATTGCTTCTCAGCATCTTTACTGCACTGGTGAAGTCAACATCCTCCCTCACTTTTACTACATCAAAAGTTTCCTAACAGATCTTTCAACTGCCACAATTGTTCCCATCCCCAAACCTCAAGGCCATTCTCCAATCAGCAGCCAAAGGTATTTTCTTAAATGTTTGTCAAGTCCTATTATTCCTTTTTGTAAAACCCTCCTAAGTCTTCCTATTGAAATTGGGACACAATCCCTAATTCATTATATGTCCTTCAAAGCTCTACACAATGGAGGAAGCATTTCAAATGGATCTTTGCTTCTCTCATTCTGTGTCAGCTGCACTGTCCTTGTCACTGCTCCTGACAGGCAAGGCACGTACACTTCTCAGAGCCTTTGCAACTGCAGTTTTCCATGCCTGGAACCTTCTTTTCTCTGATGTGTCAGACTTTATTTCACCATTTAGGTCTCAGTTGAATTGTCAGCTCCTTAGAGAGGACTCTTTGACAACCCTACTTAAAGTATCAGCAACATTCAACATTTTCTTATGACCTTATTTTGTTTCGCTCTGAAGTTTTATTGTTTATGTATATATGATTACTGTCTGCCTTCTCCTAGAATATAAAACTCATGAATTCAGGGACTTTATCCTGCTCACTTCTGTAAGTACTTTAGAACTGTGCTTTGCATCAGTTAGGTAATTGTTGAATGAATGCATTAATAAGAAATGATGCTCATGTCATATCACCATAATGTCACTTCACTGATTGTGAGTTACTATGACATGTGTAAGATGGAATCGTCAAGAAACAGTTACAACAACAGTAACTTTTGTTGTCATTAAAGGAAAATATTTCAAAATGGTTTGGTTAGTGTTTCAGCCCAATGTAAATTTGGGAAGTAAGAAAGTCGACCCAGATGGGAATGTAGCCCATGGATCTTGCATCACACTTACCGTTCTCTACTCAAAGGATCAGTCACTGATTAGTGAACCCAAAATTGGCAAATTTGGTGGGACAGTTAATACTCTATCTTTATATTTCTGGTCACCTCATCTGATCATAGAAAATATTATCAGTGAAGAGTAATAATAATATTTTCTCAACACTGGCTCATATCAGGGTATAAGACCAACATGACCTGTGTTATCTTTACTAGGATTAAACACCTGCCAAGAATGTAGTTGACTCCTGTGTCGTTCCTGATAACCTTCTTCTCTGTTTTCTAAGAAGCTTCTTGGGTCATAGGAAATGTAGCCTGGCAAGTTTCTGATGTTGGTTTATATAACTCTAAGGTTTGTAAGCCACTTAGGAAAGCTATGCTGCCCATCAGAGTTCAGCTTTAAATAGCTCTTATTTGCTGAAATGAAAATAGAGTGTTCTTTAATTTCATGCATAGCTTATTTCTAATAAAGCATTTGTCAACAACCTGGCATTTACCTTAGGAAAAAAAAATAGAACATTTGGGTAGCACTTAAAATTTACATGTGTGAAGATGTCAGAGTATAATAAATGTTAATTAGCTCTAACCAGTCTTTAGCAGTGATAACAGAAAATTTATAAAAATTGATTATACTTTGTTATAGGTGCTTTCTTAAAATGGATTGTGTTATAGGCTAATAAATTATCAGTAAAGGATGCTATTAGTTAGCTTATACTTCAAAATACAGTTTTAAGTATAGCACTAGCTCAGTGCTGATGGGGATGAAACCTTGAGGAAAGATTCCAGGTGGTGTCTTCCAGACATCTGCCTTCATGAATAAGTCCCTGGGGAATGGAAGAAGTCTACCAAAATGACTCCAAGAAGTCCCTAGGATAGTACCTTGACAAAACTGAACCCCCTGAGGTGTTTGCTTGCCAATATTTACTCGGCCATTTTCTCCCTTCTTTGGCATTTGCTACTCTTTGTTGAGCCATTTGTGTCTCTTCCCTCTCTTCTCAGTATCTTCCCTCCTGTCCATCAGTAAAATCTTAGAAAAAACAACAACAACAACTCTGTGTTAATCTTTTGCCCCTAATTTTGCATAGTAATTAAAAACAGAGATTCAAGAGCCAGACTGCTTGGATTCAAATCCTGTATCCACCACCTACAGTGTTACAATGATGTGCTTGTAACTTAACCTCCCCGTGCCTGTTTCCTTGTGTGTAAAATGAAATAATAGCAGTTTCTACGGCAAGGATTTGTGGTTTTGGTTAAATGAGTTAATGAAATGGAAAGCACAGTAGGAACTGAGCGGATAATCTTCGGGGCTGGGCCCCTTCCATGCTGGTCCTGAAACCATAGGATTTAGTCAGTTCTTACCCTGAGGGTCAGCTGAGCTTGCTTCAAAATTTCAAGGAGTAATTGGCCACTGCAGCCCAAACTGTCAAGGTGCTGGTATTTTATGTTATGGCTGCTGCAAATTTTGAGTGGGCAATGGTTTATATTACTTATTTGCAACTAGAGTGCTACCAAAGGGCCACTAGATTTCAGAGATAACCTCTGTAAGATGGTTTAAGAGAAAAGAGTAAGCTCGAGAGTGAAAGCTGCTATGGTATTTCTTTTCTTTTTAAGACTTTTAGGGTCTATGCAAATTAAGTAACATATATTCTCAATCTCATTCCTGGAGATATTAAATGATATTTTATCACATAATAGCATGCACATAATTTTTTCTACATGTGATATGGAGATGGAGAGCAGGAAACAATTTAACAGCTTTATGCTATATTTATCAATATCTATGGAAATTCTTTATGGGATACAATCCTATATGCCAAGCATGGTTCTAAACACTTTCATAAATTTTCTCACTTGTTCCTCAAAACCACCCTATGAAGCAGAATTTATTCTTTAATTTCACTGTGAAAAACTGAGATGACAGAGATTAAATATCAGGACCATGGCCACCTACTCTGTCTACAGGCAGAGCCAGGATTCACACCAGGCCTGTCTATGTCCAATCAGATCTTGTGCTCTTATACATTTCATCTTATACTGCAAATCTCTTTGGTGCTAATGGAAGACTTTTGCTTTGAAAGCCAATAAACAAGTTACCATCCTTGTTTCCTAAAATTCTGACACGAATATGACTGGTGAAATCAAAATTGGTGGATCTGTTTGTTCAGTGCTTCTACAGTGAAATGGATCTTGGATTCATAATTGCTCATGATGTTTAGTCTCTTTCTCACTGTAACACTTCAGGATCAAGAGAACATTAGGGAACATCAGGGAACTAATGTATATAAATGCTAAAATACTAAATGAGTTAATATGTACAGTTTAATTAGACAAGGGCTCTGCTTAAAATAAGAATATAACTATTCCTTTTCTACTACATATCCAAGAGAATAAAGATGGAAATATATAGCTATATAGAATACATATAACTATAGTATACACATAAGACAAAAAAAAAGATACATTTCATATTGCTGAGTGACATAAAAATTATAAAAAGTGTATCAGTTAACTTGGTTTAGTGTTAAAGGAACTCCAACATTTATTTTAAAATACTAAAAGCTTTTATATTCACCTTGAGGTTTTTAATCCCATCTTTCAATTGTAAACAAAATGAGTTTATGAAGATATTTGATATGTTTGTATATAATATAACTTTAAATGAGGAAATGTAATTCTTGCATTTTCTACTAGGCACTAGTAACAGTGAATTTGGATTCTAAAAATTATAATGCACAAAGTATATTTTTAACCATGATTATTTCTTTGTGATTTGAAAATCTAACCCTATTTTAATACCTCGAAGTATGAATTGTGGGTACTAAACATATGGGTAAAAACTTACCAGATATAAATAAATGCCTCCCATCCCTCCATCATATCCAAATCTCACTTACCTGAAATCCAAAAGTTTTAAAAGGTCAAAAATGCCCAATTTTCCAGTCTCTACCTTTGCACATGAAATAACTAAGTTGCAGAGAAGTCAACGGATCAGTCCTCTGTTGAGTGGTAGAGAGGAACTCCTAAAATCAGACTTCCAGCCTTCCAGTTGTTTTTATGAGAAAAACAGATAGAAAACAGAATCGCTATAAAGATATTTTAAAATGAAGCACCTAATCCTTTCTAGCTTTTTGATTTACTTAAAAAAATATAGATGTTAATCACACTGATCCCAAGATATTTACGATGTTAAAATCTTTGGTATTATTAAAGGAAGTTTACATTATATTCAGAGGAACCTTAATGTTAAGAATTTCTTTATTTCCCTTTTAGTATACTCTGTTGCTTTTCTAAAATCCTTTTTAAATTAAATTAAATTTAAATTAAATTAAATTTAAATTAAATTAAATCCTTTTCTAAAAGGATTTGATATATTTTAGAAAATAGGACATAAAATGTGAAGCTAATAAAGTAGGGATAGATGGAAATCAGAAAAATCAGAGAAAGGTAAAATGAAGGAAGTTGGTATGCTAAGTTTTAATGCATGAATATAAATCTTGTATTGGAGAGTAAAAATTGGCTCTGAGATTCCAAACTGTCAACGAAAAGCAGTTTTACTACCCTTATCAAAAAGGTATACAGTCTTTCCCTTGATACTGAATTCTTTTTTTTTTTTTTAAGTTTATTTATTTTGAGAGACAGAGAGAGTAGAGGAGGGGCAGAGAGAGAGGGGAGAGAGAATCCCAGGCACGCTTTGTGCTGTCAGCGTGGAGCCCGCTGTGGGGCTGGAACTCATCAACTGTGAGATTCTGACTTGAGCTGAAACCAAGAGTCTATGCTTACCCAACTGAGCCACCCAGGGGCCCCCCCTTGATACTGAATTCTTTTTTAATGTTTATTTATTTTTGAGAAGAGAGAGACAGAGCATGAGCGGGGAAGGAGAGAGGAAGAGGGAGACACAGAATCTGAAACAGGCTCCAGGCTCTGAGCTGTCAGCACAGAGCGCCAACACGGGGTTCGAACTCAGGGACTGTGAGATCGTTCCCTGAGCCGAAGTCGGACGCTCAACCGACTGAGCTACCCAGGTGCCCCGATACTGAATTCTTAAAGGAATTTTAACATGAACTTTTATATAAGTGACTCTAAATGACCTTATGGACGTTGTTCTCAGAAAATATTTCAACAATTATGGTAGGGGATTTCACATTATATGCAGGACTGAGTACATTTTATTAGGTTTGAATTCTCTGAAAATTTTTAATGGACACAGGTAAATTCAAAACACCAGTACCTATTAGTTTAGAACAAATAAGAATTTGATATGTAAAGCCCACATTGCCTTGAAAAAGTTTGAAATTTCTTTGTACAGTAGATATATTTCCTTACTTTGAAAAATCTGGTTTAAATTATGAACTCATTCTTATTTTTTAAAATTATCTTTAATGTATACATTTAATTGTATACATATTTGATGTATACAATTTGATGAGTTTGGATATATGCAAACACTTGTGTAACCCTTACCACATCAAGCTAATACACCTCCCAACACCTCCCAAAGTTCCATGTGTGCCTTTGTTATTTGTGTGTGTGTGTGTGTGTGTGTGTGTGTGTGTGTGTGTGTGTGTTTAACATGAGGGGCACCTGGGTGGCTCAGTCAGTTAAGCATCCAACTCTTGATTTTGGCTCAGGTCATGATCTTGCGGTTTGTGAGTTTGAACCCCATGTCAGGCTCTGTGGTGACATTGTGGAGCCTGCTTGGGATTCTCTCTCTCCTTCTGTCTCTGCCCCACCTCACTTGCACTCTCTGTCTCAAGAAAACAAATAAAAACTTGAAAAAAAAAAGAACATTTAATATGAGATCTACCCTCTTAACAAATTTTGAAATGTATGATATTCTATTGTTAACTGTCCTATCACTATGTTGACCAACAGAGCTCCAGAACTTATTTATCTAGTGTAACTGAAACTTTATTCCGATTGAACAATTATGGGAGGACAGGCTTAATTCTTTACTTCTTTGTGGTGTTTTTAAAACATATCTGTAAATTCCTTGACTTTCCTCTCATGGAAACATGAGGCTGGCCTTAGGGACTCATTCACAACTAAAAAATTCGGTGGAAATGATGCTGTGTGATTTTGGAGGCCAGGTCATAAAAGAAGCTGGAGCTTTTTCCATGTTCACCTGTAAGAAGTGTGAGTGCACCAAGATGGCCAAGTTGTGAGGAAGCCCAGGCCACAAGGAGAGGCCATGGGTATATGCTCCTGTCAGTAGCTGCAACTCAAGTCTCAGATGAGGGAGTGAAGACACCATTAGCTGACACCAGCCCCAAGCTCCCTAGATATGCCTAGTCATTCAGTTATCTCCAAGCCGATGCCCAGATATTGTAGAGCAGAAGAGAGCCAGCCATTCTGTATCCTTCCTAAATTTCTGATCCTGAGTCCTTGTTGAGCTAAATAAAATGGTTGTTTTAAGCTGCTTAGTTTTGGAGGTTTTTTTTTAATACAACAATAGTAACTAGTAGACTATTAAAATAAATTCTGCATTTGGCAAGGAAAATTAAAAAAAAAAAAACTAGGAATCCTAAGAAAGCATGAGAGGATCTGAGATTAGCCAGTTTTATTTTTATAAATCTGGTGATTTAGGAAATTTGTTCATATTTCTGAAGTAAAAAGAAATGAAAGCAAATGTAGAGGTGGCAATTTTTACTTGTTCTGAATAGAACAGAGCAAAATCATCTCTTGTTGTAAAAGAGATCGGTCAGATTAGGATTACAGTGCAATTTCCAGACAGTGAAGACTCTTTGTTAGACAGGTTAACAAAAGTGGTTCAAAATACTCTTTTCTTGAGTATTTTCTATTTCTAGATCTATAGGGCTGAAATCCACTGCACTCTTCCTAGGCATGGTGTTTCTTTCATTCGATCACTCCAATGATGCACTATGGAAAGAGCATCACTTAGTACATTGTGATTATCAAACTATAATAGACTGTTGCGCAAACCACTTGCTGCTATCTGGTGTGCCGCTATCCACAAATTAGTCTTTTCTGGATCAACATAAATATCTCCCCATTTGTAGCCAAAGGAAACATTTCCTTTTTCTTTTCAACTGATGACTCTGCAATATGGTCTTAAGTATGATTTCCAAAGAGGAAACCAAGAAATCACAGAAGTTTCAAGAAAGATACAGTATCTATCAATCTCTCCCTCTCACTTTCTCTCTCCATCATCAGCTATCTATATCTCTGTAGCTATTGATCCTGAAGAATTAATTGGTTATGTGCAACATGATAGTAGAGTATCCTTTCTACCTCTCCCTTTGAACATGTCCTACTATTAAGCCTCAAAAACATACTATTTCATGATAGCCCTGAATCCTCCTTTCCTATGACTCTCCTACATAATAAAACAACAAAATCATTGAAGAAAAACTATAAGGAACTTTAGAAGTAATTTATTGTGGTCACTAGTTTTACCTTTCTAGAGGAACAGTCTCTAACCATCCCTTCTCCTCACCCCATCCTAAATCATGTCAAATTTACACCATATTCTGAAATTACCAACATCTTTTATGACTTCCATATGTTGGTACATATTTTTAATCAGAAATCCTCCTTCCCTTGTTCCCTTATGAAACTTCCTCCTCAAATCCTAAATATAATGGCACATCCTCTGTGAAGTCTTCCTGAACAAATACACCTAGTTGTTACATACATAGTATCTCATGTAAGGAATTGTAAAGGAATTATCTTGTAAAGGAATTATCACATTTAACTCCAATTGTTTATTTACTTGTTTACTCCAACGGAGCAACCTGTGTCTCAGTTTTCTTTGTATTCGTAGTGATCCATCAATTTTGTTGTGGAAAATACTGTGTTGACACTAAAGTTTTAGGGTTTCACTTTCAGCGAGGTCCTCAGAACAGCTCAGCAGGGCTTTATCCATTCCTGTTTATGCTAGGATTATCAAGTTTCTGGACACTCCTCCTTTCATTCCATCCTCTTCACCCCCAGCTGACTACTCATTGCCATCTTCCTGGGGAAAATATAATGGAATTCAATTAATTCAGTTTTTCTCTCCTTATTTCAGTATTCATTCTGATTTCACTCACTTGTTCCTTCCTAATGTCCCATTCCAAGGCCACATCTCTTACTTGGCACTGACAGTCTCGCAGCTACTCTCATAAATCACTCATCATCCCTTTCTATCTGTTTTTCCTCTCCCTTTTCATCTTCAATAATACTTCCTTTCCTCACCCCTAAAACAAAATGAAAACAAACCTTCAGAATGGAAATAAAGACTGACTAAAAACTCAAACCATTCCTGAGACTGAATATCATCTTCAAAGTTCTCCCCTGTCTCTCTCCTTCCTTTCTATACCATTTCCCTAAAAACACAGCCTGTACCTGCTGTCTATACTTTGTCAAATTCCCCATTCTCTTCTGAATGTATTGAATCTGGCTTCTGTCTTTATAGTTCCCATGAAACTCTGTTGATCAGGTCAACTAGTAGCCTGCCTGTATGGAACATGCATCCCAAGTAAGTTTTTATTTTGTTGACCTTGGACTTTTTGTTCTCTCTTCTACCAGTACTCTTTTCTGTTTATCTCTGAATGGAATGGGCAGTAAAAGGGGGTTTTGCCTCTGTTTTTATATCCTTCTCTGCTTGTCCCCTGAATGCTACAGCACTGAGGGCTCTGTCCTCCTTACTCTTTATCTCATTGACTCCTATGGCTTCAGTTTATCATCTGCCTGCTAATGGTCCCCAAACTGGGATCTCTGGTCCAGCCTTTTCTTCTTAGGTTTAGATCTACATTTCCATCACTTACTGAAATTCTACAAGCAAAAATATATTCTTATTTTTCTATAACCAAACCACTGTTTCATGGCAGAAAATTTCAGATTAGTTTCCTTTGGTTCAGAATCTCTCCCTCTGCTACTTCTTTCTGAGATTGCATTTAAGTTCCAGAGGCATAAATGGGCATGGTGGGTGGTAGGGAAAGGTAGGGCTTTGCCTGGTTTACACCCGTACTTGCTGATGCTTGCTTTGCAGCCTCGCTCATGTTGGTTCCTGGTCGTCAGAATTTGTCCTGGGGGGCATCTGCTGAGATGGCTGTATTTCTATCTGGTCTCCACTACCCACCCAGATAGGTCACACTCCAGTCATTTATAACACAAAATGAATCTCTTGGTCCTTTGTCATTTACTGCTGAGACCTTCCCAATGTAGACATGGAAATTTTCTGATGCTCTTTCATGCCAATTTGGAGACATGGGAGATTGATGGCTTTGTTGTACTCTGTTAAACCTGAGCCAAGCTGGCATAGGTCTTTCGGTCTTCGCTGCTCTTGAATCCCCAATCTTGGTGATTTATTGTCCTTACTTCACCCTCGCCCACCCACTCAAACATTTTAATCAAAGGCAGAGACAGGGCTCTACTTCTTGGAGTCTCATGTAAATATAAATATTTATTTCTTGTCATATTAGTATATAAATATTAGTTTCTTCTCTGACTCTTTTCTTCTTCCCCAGCCCAAGGAAAGTTTAGTTTCTCTCCGATAGGTGGAAAAGGTTGGCTCTGACTAAGCTCAGATTTTTCTGTTTTATTAATTAAAGCTCAAAATTGATGTCCTTCATAGGGCTTTTGATCTGCAAAATCAAGATCTCACAATTTTAAAAGCTTTCCATCAAAAACTTTGTACTGTGTATTTCCAAATTCTGTTTTGGAGCAAGAAGCTAACATGTACTCTCCCTTTTCTTCTTTGCATTTTTGCTGTAACAATCCAACTGTGAGGGGGGTAGTGTAGAATGCCCTCCCTGTGGCATGAATGCTGGAGAGAAGCATGATTATTGTTTCAAAATATTATCTCACCCCAATTGCATTCTTAAACATCCAGACCATTTCAGTCTCCTGTGTTCTTCAATAAAAGCATCTCATTTGCCTAATTTTATTGTTTTATTGACTTCTGTTTCTCGACTCCATTTTTCTGCCTCCTACTTTTTTGGGGAATAAAATGCGACAATTCTGTATAAGAAATGTTGCTCTGGTTGGTCCTTCCTTCTATATCCTTTTGCAACCAGTTCAGTAAAGCTTGCATTACCTCTCTTTTGGGTTACTGCAACAGAATCTTAATAGGTGTGCCTGTTAGTAATTTCTATTCACTCCAACCCATCCTCCAGCTTACTGTCAACGATGTTTCAATAACACAAAATTGACTATTTTATTCCTGTTGGAAAACTTTTGGGCACAATTGATATTGAAAAATGCAGATTTCTTAGTTTGGCATGGAAATTCTTTTGTAATGTAGCTTCAGCATGCAAATTTACACATGTATTTCTTTGCTCTTCATGTTACAACTCTCTCAGTATTGAATATATCTCTGTTCACCAGAACACTGGGCTCTTTCATGACTCAGTGCTTGGGGGAATAGTTGTTCCTTTTATTAGGAATGCCTTAGTCTCTGGCTCAGCCCTCTGTCCCCTTATTATAAAAAAACTCTTTCTAATTCTTCAGAAGTCAAATAACCTATTATTGCACTTATGCTCTGCCTAATTATTTTATTCTAAATCTGATTAGACTGTTAAGTTCATCAGGGCAGGTACATTTTTTGTCTTTTTACTATTATGCTCCAAATACTGATTATACTGCCTGCTCCGTAAGTATGTATTAAATGAATAAACATAGGCCCCCATGGTCCTATTTCTCTTAATACTGCTTTGTATTATTATTTACCTCCTTACCTATTGGTATCTCCTATTAGATTTATGATTTTTGCCATTTCTAAGGCATCTAATACAGTTGGCCATTGATCCTTTTTGAAACACTCACTTTCTATGGCTTCCTTGACCTCATACTTTTCTCTTCCTATCATGTTTTTGGCTGCTGCTTCTTTGTCTCCTTTGAAGGTTTTTCCATTTGTAAAATATTTCCCTACCTCCATCTCCACATCTTTCTCCTCGTCCTTCTTCTAAACTCTGGACAACCAGTTCTCCATCTCTTTCTTCCATTCTCCATCTCTCTGTAGTTTTGGTGAAATCATCCACACTCCTGACTTCACTTGTCAATAATATATAGATAAAATCAGTTTACAGTTCTGGCCAAGACCTTTCCTGTGAACTCCAGATTACATATCCTGCTTTTATAGCATTTTCATGCATTTTTCTCACAGGTATCCTCAAGCCTAACATACTGTTTTAGGCTTAATTATTCCCTCCACCTCCATTCATATGTTTAAGCCCTAACCTCCAGTGTTTCAGAATGTGGCTGTTTTGGAGACTGGGCCTTTAAAGAGGCGATTAAAGTAAGATGGAGTCATTGGGATGGGCCTAATCCAATAAGAGTGGTGTCTTTATATGAAGAGGAGATGAGGGGACACAGAACACAAATTGAAGGATAACTATATGAGGACACAGAGAGAAGGCAGCCATTTGGCAGCCAAGGAGAGAGACCTTGAAAGAATCTGAACCTGCTGATACCTTGAGCTTGGATTTCTAGTCTGCAGAGCTGCCAGAAAACTTAACTTCTGTTGTTTAAGATACCCAGTCTGTGGTATTTTGTTTGGCAGCCCTAGGAAACTAATACACATGTCCAAATTTTGAATCATTTATTTTCCTCCAAAACAGTTCTTATCTTCCTTATTTCAGTGGATGGCACCACTTGCATCCTGTTGTAGAAGTTTGAAATCTGATTTAACAGAGTAATTAATATAGATTGACTCATTCAACCTTTGGTTGCTTTTCATCCTAGATATCTCTTTATCTCTACCACTGCCGCTCAGTTTGAAGCCATCATCATCTCTCACTGATATTGCAACTATAGCTTCTTAAGCTCCCTTCCTCCATTTTGCCCTTATAAAACATCCTTTGCGCTGAAGATTATTTTATTTGAAAGGAAAATTTAACCATAAAAAATAAGAATTAAAACAATTTAACCATGAAAAATTAAAAGTAAGGTTTTCACTTAGAAGTCTCCCACTTAAAACTCTTAATAACATCTAATTGGATTAATGCCGAAAGTCCTTGAGAGCCCAAAAGGCCTTGTTGAATCTGGGCCCTGCCTGTCTCTCTGGTTCAATCTTGCATTATTTTCTATTTCAATTCCCTTCATTCCTCAAATGTATTGTTTCCTTTTTCATGACTTTTGCATGTGCTGTTCTCATTATATGGAATTACCTTACCGTCTCCCTTTCCCTCTTATTCCCACCCTTCTCCCTGACTCCACATGTTTTTGATAAATGTAATTTTAGCTGGCATTTGTTGAGCTTTTTTATGTGCCAGACACTATCCTATGCACTTTACATATATTAACTTACTTAAGTCTTACCTCGAACCTACAGAGAATGTTCTATTGTTATCTCCACTTTATCAGTTAAGAAACTGAAGTACGGGGCAGTTAGAGAAGTGAATTGTTCAAGATTACAAAGCTGGAAGCAATGGAGCTTGAATTTGAACTTGAGGGAAAACAGTTCAAAGCTTACAGCATTTTTAGGAAAAAATTCTGTTTCTCAAAATTAGGTCAAGGCAGTCAGTGTGTATGTTCTTAAGTCTCATCACAGTTGTAATGAACAATGAGTAAATGGTTTAAAGTCTGTTTTCTGGGTTAGAATGCAACCTCCTTGAGATCAGGGACAATGTCTACTTTGTTAGCAAATATATCTTTAAGCACCTGGTGTACTGTAACTGTAAGTGTTTGTTAAATGAATGCACAGTGAGCTTTCTTAGGACAGGAACCCTGACTTTTGTTCCTAGAAAGTCCTCAATAAATCTATGTTTGATTAATTATTGACTAGTGACAGAGCTGCACTGAGATTTGATTCTGCATTATGCTATCAACCTTTAAAAAGTAGAAGCGTGTTTATTCTGATAAAGGGATGATGGGGGCAGGTGTGGTAGAGTGTGAGTGAGGGTTCAGAGGCGGATTACCTGAGTTATTTATTCCCCTTTTTATTTTCCAAACCAATTTCCCATTTCAGTTTGTTATAATTTTTACATTTGAACATCTTGAGGCATATATTGAAAAGCTTCTCTCTCCCCCTTTCTCTTTCTCTCAATGGTTATAATAGTCATTTGTTTGTATGCCTTTTTTCTATCTCTTATTTTCTTCAAGTTCAATATTTTCCATTTCTATCCAGCATAAATATTATGGGGATTGTGCCTATCTTGGAATCATTTTTGTTTGCTATCTAGGCAGAGTTTCTGACTCTTCTAAAATGAGGGCTTTGTAAGCCCTGATTACACTAGTACAGAGTTTAAAAGGATGGCAGTGCTACTTTATGAGTAGTATTTGATTCCTCTTCTCCCATCCCTAACCTTTCTCCCCCAAATAATTAAGAAATGGCACAGGTCCTATTCATAGACCTTTCCCATACCAGTGGGAAAAGAGAAATAGCAAGGAATAACAAGAATGGTTCCACAACTCTGCATTGAATGAGTGGCTATAAGAAATGTTTAATATTTAAATAGACTTTAAAATAATTTTTGGTAGAAAATGTCCAGAAATTTATTTTAATGAGCACATATATAGAAATAGTGCATTGAAAGGTTTCAACATGGTTAGGATTTTTGTTTCTTAAAGATGTATCATCATTAGTATGCTATTCAAATTATCCTTGCAAGGAAAATCAGCATCTCCACACTAAATACTATTCCCATTTAATGAAGAAGTTTTTCCTCTTTGCCTGAGATCAACCATAAGTTAATGGTAAGAGTCACTGATTGTCTCTTATAGGTATATGTAGTCCCAGGAGTAATTGGCGAGATAGTATTAATCTTGACCTCAAAGACCTTCCACTTGAGCCTATTTCTTTGAGCACAACTAATTTCTGTTTCCCCTGGAGCACATGGTGAAGTATGGGATGAGATGTATGTGGAGGGAGGGACATTAGATGGATCAGATTGTTGAGAATTTAGTCAATAAGTATTATGCACTATTGAAATACTCAGTGGTGACAATTGGGGCATATTTTTGTTTGGTAATAATAAAGTTCGTGTTATTATTGGCACTTGAATTTATGTGAGAATTCTTTTAGACCTTGAAGGTAAAAGCAATAGCATTGCATTTTTAGAGTTGCATTAAAAAACCAAGAGGTTTTTTTTCCCCTTTCCAGACTGTATTAACAATTTAGAGCAGTAGCATAAACAATATTATTAACAGATATAAAGAAAAAAAATCATTAATGGAAGGCAGTCTAGACAGTATTAAAAACAAACAAACAAACAAACAAACCATGGAACTTATAAGCAGCTTGCTCCAGTAGCATCCAGTTATGCTCAAAGAGAAGAGCATGTTCCTAGGATCAAAATATTTAGTGTCTTCTGTTCTCATCTAAGCTATCTTATTTGGGGGTGCCTGGGTGGCTCAGTTGGTTAAGTGTCTGACTCTACTCAGGTTGTGATCTTGCAGTTTGTGGGTTCGAGCCCTGCGTCGGTCTCTGTGCTGACAGCTCAGAGCCTGGAGCCTGCTTCAGATTCTGTGTCTCCCTCTCTTTCTGCCCCTCCCCTACTCATGCTCTGTCTCTCAAAAATAAACATACATTACATTAAAATTATAAACTGTCTTATTTGGAGGATTTTTAACAAAATCATCTGTGTGCTTTCAGTCCTAATTCTATTTGTGTCACCTTGGGGTTATGATAACGTCCCCTTTCAATTGGGTTATAAGAGAAAGAATGCTGTGGATGCATTCTCTAAAGTTTAGATTGTATAGCTATTGTGTTTCTCGTGGTCAGTTAATAAATTGGATTCTGGTGTCTGCTTCCATTTTTAATGCATTTCAGTTGGCTTGATAATATCAGGACTGACAAAAATTCCAGGGACTTTAAGAGAAGAGAACTTGTTTTTTAAATCAGATATCCTAATTAATGTGCTCCCTAGATTCAGTTGGCTTTCTCTTTGTTGAGTAGTTTGTATCTTTTTTTTGGGGGGGGGGTGAAGGTCTTTGAAAATCTGATGAAGATTATGAGATCTCTCTAAACACACACATATGCACACACACCCACATACCATTTTCTTATATACTCTGATTTGTATACAATTTCAAAGGGATCCTGGGACTCTGAAGCTCATTCACAGATTTGAAAATTAAGAATTTCTTTCTGGAAGTATTTTGTACCTAAATCTCTAAGCAATGCTTAGATTTCATGCCTAACCATCCCCAAAGAGGAGGAATATTCATCTTTATGGGTTCACAGTCTCTGGGAGTTGAACTTCCATAGTGATTGAAAGATTAAGCATAGTTGAGTGGGTTTTTTGCTTTACTTTCTCATATGTAGTTGGAGTTGGAAGATAATCTCCTCACTTTTGCTTGTCAGAATTCTTCCCTTTTTGTCATGAGGCCAGGGAAGATGAGGATTGCTCCATTCCCTTACTCATCATGTACTTAGTCATTGGGGCATATCTTCTCTGGCTGTCTTGCCCTTTTTCCCTAACTCTGTTTATTAGTGGGGTTGTTCTGTATATATCCTTCTCATCCATGTTTTTCTACTCTTACTACAGACATATGTAATTTTAATAATAGAAAACATTTTGCTTTTATTGTTGCAGTGGCATGTGTGTACGTGTAGGCACATGCACACACATATCACACACATCACACAATTTAATCTTCACAACAACCCTTTAAGGTAGATTCTGTCATTATCTCCAACTTATGCGAAAACTGAAACATAAAGATGTTACTTGCCTGAAGTCACGCAGGAAGGGAAGGAGTCTGTCCCCAGATCCTATGGTCTTAATCAATATATTAATATTACTCATTCATAAAATCATGGGTTTTTCCCCCTAAAATGCTGTCTTTAATATTTTTTGTAGTTCAGGTCTTACTGGTAGTGAATTCTTTCAACGTTGGTACATCTGAAAATATTTTCATTTTGCCTTTTTTTTCAGGTATATTCACTGGGTATAGAATTCTGGAATGACACTTTTTGTTTGTTTGTTTTTTGTTTTGTTTTCTCCAGTACTTTAAAATGTTGCGTCACTGTCTTCTCACTTGGATTGTTTCAGATGAGAAGTCTGACACAATCCTTAGATCTGTTCCTCTCTATGTCACATATCCTTTTTCTCTGTTGCTTTAAGGATTTCATTTTTATCACTGGTTTGCAGAAATTTGATTATGATATGCATTTGTGCAGTTCTCTTCATGTTTCTTGGTCTTGGGATTCATTGAGCTTTTTGGATATGTGGGTGAATATTGTTCTAAAGTTTAGAAAAATTTTGACCATTTATTCTATTATTATTTTGTTTCCTCCTTTGAAGACTCTAACTGAAGTTGTCACACAGCACTATGATGCTCTTTTCATTTTTAAAAAATTCTTTTTCCTCTGTGTGCTTCATTTTGGATAGTTTCTGTTGCTTTCCTTTCAAGTTCATTTATCTTCCACAATGTCTAATATGCCATTAACCCTGGCTAGTGAATTCAGATATAGTAGTTTTAATCTCCAGAAGTTCACCTTGAGCCTTTCTTTTATACCTTCTATGTTTCTATTTAATCTTTTGAACACATAGATTATAGTTATAAAAAATGTTTCAGTGTCCTAGTCTGCTAATTCTAGCATCTATGTCAATTCTGGATCAATTTTGATTGATTTTTTGTTTTCCTAATTATGGATTGTGCTTTTCTGCCTCTTTACATGCCTGGTGCTCTTTGATTAGATGCCAGATATTGTGAATTTTACCCTGTTTGGTACTAGACAATTTTGTATTTCTATAAATATTTTTCAGCTTTGTTTTTAGTTACTTGGAAATGCTTTGTTTTCTTTTGCATCTGGCAAATCATAAAAAAAGGTTTGTTGGGTAAGTTTGGATCACTGCTCAGCTAGAATTAATTATTCCCCACCAATGAGGTAATGCTTTCCTGGGCGCTCTCCCCTGTGAATTAGGTTTTGCAATCTGGCTGGTCAGAACAGACGCTGATCTTCACCTTGCATGGGTGCTGGGCATTATTACCTCTAATAATTTTCAATAGCTTTTCCTAGGCTTGGACAATTTTCTCATATATCTGCCCTGATCAATGCTCTGCTGAGTGCTCATGGGGATGGGATGGGATGGTAGAAAATGGTCCTCTGTAGATTTTCAGGTTCTTTTCTCTGTGCAACTTTATCCTTGCTGGAACTTCGTCCTATGAAATCTGGCCACCGTAATCTCCCAGGAATCTCAGCACTCTCTCCTCAACTCATGGAGACCCCTTAGTTCCTTCACGATCACAGAGTGAAACCTCTTTTAAGGCAGTAAGCTGTGGCTCACTTCATTTGTATCCTTTTTTTGATTTTTTTTGAAAATTTCTAATTGTTTTAGGAGATAAGTTAAAGGGTAAATCTGATCAATGTTACTCCATCTTGGCTGGGAGTGAATGAACTGCATATTCTTTTTCTTTTTTTTTTAATTTAAAATTTTTATTTATTTATTTATTTTATTTTAGAGGGAGAAAGAGTATGCGAGAAGGAGAAAGAGACAATCTTAAGCAGGTTCCACACTCAGTGTGGAGCCCAGTTCAGGGCTCAATTCCAGGACCTTGGTATCATCACCTGAGCCAAAATCAAGAGTCAGAACTTCAACCTACTGAGCCACCCACATGCCCCTATTTTTCTTTTTTAATTAAAGAATGTTACATATGTTTTCATTCTGTGTGTATTCTTTAGAAACTTACTTTTTCTACTCAACAGTATGTGTCGGCGTTTACTCCTGCTGAGTCACGTAGAATTAGCGTATTTGTTTTAACTGTTGTGTCATAGGAATGTCATGATAGTATTCATTTCTTTATTAATGACTTGGCATCATTTTTTAATCAGTTGCCATTAGTATAATTGGGTAAGTCAATTTTCTAAGTAATTCAGATTTCTTATCTATAAAATATTGATAGCAACAGCAGGATTGTTATGTGATTTATATAATGTGTCTCAATGTTGTTCACACGAAGCAAGGCACACAATAGGCACCCAGTAATTCCTAGCTCATTCTACCATGTTTTTCTCTTCCCCATTATCTTCTCATTCTTCTCCTCTTTTCTCTTTTTTCTCTTTTAACTCTTTTATGTCTTTTGGATTCATCAAGCCAGCTTAACTTGTTTGTTAAAATAGTCAAGTAAGTAATTACAAGTCAGACAATAGTCATTTTGTGAGTTTTTTTTAATGTTTATTTACTTTTGACAGAGAGAGAGAGACAGAGCATGAGCAGGGGAGGGGCAGAGAGAGAGGGAGACACAGAATCCGAAACAGGCTCCAGGCTCCGAGCTCCGAGCTGTCAGCACAGAGTCCGATATGGGGCTTGGACTCACAGACTGTGAGATCAGGACCTGAGCTGAGGTCGGATGCTCAACTGACTGAGCCACCCAGGTGCCCCTCATTTTGTGAGTTTTTTATGGCATGAGCAGGAGAGACAATCCATGTAAAGCCAAGTAGTTATTGGTTTGACTGAACTTTTTAGTGTTCAAAGTTCTGGCCTTCTAGGACTCAACTTTTCTTGCAGTAGCAGGATATGTGAGGAAGACCCTAGGAAAGGCCCCAATAGTAGTTCAAAACATTGAAGTTTCTCACAGAAATGGAAAAACAGGTCACTAAATCATATTGCCAGTTGAATAGAAACTACCTTTCTCTGTATCTGCCTAATTTGCTCTTGGAAGAACTAATTCTTTTTATACTTGGGAACCAAAGCTTCATGGAAAAAACACAATGCTTTTTCTGGATTCCCCCCTGCCCTTCGCCACCTTTTTTTCCAGACTTAAAAATTTCTTAAATCAGATCAAAGGGAAAATGAACCTGTGCATTAAGCTATAGAATTGCAATAGCTTTCTAAGTAGTTTTCTGATTGCCTGCGCAACCCTCCTCCCAAACATCCTACATTTTGCTGCCAAACTCATCTTCCTTAAGTGTACTTCACAGACATGGATGGTTCCCCATTGACCCCTGAATTGAGTACACACGTCTCAACTGTCATTCAAGATTCTCCACAGGGTGATATTTAATATGTCTTTCCATATTTATATCCTAGGGCTATCCTTCCTATACTTTGCATTTCACCTATATGGGACCATTCACCCAGAGATGTTGCAAATGACTGCACCGTCTGTGTATGGCACAAAAGCGTAGAGATAAGGAAGCTGAAATTCAGCCCGCACTCTTGCCTAGCTGAACATATTTGGGGCTGTGCCTGCTCAAAGGAGTGTCTTTTCCTAATTTGTACAAAAATGAGATAAGCCAGAGATGACCCTGTTAACTCAATATTCACCAAGAACATCTTACTATTTCCTGTAACTGTGTCTTTGTTCATGCTTATCTTCTGTAGATTCCTTACATCTTTTTATGCTCTATAAGTTTCTTTTCATCTAATCCACTGAAGCTGTCAAACTTTACTAGTGGCCTCCCACTGGTCCTCATGTTTTTAATCTTTTCTGTGGTAATTTATTTGTTGACTCTTCCTCTTAAGTCTCTCTTATCCTGGTTTCTATGTCATATTACTTCCTCTACTTTTCTTCTAAATATCTGATTAATCAATATCTGATTAATCATGTTTGGGTTTTTCCTGGGTTCCTGCTACCCCATCTCTGCCCTTGCCCTTAAATGTTATTATTTCTCAGGTTTTTAGTTTTTGTCTTTTTTTTGTACTGGCCTACAAGTTCTACCTGGTTGATCTCCTTTTTAGCATTCCTTCAACTCTCATCTATGCCTTGACTTTAGAGAAGCAATTCTGACATCTTTCTTGAGCTCTAGACTTATGTCTTTAATCGCCTACTTAGACTTCTCTTCAACAAGCATGCCTAAATCAATGTGTCCAAAATAGTAGAGTATCTACCTTCAGATCATCTTATCCATCTGTATTCCCTGTCTCTAGTCCTGGCAGCACCATTAGTCAGTTTCCCAAATACTAATTATCATATAATTAATATTATTAATTTAATATTACATTATTATATACTTATTAATTTATCCTGTCCCTCCTCCCCACTCCTGACAGTCAACCAATCATCAAAGCAATTCTACATTTGAATGTTTCTCATAAGTCTTTTCTCTTTTCTGTCGAACTGATATTGCCTCTGTTCCCAATTCATCATGTTTTGGCTACACTATTGCGAAACATTCCTGACTATCCTACATTTCTTGTGCTTCTTGATATTTCAATCCATTCTCCACATTGCTGCCCCAGTTACTTTTCTAGAACATTAATTTACTATATCATCACCCTATCTTCAGCATCTAATCAAAAAACAAAACACATGTTAGTTGAGTGCTTATATATTTATCTCATATAAAGTGCACAGTAATCCAGATGTGAAGATAACCTTGTGTTATAGATCAAGAAACCAAGGCTCAGAAGGGATAAATAATTTTCTCACATAGCAGTGTTAAAGCAGTATTTCAAAGACAGGTTATTCTGATTACAAAGTGCTCTCTCCTACCAAAGCTTACTGCCTCTTCAGAGATTTGAACTTAATCCTAGTATTTCATGTCCCTAATGACCTTGTCAAATAACCTAGGTTAGGTATAATAACAATAATGACAATATAAAATTCGGAGGTATTTCTTCTTTAAGGAAAAACTAAATACATATTAAAGTACTTGCAAATTAGTGCTACACAGATGTAAGTTATTATTACAGATCCTTCAAGGCCCTGATGATATCTATTTTCTAAAGTTTTCTTGATTTACCAAGTTGAATTGATTCTTACTTCCTCAGTGCATTCATTGCACTTGGTGCATATCTCAGAGTTAAATGTATTTACTTTAAAATTTTTTCTCCACATACTGTGAGTTTTGGTTGGTGGGGGGGCAAGATTATGTCTCCATTGTTACTATATATGCAGCACTGAGAAATATGCCCAACAGAGTAAATTGAACACTGTCTGCCTCCAAAAGAGAAAAATAAAAAGTTTGAGTTGAAACTAATCCATTAGCATGAATGGTATTTAAATATAGAAAGATGTCTCATTCACCTTCAAAGGTAGTAAAGGTAGCAGAGAGTAAACTCCAAAGAGAAGAATTTGAGAAAAGAAGTAAAACAGAAGATCAGAATCTCGATTCAAATATAAATTGTTTAAATACTGCTTCCTGTTGGGCATCTCTTTAAGTAGCCCTTTCAAGTCATTCGACAACAAACCATTTATTGAGGATAATTAAGGAACAGGCTCTTCCCTTCTTAATGTAAGCCTGCAATAGAAAGAATGTGCTAGACCCTAGATCTCTAAGGGTCCAAGACTATGGATATGGGAATCTGGGGCATTTTCAATATTTCAGTAATCTTTTGGAGATTGTTCAATTCATTGGAATTAAAATGTGGGCTGAAAGGAAGCACATTATTTTATTTTATTTTATTTTATTTTATTTTATTTTAGAGAGAACATGAGCAGTGGGGAGGGAGAGAGGGGCAGAGGAAGAGAGAGAGGGAATCCCAAGCAGGATCCTTGCTTAGCTTAGCATGGGGCTCTATCCCACAACCCTGGAATCAGGGCCAGAGCCAAAATCAGTAGTCAGTCAACTGACTGAACCACCCAGGTGCCCCTAAAGAAGCACATTTTTAAGTTAAGAAGTGATGACTTCTTTAAGTTAAGAATTGATGATATCCTGTTGACTTCCTGGAGATCATTGGAACAGGTAGTGGATCAGATACTGTGACTAGAACAATCAGTCAGATGGTTACTTTAATGAAATGATTGTCCTGTGGGTGATCACCCTTGCATACAAGTGCTGAGTGACATTGAAATGAGTAACTGGTAGCATTGAAAAGTGCTAAGTGTCTGTGGACTTAATTTTATTACTTATGAGTATCACAGCTGCTATCCTGACTTATGTAATATTGTAAATAATATTGTGAACTCAGAAATACAATCACTAGCTAAAATTTGAAAGAGTGTAAGAAGAAAAATAGTGCCAACAACTAATGAGTGTAGTTTTGTTAGTAGACTAATCCTTTCAGATTGTGGTGTCTACAGTTGAAAATAAGCAATAAAAGCAAAATGTACTGATGCAAACGTTAGCTCCTTACAAAAGTGCATAATCTTAAGGACACAGTGAATTTACTTTTACTGAGTGAACACACCATGGTGTAAGCACCCAAATAAATATATTGAACATTACCAGCATCTCAGAAACCTCTCGTGCTTCTCCTGTTACCTATTGCCCGCCACCCCCCCACCTGCCCCGAACCCCAGACCAAAGATAACTTTTATTCTGACTTTAATATTACAGATTAGATTTACCTCTTTGTGTACTTTATGAAATCAAATAGTATCTCATGTATTTTTGTATCTGGCTTTTTATACCCCATTTTATGATTCAGTATTTATCCATTTGACAGCATATAGTAATAGTCTTTTTTTTCATGTTTATCCATTTATTTTTGAGAGAAAGAGAGTGCACACATGTGCACACATGAGAGCGGAAGGGGCAGAGAGAGAGGAGAGAAAAAATTCCAAGCAGGCTCCATGCTGTCAGCACAGAGCCCTCTGTGGCGCCTGATCCCACAAACCACAAGATCATGACCTTGTGGACATTTAACCCACTGAGTTGGACATTTAACCCACTGAGCTACCCAGGCACCCCAATAGTAGTAGTGTGTCTTAAATCTTTGTTTTATAACACCTCATTGTTTGAAAATACACTTTAAAAATGTGTTCTCTTGTTGATGGACATGTGGGCTGATGCTGACTCATGGCTATTACTGATAATGCTGCCATTATCATTCTCATATACATCTGTTGCATATCTGTACACATTTTGGTTGAGTATATAATTAGGAGTGAGCTTGTTAAGCAATAGGAAGGCATGTGGTCCAATTTGGTAGATTCTGCCAAATAATTTTCACTTAACTAACAGTATGAGAGTTTCAGATGTTCCATATCCTACTAGTTGGTATTGCCAGGTTGATTGATGGATAGATTGATAAAATTTCAGCCATTCTGGTGGGTGTGTGGTAATATTTTATTGCTACCTCAGCTGCCATCCCCTCACCCTCCTCTTCTCACTATAATACATTATGGTTTAGTATTAATGATATCTCATGATTCTTTTTTTAAAAAAAAATTTAAATGTTTATTTGAGAGAGAGAGAGAGATTACAAGTGGTGGAGGGTCAGAGAGAGAGGGGAACACAGAATCTGAAGCAGGCTCCAGGCTCTGAGCAGTCGGCACAGAGCCCCATGCAGGGCTCGAACTCATGAACTGTAAGATCATGACCTGAGTCGAAGTCAGACACTTAACCAACTGAGCCACCGATGCACCCCATGATATCTCATGATTCTAACAGTGTGTTTGTTTCCCTGTTTTTCCCATATGTATGTATGTATATATATGTATATGATATATGTATTATATAACATATGTATGTATATATATCTATATATAAATACGTATGTATATATATGTATATATGTATATACATATGTATACGTATATACATATGTATATGTATATATACATATATATATTAATTTTTTTAACGTTTATTCATTTTGAAAGACAGAGACAGAGCACAAGTGGGGTAGGGGCAGAGAAAGAGAGAGACACAGAATCTGAAGCAGGCTCTAGGCTCTGAGCTGTCAGCACAGAGCCTGTTGTGGGGCTCAAACCCATGAACTGTATGACCTGAGCTGAAGTGGGACACTCAACTGACTGAGCCACCCAGGCGCCCCATCCCACTTATATTTTTTAAGTCTAATTTCAGTAACTGATTACTGCCTGTTATTGTTGTTCCTTAATTGTGTGTTTATAATAATATATATACCAATTTTGAATTACTGTGCAAACAATTTGTCCTGTTTCTTTTGGTATGATATTGATCTGCTGAAAATTTCATAGTAAAGTTTTGGTATTGTGGAGTATACGCTAATTTAGAATGAATGTTCTATGCATATTCTCTCAGGCTAATTCAGGAATTGGAATTTACTTGCCTCTCAAACTCCCCATTGATGATGAAGGCAGAGAAGTCTACCAAGCCCTTTCTGCAAACAGATGTGGCCCTTTCCATACTCTCTATTAAATGTGAATAGAAGGGATATGAGTTTTTAAGATATGGTTTATCCACTGGGTCTTCTCCTTCTAATAACATTGCAGGTCAATATGGTGACCTTGGAAGACAGTGATGCCATAGGTAGAAGCAGCCTAGTTCTCTGAATTACCATTGGGAGGGGAGTCTTCTACGGATTCAGAAACATTTATTTTGGGCTTTATAGGAGTGAATGATAAACTTCTAATGTGTTTGGACCATTTAAAATTTGTGGTTTATTTGTTATGTCAACTGGCTTGTCTTTAATTAATATGAAAATTGGAACCTTGAAAAAGGGTACTTCTCTAACAACAATTAAAATATGTGGCATTGGCTTAATAGTCACAAGATAGCAAAAAAAATGCACATTGAAGACCAGAAAGATGGAGATCTATATGTAAGGGACAAACATTTGGCAAAACTGTAATCAGTTGGAAACAGATCAATCACTTACAAAATTGATAGCTCTAGGGGTGCAGACACCTGATTGTGTGCTGGTTGATTCTTACTGTATTTGGCAAGGTATTATAAAAAAAAACAAGTATAGGAAGAATTATAAGTTTGAAAGCAGAAATAAAAGGGGATAGAAAGCTTCTAGAAATGTTGTGTCTTGCAGAGTTGGAAAAGCTGTCTGCTCCTATGTATTTGAACAGTAAGAAATGAAACTGAAAAACCTTTGAGCAACAGAGAGTTATTAAGACTTTTCCAGGTAAACAACAGTGGGACAAAGATCAGACTATATTCTCACTCATGCATAAAGTATCATAAGGCTTCATGGTAGACAACACTGAGTTCAAGAGAATGGCATGAGAGGAAGAACTAAAGAAATCAGGTAGGTTTGAAAATTATACCAATAAATTTGGCCATGTTTTCCATCACATGGAACTGAGTGGAAGTGGATCAGAATCTACTAAGATGTTAAAGGTTTTTTTATTGCCAACTTCTCCGTGGACCTGGCCTGAAAGGCCTGTAATTGTAAAACAGTTTTTGGACCCCCAAACTTTCATCAGCAGGGGGTAGGCTCTGCAAGACCCCAAAGAGTGCTTATACCTCAATATTTATAGAGGATAAGAGGCCAGGACAAACCTTCTAAGGCTGAAGCCAGTGTCAATAGACAACAATGGGCAAGAGAGTTCCTGCCAGAGAGGAGGATGGTAGTCTAATGTAGGAACATTATCTACCATCAGGTAAGAGGCAGATGTTAATAATGCCTTTCCATCAATAGCTAATTACTGCTGTGACTTTTTTCCTATTGGGAGTTTTTATTATAGTTTTCCTGTCCATGCTTCTCTATTTTCTGGGTAAGAGAGAGAAAAAAAAAAGACAGAGGGAGGGAAGGAGGGGGAGAGAGATGGAGGGAGAGAATGTATGTGTGGTAAGTAGAAGATAATTTATTAACTTATAGGACCATAAGGAGGTACATTTGGACTTGATGAGGACAGTTGCATTTTACTGGGATGTTTTGAACTTTGATGTGGATGGTTTCTGGATGGACTTTGGATGGTCTCCCTTAGGGAGAGCCTGACTTGAAGAAAAAGATGGCCAAAAGGGTGGACTGTTTTAAAGAAAAATAGTAGTCTCCTTCTAAATTGTGTCCCTTCTTCCATAATGTGGAGTTGTCACTGGGATGTGGTTTCCCAGTTAGAAATTACTTTCATCAATTTTAGGTTCACTTTTTAGGCCAGGATTTTTAACAATATAGTATGCCTTCTTCACTTGCTTTTTTTTTTTTTTTTTTTTTTTTATTTATTTTTGGGACAGAGAGAGACAGAGCATGAACGGGGGAGGGGCAGAGAGAGAGGGAGACACAGAATCGGAAACAGGCTCCAGGCTCCGAGCCATCAGCCCAGAGCCTGACGCGGGGCTCGAACTCGCGGACCGCGAGATCGTGACCTGGCTGAAGTCGGACGCTTAACCGACTGCGCCACCCAGGCGCCCCTTCACTTGCTTTTTTATATTTCTCAACATCTTCATACAGGGGAGCATGACAACTTTTGAAGGCACATATTGAAGATTGTGGAGCCATAAGATAAGAGTCTCTGTCCCTGAATTACTGCTTGAAGGACAGTTATAGTAAATCAGGAATACATTTTAGTCTTTATAGGAGGAAGAAATAAAATTTTAATGTAGTTGACCTGTTTTTAGGTTGGTTTGTTACAGTGAGCTAGCATTACTTAACTAATAAACTGAGTATGGCTTTGTATGACTTTGTTTTTGATTATACTACAATAAAGAAAGAGATAAGGAGAAGGATTGCAGATAAGAAATACTTTGGTGATATTTCAATGGTGAGATGCCAAATTGAAGAGAAGTTCCTAGTGGTATGCCATATGATAGTGTCCTATCTGGTATGACATGCTTTGCAACACTTTGCAGTTTAATCACTTCACAGATGAACTACATAAATGGCATGTTCAAAATTAAATGGTTATCAACCATTAAAATTAACTGTTTATAAAACAGGGATACAAATTTTATTTTCAGGTGAGAAGTAAATGTAATTAAATATGTAATATGTAATTAAAGAAAGGATATCACTGTATTTATATTTAATAAGATGAGTTTTAAAAACGTCAAACTCTTCTTCATTGCAAAGGAAACAACCAACAAAACTAAAAGGCAACCAACGGAATGGGAAAAGATATTCGCAAATGACATATCAGATAAAGGGCTGGTATCCAAAATCTATAAAGAACTCACCAAACTCCACACTCGAAAAACAAATAATCTAGTGAAGAAATGGGCAGAAGACATGAATGGACACTTCTCTAAAGAAGACATACAGATGGCCAACAGGCACATGGAAAGATGCTCAGTGTCACTCCTCATCAGGGAAATACAAATCAAAACCACACTGAGATGCCACCTCACACCGGTCAGACTGGGTAAAATGAACAAATCAGGAGACTATAGATGCGGGCGAGGATGTGGAGAAATGGGAACCCTCTTGCACTGTTGGTGGGAATGCAAACTGGTGCAGCCACTCTGGAAAACAGTGTGGAGGTTCTTCAAAAAATTACAAATAGATCCACCCTATGACCCAGCAATAGCACTGCTAGGAATTTACCCAAGGGATACAGGAGTGCTGATGCATAGGGGCACTTGTACCCCAATGTTTATAGCAGCACTTTCAACAATAGCCAAATTATGGAAAGAGCCTAAATGTCCGTCAACTGACGAATGGATAAAGAAGATGTGGTTTATATATACAATGGAATACTACTTGGCAATGAGAAAGAATGAAATCTGGCCATTTGTAGCAACATGGATGGAACTGGAGAGTATTATGCTAAGTGAAATAAGTCAGGCAGAGAAAGACAGATGCCATATGTTTTCACTCATATGTCGATCCTGAGAAACTCAACAGAAGACCAGTGGGGAGGAGAAGGGGGGAAAATGTTACAGAGAGGGAAGTAGGCAAACCATACGAGACTCTTAAATACTGAGAATAAACTGAGGGTTGATGGGGGTGGGGGGGAGGGGAAAGTGAGTGATGGGCATTGAGGAGGACACCTGTTGGGATGAGCACTGGGTGTTGTATGGAAACCAATTCGACAATAAATTTTGTAAAAAATAAAAATAAATAAATAAATAAACAAACAAATAAATAAATGAAAACAAAAATACCCCATCAAACTCATAGAAATAGAGAGTAGAATGGTGGTTGCCCGGGGCTGGGGGATGGGGCAATGGGATGATGTTGGTTAAAGGGTATATAAACTTTCAATTGTAAGGTGAATAAGTTATGAAGACCTAATGCACATATGATGATTATAGTTGGTAGCACTACATTGTATACTTGAAATTTGCTGAGAGACTAGATCTTAAGTGTTCTTCCCTCACCTCACCTCCACACACACTAGTGTAGCTATGCGAGGGATGTGTTATTTAACTTGATTGTGGTAATCATTTCATAATGTATGCACATCTCAATGTGAAATCATCATGTTGTACACCTTAAATACATACAAGTTTATTTGTTAACATATGTCAGTAAAACTGGTGGAAGAAGTTAAGTTGGGTAATTTCCCTGGTTAAAAGCTCCAGTAAAGTGCTGAAAAGAAGTGGCAAGAAAGGACGTCCTTGTCTTCTACCAGTCTTTGGGTAAAGAGGTCAGTTTTTTACTCTTAAGTATGTTAGCTTAAGGTTGTTTTGCACATGTTCTTTATTATAAAGTTGCGGAAGATCTCCTCTATTCCAATTTTTCTTGGGGTTTTTATCATGAATGAGCATTGAATTTTGTCAAATGCTTTTTATGTACTGATGGATACGATCATGTGAATTTTGGTTCTTAGCCTGTTAATATGATAGATTCCAGTGATTTTTCAAATATTGAATCAGTCTTACATCCCTGAAATAAATCTACTTGGTCATGAGAAAAAAAATACATGGTGGAACCTTAAATGCAGACTCCTAAGTGAAAGAATCCAACCTGCAAAGTCTGCATACTGTATGATTGCAACTGCCTGGCATTCCGGAAAAGGTAAAACTATGGAGACAATAAACAGATTAGTGGTTGCCAGAGGGGTGATTAGGTAGAGCACAGAGGATTTTTAGGTCACTGCAATGATTTCATATAATACTGTCATGGTGGATACACGTCATAATACATCTGTCAAACATCAAGAGTGAACCCTAACATAAACTATGGACTTTGGGGGTTAAGGGGTTGATGTAGGTGCATCACTGTAACAAATCTACCACTCTGGTGTGGAATATCTGGTATGGGAAGCTGTTTGTGTGTTTAGAGAGAGGCCATATGGGAATGTTGTACTTTCTGCTCAATTTTTCTGTGAAGCTAAAAGATGTACAAAATATAAAGCTCATTAATTAAAAAAAATAAGTACACAATGAAAGATCTATGACTGGATTCGATAGTCGTTCACATAAAAAATCTTGAGATTTTTCGTTGACCATAAGGTCAATGCAAACAAAAATTATGAAGTTTCTAAGAAAAAAAGAAGAAAACTTCCTTTTCTCTTCTTGATTAAATAAAAATTGAGGAAATAATAGACACATTTTAATAAGCTTTGATCTAATTACATCTTGTATTCAGATATTAGACCCTGCATTTTAAAAAGAAACATTTTCATGTAAATGAGATCATTGCTAAATTGTGAAAGGTTCTTGAGGCTTGTCATTTTAGAAACATTTGAGAGAATTAAAAATGTATATCCTAAAGAATAACTTAAAAAATACAATATTTGCAATCTGAGATTCAAAACTATCATGTGTAGTTGTATCCACTATAGGTCCAAATGCCAAGATTTGCATCAATTTACAGAAGTTAGATGGAGATTTTTTTAACCTCTTTCTCTGGAAGATCTTTCAGAAAGAGTTGTTTCATGAAGTATTGAGAAATCTGTCATGGAAATCATGCAAACAGACCTCAAATAATCGTTGTAGCAAGCATTTCTTTGTGAGTAAGTTAGACTATGTGATCTCCAAGGTAGTGAATCCCAGCCTCTTCTACATCTAGGCGCAAAAGAATGAGCTGATTAAGGCTGGTGACAACTGGCTGGAGCTCTTTCCACCATATTTCTGGTGGTGGGGGAAATGCTATCTCCACCTCCCTCTAAACTGTTCAGTGTAAACCATGATGCTGTGGCAAAAGTTGGAAGAACGTTGCTTAAAAGTCATATCCAACTGTAAGATTGCATGATTCTGCATAAGAGGATGGAAGTATTTGAAATAGATTTTTGTTTCTTCAAGCAAGAAATGACTCCCATGTTGGACGATAAATGATAGAAAAGAGAACAAATACAGATTAAAAATTTCTTCATGCTTCCAGTTCTCATGTCTCTGCTACCCTACTCTGATCCTCAATGTTGGCATTGGGCAAAGTATTCTGTATTCTGGTCATTCTGAGAACTTGTCTCCAAAATTAGGCTACTACTTCATCATAAGTCAGTTGGTTTTTTAAATCTGTGTAAGGAAGCAAGGAGAATCAAAATTGAATATTTGGTCTGTAGCAAAGAATTCAGGGCTTCTGGAGATGAAAGCATGTTGAACACAATGCCAAAATAACAAGTGATGATGATCTTTCCAGAGGGAGTAAGCCAAGCTGCAAGATCTTGGACTCTGTCCATATTTAGTCAATTTCAGTTCTGAAATTTTAGATCTAAGTTTTATTTCAGCTGAAAGGATTGTGGCTATTTATGTCACATTCAAGATACCAAGAGTGGTAACCAATTTGTGGCTACCATCAAAGGGAATTACATTATATATTCAACCATGAGCTTAATATTAATGTGCTAAAGAAGTTTCTTTGCTAAAGGAACTCTCATCTTTTCCAAAAAACATGGCTTTTTGGATTTCAATTCTTTTGTGAGATGTTTTAAAGTGAGGGAAGAAGAGGAAGGATCTTGCCACAAAGGGAAAACATCACTCTCATATCTAATGCATTTTTCTTCTGGATTCTCACCATTTAAAACTTTTTATCATTTTATTTAAAAATGCACACTAGCAGATAATGGTGTGTGTGGTTGTTTCTTTCTTACTTTCCATTTTCTCTTTTTTGTAACTGCTGCTATAATTTTGATGCCTTTTGAATTAATATTCATTCATTTGTTCATTCATTCATTCATTCATTCACCAAACATTAATTTAGAACTTATTCTGTGCCCAGCACTGCGCATGATGTTGGAAAAGAGAGCTGAACAAGAAATAAGTTTGCCCTGAGAATATTAGGTGAGGAGATAAATATACATGCCAATGTTTTTCATAATGTAGTGCATACTCTGATCCTGTGTCTTTGGGATTGTGTACGGGGTGAAAAGAACCAAATTAGGTGGGAGGATGATTTTGAGGAATAATGTCACAACTGTGTTAAACCTTGAGCTGAGTGTTAAACTCACTACGTGCTAAATTTTATTTAATTTAACTTATTGGATTATTATTATACATCCGCTTTCTGATTATTCCCTAATATCAGGGAAACTGTGATCCTTGCCCTTCCAAACAGGCATTACCAACTGATCCATTTATTCTGGCTGACCCCTGTTATTCACACTTAAGCCCTTTCACAAAAGCACTTTATTTTTAAGGTAACCTATCTTGCATGTCTTGATTTTTATAACTAGGCTTCCATTTAGGCCTCCTTGGATCTAACCCCTATATTTAATAATAGATTATTCAGTTTCTACTTGTAGTTGTGTTAGTTTTTCCCTTATATACAGTCAGTTCTCATCCGTCTTGATAATTATGTTCTATCAATTTACCATGAGTACTGAAATAGTGAATATTGAACCATTCCTCTTAATAATGCTCTCCAAATGGGGCTTTGCTTTCTGCCTTGCTCTTGTCTGTCTGCCTTGGAAAACTGCTCATCTGATGTCAAGATACTCTCTCAAGTGTATGTGTGATTTCTAGTATCTGCAGTGCCTGGCTGCAGTACCTGATAAATGGGCATACTCAGTTAATTGCTTTGAATGAACAAAACTTCTTTACCAAAGCCTGATGGCCACCACTAGCACTTGATCATTCTCCCTAATATCCATTTCTAACCTGCGTTTTGTCTGTTCCATACTCCTTGTTGCTGTTCTTCATATGCTTTATTTTGGTCTTCCTTGCTAACTTTACAGTGATCTTTCATTAATGAATTTGCTTACTAGGAGTGCAAACTATTTTTATACAACATCTGGTGACACACTTTTCCAATTATGCTAGCCTCATTTCTGGACTTCAGGTTTTATTTAATTAATTAATTAATTAATTAATTTGTTATTTACAACAGCAAAACATTTAAATAGTACATGTTTAATTTTAATCTTAGAAAAGTTTCAAGAGTAGTACAAAGAATTCCTGTATATCCTTTACTAAGATTCACCATTTACTTATTCTTGTCTCATTTACTTCAGGATTTCCTCTCTCTCTGTCTCTCTCTCTCCTCTTTCTCTATTATATTTCACTTTAAACCATTTGGGAGTAAGTTGTGGACATCATACTCATGACCCCTAAATACTTCGGTGTATATTACTTAAAAAATTAATAATAATTTCTTATATAACCACAGTGCCATTATTGTCAGGAAATTTAACATTGATACTATGCTATTGTCTAATCCATAGTCCATAATCAAAGATTATCAATTTCCCCAATATTATCTATAGTCTAACATCTATATTCAAAATTTTGTCAGTTCTGTCAATAATGTCTATTATAGCTATATTTTATATGATTTTATAAGTTCTAACTCAGGATCATGCATTGCCTTTACCAGCATGTCTATTAGTCTTTTTAAATTTACAATATTTCCTCAGTCTTTTTCTTTCATGACCTTGACAGTTTTGAAGAATGCAGGCTCATTATTTTGTAGAATATATCTCAGTTCGGTCCTGTCAGATGCTTCCTCATGATTAGAACCAGATTATACAACTTTATAGGAATAGCACAGAAGTGACACTGCGTTCTTGTCATCACATCCTATCAAAGTGGCTTGGTGTTGATTTGTCTGTAGATAAAATATGTTAATTGTGTTGTTAAAATTTTCTATATTCCTACTGACTTATTTTTATATGTTTGATCTTCCGGATACTGGAAGAAGTATATTAAATCTTTCATTTTGATAGTGAATTTATCAGTTTCTACTTGTAATTCTGTCAGTTTTTGCTTTATATGTAGTCAGTTCCCACTGTTTTTGATAATTACATTGTATAAAATTACCATGAATACTGAAATAGTGAATATTGAACCATTACTCCTAGGGGAAATACAAGGTTAGGTTCCTGTGAGCCTCTGATAACACTATTTTTGTCAACTGACCAGTACATAATTTTGTTTTATGTATGTTTCTGTTTAAAGATACTTTATTTAATACATACTGTTGACTCATTAACAATGATTTCACACCAACAGTGCTGTAATTCATGCCTGGACAAAGCTCATCTAACACATAGGTTTCCTCTGTGAGCAAATCACACTCTTCTAGTGCTTATGGAAACTACGAAACTATAGTAGTACAGATGGGGGCCACGTTAAGCAGGAAAATCACCAAAAAAAAAAGCACAAAAATGCTAAAAATAAGGCATTAAACAGTTCATGAAAAAGACACCTGCTTACTGTATGAAAACTGAAACTTTTAGATAAGGCTATCACCTTGTTCATCTTTAGTTAGAAATGTGCATCTGGGGCTACTCAAATTTTTTTCTCTCCACGCATGTCTGTAGATGACCACAAAAGTACTGTATTGCTTTTGGGATTACAAATTAGGTTTGCCTGTAGGTAAATTTGCAAACATAGAATTCATGAATAATGAAAATTGTTTGAAACTTTTATTTTGTTCATATAACTTTAGAATTATGATGCCTTCTTAGTGAATTTAACTTCTTAAAAATAAGAGGATACTAGTCCTTTTAATTTATAGTAATGTTTGCCTTACAGTTCTTATATTTGATTTTAATTATACTATTTCAGCTTTCTTTTGATTCACATATATGAATGTTTCTTATATTCTGCTTTCCTATATTCTTATATTTAAGTATGTCCTTTATAAACAGCTTTTGGCTGATGTGTAAAATAACAATTGAAAAAAAAAGTCTCAGGCCTTTAATTGGAAATTTTAGTCCCTTTATAGTTGCTGTAATTATTAAATATTTGGATTCCTTTTTACCCTCTTATTTTGTGCTTTCTATTTTTCCCACTTTTTAATTTATATTTCCCCACTATATATTTTTATTTCACTTCTTTATTTGTATTGAAACTGTTTTTTCTTTTTATTCTTCTCTAATTATAGAAAGGATTTTGGCTATTTAGATAGATTATTTAATGTTTATAAGGCCAATCAGATTTTCTATTTCATCTTGGATCAATTTAAATTTTTTTTTAACTTTTATTTATTTTTGAGACAGGGAGAGACAGAGCATGAACAGGGGAGGGTCAGAGAGAGGGAGACACAGAATCCGAAACAGGCTCCAGGTTCCAAGCTGTCAGCACAGAGCCTGACGCGGGGCTTGAACTCACGGACCGCGAGATCATGACCTGGGCCGAAGTCGGCCGCTTAACTGACTGAGCCACTCAGGCACCCCTTGGATCAATTTAGAGACCATGTCCATTTCTTTTCTCAAAGTGGTTACCCTAGATATTTTTAGCATGTTTGTTCTCTTTAGGGAAGGTGTCATAGTAGGACTAGGCACCAACACTGGAACAGTATCCATACTGGAACTTTTGGTTTCAAGGAAATGTACTTTATTATTTTTGGAGTAGAGTCTAAAAATTATTTTTCTCTTTGAGTAAATGCTGGGCTATTCTCTGTTCTCCATAATCAGGCAAGTTGGTAGTGGAATGAATAATGCAGTTATTCCGTGTGCAGAGTTTGAAGGAATTCCCCTTGTTTTCAGCTGTTCTTCCTTTGTCCCTAGAGAGTCTGAGCTCAGAGATTTTCCTAGACTCTGATGGGTAGAATGACTCCCTCTTCCACTGCAGTTGCTTCATACCACCTCTGGATTATAATTTCCTTCAACCTCTTTCATCTGTAAGTATATTTCTATCTCCTGATTTCTGTCAATTTTCTTCTCTTCACTCTAATAGGTTGATTACTTTTTTGTAATTTGGTGTTTTAATAAAGCTAAATACATTTCCTTTTTTTGGAATCTTGGAGTCTGAATATTGAAAATAAAATTTTATTGGTTTTATCTGATTTTAAAATAATAATGTATATTTAAGTAGATTGGGAATATGGAGAAAAATTTAAAATCTACCCACAATATTATAACCTAGGGATATTATTGATATTTGTGTATTTCTCTCATATCTCTATAGTATCTGAGGTGAGGCACAGCTTAGATTCTGAATGTGTTGACATGTGGATTGACTGGTTTAAAATCTTAGCGTCACCGATAACTAGGTGTGTGGCCTTGGGTCTGTTTCTTCTTGTCTGTTTCTTCTCTCTCTGTCTCTTTTTTAAAATTTTATTTATTTATTTTGAGTGAGAGTGAGAGTGTGCCAGCAGAGGAGGGAGAGAGAGGGGGAGGGAGAGAATCCCAAGCAGGCTCTGCACTGCCAGCACAGAGCCCTATGCAGGGCTTGGATCACAAAGCGTGAGATCATGACCCTAGCCAAAGTCAAGGGTCAGGTGCGTTAACTTACTGAGTCACCCAGGCACCCCTGTTTCTTTTCTCTACGGTGGAAATAACATCTCATTGGATTACTGTGAGCAATAAATGAACTAACATATGTAAAATGCTTGGAAGAGTGCCAGCCACAAAGTAAACACTGGATAAGTTTAATCATTTTTATCCATGTGATTTCAATTAACAGCTACCATCTTTACATGGATCATAGTGACCGGTTTAGGCATGGGAACTTGTTTTAAGTAGTTGCTAACCTGGAAGGATAAACTAATAGGAGGGGTGAAGAGGGAGGGCTCTTGTGGGGCTTAAAACCCTGGTTCCAATTGTTCCTTACATTTATTGCATTATTCATGCTTCTGTGGGTTGTGTTCTTGTGGCTCTGTCAGGTGAGCCAAATCTTCCTTTTGCCTCTGCTAGTCTAATTTATAAATTATTTCCAAGAATCAAACTAAAGAATCTTGAGGAATACATTTATTTCCTGGATATTAACATAACAGAGCCACATGTTTATTCAAAAAACAAACCTAACAAACATTAAACACTTTACGTGCATATAACCTTTTAGTCATGACCACAACCCATGTAATAGGTATTATTATTGTTATTCTATTTAATATATGAAGGTACAGTGACACAGAGAGGTTAAATTTGATCCCAAACCAGGCAGTCTGGCTCCAGAATCTCTGTTCTTTAAGATTACGTACTATACTCCGGTTTGTAATGCTCAAAAACAGTGTAGACACCTCCGATAGAATTTACACACTGAAAACTCTCTTTCTCTTCCAGGTATGCGCACGTGTACACACACACAGAGTGCATACAGATAACTGAACTTAACCTAATCTGATAAAATCATTCTTAGGTAATAACTTAATTAGCGTTTTTAATACTGCAATGTCTTTTGGCTTAAAAGGTTACTGTTTTAGATTTTCTCCCTTTTGCCCTACTCCTCCTCAAGGTGTCTCTGGATTGTAAAAGGGAATTTTCCCCATTTGAGATTTTGTCTCACAGGTTGGTCCAGAAAGAAGCCCTGTGTGCGACCCTTTTATTCTGCTTGTGTGAGTGATGGTAGGGGAAGAGTTAGCAGCAACTGTCTCCTCGGACCAGTTTTTTTGACGTGCCTTCCAAGCTGATCACTGACTTCTTTGACATAGGTTTTAACTTCGCTCTATTTCCATGAGCAATTACACTTCATATGATAGCAGACATGATTTATGAAAGAACAGGTAATATTTTGTAAAATATTATCATTCTTTAATGTGATCATTCTAGTTTCTTTGGGTATGCTTTTGTCTGAAGTGTTTGTGTTCATTTAAAAAATTTTCCAATTTTCTCTGTCAGTTTATTTGTTGTAAGAAACATATAGCTTTATTTTGTTTAAAACCCAAGATCAGGATTTTGATTTTTAATTGGTGTGTTTCATTGCCATGGGGTTTTTGTGTCTATGTGTTTTTTCCATTATTTTTGCCTATGATTTGGTGAAATGTTTTGGTTTGCAGCCTTGGGTATTTTTTTTAAGCCCAGAAAAGTTATTGTGTATATCTTTGATTCTGTTTCTATTTTTCTTGCTTTTTCTTTGAGATCCTCTATATTTGTTAGGTTAGCTCTCTCAGTTCCTATGTATGTCCAATTCTCATTCATTTTATTATCTTTGTTCTTTGTCTTTACTTTCTGAGAGGGTTTCCCCAAATTTTCCTCCATAGGACTCACTTGGTAATCTGTGGTGGCTCCTCTGCTTTCTTAGCCATCTTGGTGGGCTTTAATTATGTTTTGTGGTTGAGATTTTTTGAGATGTTTTTCTAAGTATAGACAGATAATTTTGTATTTCTGCTCTCATGGTGGGCCATCCCTTTTTGTTACATACAGACCATGTACTCTTGAGCATCTTCCAAATTTTTTTTCTGTCTTTTGGAGAACACCTTTTTCAGTGATGTTTTTCATCTAATCCGTCAAAACAATGGCTCCTTTTCCTTGATTGTAGACATCTTTTCAGAAATCTCATGACCTTTGCCGTATCTACTCACTCTGGAAGAGAAATTTTTTATTTTCCAGCAGGTGGATAGGTGACGGAAGTAGCGTCCTAACCTTTGTCAGTGTCCACTTCAGGGCATCTAGCCCTGAAAGGCATTTTTGTGTTCTCAGTCCTTAGGCTCCGTCCAGCATGGACACACATCCACTGAGGCTCTGTGGGAGGGCCCACTTCAGCTTTCAGCTGTTGGTAGCTTTGTGTTGTTGAGTCGTATTCCACTGGCAGTCTTTCATTATAAGTGTGGGATGTAAAAGCTGCCCCTGCTGCTCAGAGCATCCTAGCCCATCATCTCCCTGATCTTCCACCTGGACCTGCCCTTACTCCCTGCCCTGCCCTACAGCCCCCCCCACACCCAGAGCCACTAAGCATACCTTGTGGTCTCCAGGTGCTTCCTATTTGCCTTCCTGGGAAACACCACACTCCACCCACCGGCTAGGCCCTGCCTCTGGGGAGCAAGCATCCTCCTTAGTTCAAAAGAGGAGAACATTACCTGATGGAAGGGCTTGGATGAAGAGGCTTGCACCCCCTTCGCAGGCTGCTGGCAGTCAAGGGAAGTCAGAAAGAGAGACTAATGCCCTGAGGTGATTCCTAAAGGGGATGGCTCCAGGAGCAGACAGCCATGGTTTCCTGGGACAATTCTAGAATAGCTCACTGCTGCTGGGAGGAACAACAGGCCCAAGGAGGATAACAGAATGGAGCATGCTGGTTGCTGTGGCTCTGGAACTCAGCAGACATTGGATTGCCTCATGGCCCATATCAGAATTTCGTGTCACTGCTGTGACAGGATGCCTCCTACCAGGATGAAAGACTTTGTGACCTGTGCACTTGTAGTCTACTGCCCCCATTCTGGCCTAGGGCGTTCCTGCCCCAGTACAGAATTTTGGCCAGAGCCAGGGCCCCCACAGCTGGCTGGATGCGGGGGACAAGGCAGCACTTTGACTTTGGGGCATGGTGGGAAGCATCAGCGAGAACTGGGATTGCCTTGCTAGGTGGCCTGAGCCAGGCTTCTTTAAAATGAGTCTGGGAAAAGGAGTCTCTAAGCTGCTGGGGCACACAGGTGTTTCTCATCCCCGGACTCCCAAGCCAGCACCTGTAGAATTCCCGAGATCCCGTGAGATCGGACTTCCTTTAAGAAGGGTGGTCAGATCTTCCATCTCTCCACTCTGATTCCAACCATTCTCTGAGCTGCTCCTGATGCTCAGAGCATTTCAACTCCTCTCTGCTCCGCTCCTTTACTTGGACCTGCCTCAGACCTGCACTTACTCCTCACCACACACCCTGTGGACTCCAGCTGCACCCTGTTGGCCTTCTGGGCAACACCACACTCCACCACCAGGACCAGGCACCGGCCCACCGGCATCCTCTGTCGAAGAAAAGGTAAGTTACTGGTGCTTCT
>NW_026057585.1:19242208-19377459 GCF_023721935.1 Panthera uncia | reverse complement strand
CCCACCGGCATCCTCTGTCGAAGAAAAGGTAAGTTACTGGTGCTTCTCTTTTTGCTTCTAATACTTTTTGCGCAGTTTGACATTCTGTTAACTTTAAACAGAGCAAAGAACAATTTTATTTAAGAAAGTGAGTTTATTTGGGAATAGCAGAGGAATTGCAATTCAGGTTAGCCAGCTATAGGTAATCCTGTGCAAATTCAAAGGGAAAGTCAACTTTTGTTTAAAAGTTGTAGGAGGAAATTGGAGAAGGTTGTTCTGAACAGGAGCTCATTGGAGAAGAACAAGGGTTGGAGGTTGCGGCGGCTTCTCATTGGCTGCAGGTGGTGGTTAGTGCATGGTTGCTGGGCTGGGAGGGTTCTTCCTTTTTTTTTAAAGGCAGGAGATACTTTCTTAAGTGAAAAGTGCCTTTCCTTGTCCAAATGCTTATCTTCCTTTTGCCTGGCTGTTATGTTGGCTGCAATGAGTGGTACTTACTTTAGAGCTCCCTCTTTGGTGCTTCCCGACTACATTTTAAATGAGGTTTCCTTTACTTATTTTCACAGTTCCTTCTGCAGCACATAAAATGTATAGTTCTGCCTACTGTTGCAATGTATACTGAGAGTTTTTGTTCTGTGTGGCTTTGAAAGTAAACAATGTGATGGGGGAGTAGCTGAGAGGAGGACGAGGTTCTGGGGTGAATGGGTTAGAATTCTAATTCAGTTGAACCAGGTCCTTTTTTTTATAGCAAATTTATCCCCTGCATCCCATAATTAGTGATGCTTGGCTGGAGTCACTCAGAACATTTTTTTCTAATGGTTTTTGAACCTTCTATATTCTGGTGCGGTTTATGGAATATATTGTGAAGATCTTGGTTTCTAATCAGTATCCATCGAATGTTACCATTAGTAAAAATGTGGTTTGGGAAAAGTGATATTTCTATTTTTTTATTTTTAATGTTTATTTTTGAGCGGGAGAGAGAGCAAGTGGGGGAGGGGCAGAAAGAGAGGAAGATAGAGGATCTGAAACAGGATTTGGTATGTCAGCACAGAGCCTGATGGGGGGATGGAACTGACAAACCATGACCTCATGACCTGAGCTGAAGTCGGATGCTTAACCCACTGAGCCACCCAGGCACCCCAAAAGTGCTGTTTCTAAAGCTTTGATGTATATTGCCATTATAGACTTCTGTCTTCTCATGTATCTTTATAGATTGTTAGTGCAGTGCCTTGCTTCTAGTCTGATATCCTGCTCACCTGGGAGATTTAATTCCCAGCCTGATGCTATATATATTTAGACTACCTTCTTAGAGGATGTAAGATCTGAAGCATGAGAGACTGTGTTTGGAGAACGATTGGATATCTGGAGTGAACAAATCTGTTGTTCATCAGTTTATCTATTTAACAATATGTCCTCTAAATCTGAAATTTCAATAGCCTTTTAAGTTGAGAGGAAGAGCATGTGCAAAGGACTGGGAAACCATCCAGCACATCATACTGGGAATGTTGGATGTTGCTTTGAGCATGGAAAATGGGAATACTGGGAGAGCTACCTTTGGTAAGGCTCTGGATGAAACCAGATGAGTGTTTGAAAGACTTCACCCTGTTGCAGGCATAGAAGCAATGAAGGTCATCAGTCACCAGCGTGACTGGATTCAGATTTGTATTTTAGGAAGTCAATAACTGAGGTAGCCACAGATGAGCTGGGAAGTAGAGGGACCACAGGCAGAGATACCAGCTTGGGAACTATTATAACTTAGGTGAAAGTGAATGAGAGCCCACGGTAAGATGGCAGTGACGTGGGTGGAGGTTGGAGGACAGAGGAGGAGGCAGATTTGAGAAATACTTAAGTTCTAGAACAGATGATAGATTTGATGTGGTAAGAGAAAGAACAGTAGAGGACTATACTGAGGTTCCTAGGCATGTGTTAATTCCTCATGGCATCAAGACGTGTGGAAGGAGCAGCAAGGATCTGGAGATTGGTTTTGTGACACTTAAAATTTGAGGTTTCTGAGGGATAGCCAGAGGGGAAAAGGGTTTTAATGTTTACTAACCACTTAATGTGCACCCGGCACTGTGCGGTAAATTGACACATATTGTTTCCTTTTATCCCCCCAACATCATGAAACCTAAGAATTCCATTTTACAGATACATCTGCCTGTGGTCCAGCTTCATTAAATTGTCAAATTCTTATGAATAACAAAGTTACATAATTAAGGTAGTGGATCTGTCCGTGTTTCTAATTCACACACTTGGATCAATGAACGCAAGAGTTTGAGGGGTGGGGGTTAGTGGGCCCTGAGCCTGCGTGCCTGGCTTCATATCCTGCCTCTGCCAGTTTTCAGCCATGTGCCCCGAAACAAGATACTTAAACACTGTGTGTCTCCTTTTCTCTTCGATTTCGGGGGCGGGGGGGAGACAATAACGGTACTTACCTTATAAAGTTGGTTTTTGAAGTTTAAATATGTGTGTGTCATGCCTGTTGTGCATATGTACAATTTTGGGTATATGTCAGGTCCTAGGTAAGTGTCTGCCAATAATACTATTTCTATTCTATGACATGTGCGTTTAGGGTGAAATTATTTCTTAGAGACTTAGGGGTACAGATAATAAAGCCAGGAAGAAAGGTTAAACACTATAATGTAAGTCAGAGTCACTGCACTAGAAGACACTATGTTCTTTTTGGTCTTAAAAATTATTTTGGATATATAAAAATATGAATTTCTAGAAAAACACTTTTCTACAATGCCTTATATTTCTGATATAATTCCTCCAATAGTATATGCTTAAGAAATCTTCACTTGTGCTTTTAGTATGGTAAAACTCCCTTTGGTATCTTTGATAAATTGAGTTTATCTAGGTTTTTCTAGAAGTGCTTTTGGGACCTTTGTGAGGAGGGGTGGGGGAAAGCAGTTTTTATATGTAAGCATAAAGCACAAAGCAGTCTTTTTCAGAGTAATAGGAGAGATCCACTGAAGTCTTGATGGAGTCAAGCTCCAATTCTTGCACAGTACTGCAGAAGAAAATTAGAATAAAGGGAAAGCATGAGAGCCATAGATACATGAAACTGGAATTTGCTTTCAAAATGATCTTCTAGGGGTTGGAACTGGTAACCTCATTTGCCCCAGAAATTCTAAAGCTCTGTCCAAGCTGTTATGGTAATCCTTTGAACTTGTCATTAGGTTAATTTATTCATTGATTTGTCAAATATCTCTCAATCTCCTTTTTGGCTCCAGATACTGTGTAAAGGGCTCAGATACAAGATTGACCAAGGAACAGTTCTGTATGATAAGCAATTAACAGTCACATGGGAGAGGCCGATATGCCGTGGATTACTAAGCACTTGGTATTCTGTAATACAGAGTAAGGGCTAATACTGTTGAGGGGTAAGAAAGTCTTTCTGGAGGAAATGACACTTTAGTGGAATCTTTAAGGAAATGCAGGGTCAGCCAAGTAGAATGGTGGAGAGGAGGGAATGATGCTCTTAATTAAGGTAGAATGAAGTTAAGGTAAGAATAAAGTCCTATAGTTTAGAGGTGGCCCCACAAAGCCAGGAAACTTGTAGCCTTTCAGTGTTGTTAGAGCATAAAAGGCAAGGCTTGGTGAATTCCTGGTGGGAGGAGGAGAATCTTCTTCTTTTAAGTGTATTTATTTATTTGGAGAGAGAGTGTGTGCAGGGGAGGAGCAGAGGCAGAGGGAGAATCCCAAGCTGGCTCTAAGCTGTCAGCACAGAGCCGGATGCACGGCTCAAACTCATGAAACTGTGAGATCATTACCTGAGTTGAAATCAAGAGTTTGGATGCTTAACCAATTGAGCCACCCAGGCACCATGATTTTTCTTTTCTTTTCTTTTCTTTTTTTTTTTTTTTTTTTTTTTTTTTTTTTTTTAAGGGAGAGTCTTAATTAGGCCAGTAGTAAAGATGGAGGCAACAAGTACGGACACACGTTAGAACTATGTACTATTTTAGTGAAGAAGGCTTTCTCCTCTAGACACAAAATTCAGAAGACTAAAAAAATTGCAAAACCTTAACCACATAAATACTTTCCATAAAATTTTGTTCAGCAAAAAAACATAAAGCCATGTGCAAATAACAGATAAACATCTAAATTTCTTGGTATACATAGTGCTTTTAAAAATCAATAAGGAATGCCCATGCTAAAGAGTGGATTATTCCTGCACCTGGCAGGGAGGGCGTTTGTCCTTCTGAAGACCTAAATCCTGAAGCAGGCTTCTGTGCTTGCCCTGAGTCTACGGTCTCTTACCTGCCAGTAGCTATACCATGTCATTTGGTTAAGATCATAACTTTTCAGCCTATCACAATAGAAAGCAAAGAAATAAATGGAAAGCTACTTATGTCTTAGCTTAAATTGTCCTCTAAGCTAAGTGATATATGTGGGATGATGTATATGGTGACTGTACATTTCAATATCAACTATGGGGTGTATTAACTAAGAAATCTTGGAGATTGAAGAGTAATCATACATTAATTAAAGGAACTATTAACTATATCTTTAACCTAGAAATGTTTTTTTTAAGACTTCTTATTTAAAGGAAATAAAATTCTTCCCACTGGACCAGATCTTTTCTTTTTTAGCAAATATTTCTATATTAAAACAGGGAGGTAATGTCTTTTATAGATTTAATTCCTCTTAGAACTGATATTAACTGACTTTTGAAATTTCCAAAATAAAATTTTAGTTTAAGAATTGTAGAGGTGTTTTTATTGTACCGTACCTGGTGCCTAGGCAAACTTACACTTCATATGTATAACTCAGAAGGGAGTGAGGTATGCACCCTACCCTTAAACCTCATGCGTGGTCCAGTTTATTCATTTCTCCTCCAGACAAAATATGTAGCTTCTTCCTACTTCCTTACTCTCTAAGATGACTGAGATTAATCTTTTTGTATAGGAGCAGCTTCATAGACAGGACAGTATACTGGATTTTCATGGCAAGGATAATTTGTCAGAACTTTGAATGTATTTACTTTGGTTTCCTTTTGTAAGACATTAGATACATTTTAATAAAGATAAATTAGAATGGGATATAAAAGGAAACAATACCATTTCCCATTGCACATATTGTGTAAATTTTCAATATAGTGTTGTTCTCAATAGAGAATTGAGTCCCCGGGTCCTATTAGAGAATATAGATTGGGTTTATAAACTGAAAGTTTGGTTGTAGTTTGAGTTTTACTTAGTTATGAATTCTCTAAACTAGAATCATTTCTATTCTTAGTCTTACCAATGACAGAAACAAACATGTATGTGAAGACTTGCTTGCCATACTTTATACAGGCTTGAATGAAGTGGTCCAATTCCTGTATAAAAATTGTAATCGAAAAAGAGGAAGAAAAAACAAAACCAAAACAGTCATCCTTAGCAACATTTTTTCAGCCAGATGCTGCTTGAAAATTCAAGAGACTGTCTTCAGAATACTTTTATATGTTGCTGAAAGAAAGTACTGCAGCTAATATAGCTACAAAGGAGAAACAGTTATTCTTAAATGTCCTCTATTTGCTGGACCTGAACTGGGTAAGGATTCAGGCTTGATTCATTCAATTACTGTTCCCAGCAGTGTTCTCACCAACATATTGCTTTTTTGGCTGCTCACGATAGCTGAAACAAGATTGGGCTATATGCAAGAAGAACCACAAGGAAAGAAAGAAGGTTATTGGCTTTAAAAACTACCAACAGTCCATTTTATACCGGGTGTTACTTGAATGAATTGAAACATAAAGCTTTTTTCCCCCCAGTTTCAGAAAACAGAGCTTATAGAAAGTCATAAAATTGATATTAAGTCCAAAACATGAGGCCAGAGTGTTGTCTTTTGTGGATTTCAAAACAACCCTCTAGTTTTATGATACGTTTATGTATTTTATATCATGCAGTGTAGAAAAAAAAGTTAAAAACTAGTAAAGTTAGATAAACGTGTTTTCCATCACTATTATGCTCATTTTCTCTTTATACATCCAATACTTGTAAAAATTTCTCCTGCATCAAATATGTTTTATAATATTTGAAATAGTTTGCTGTGTCTGGAAAATTTCCTTAAGGTATTTTGTTTCTTAACTGTAGTAGTAAGCTTTGTCTAGTGTAGTTCTAACTATGTAGTAAGTTTTCAGTAAATTTGCATCAAATTGGACAAACTTGAAAGCTTTCTGACTTTAGACATCTAGTCATATGTTAAATATAAAATTAGGACCATAGTAAAATTTTCTTGAGCTTTATTTGCAAATTAAAAAAAAATTACCTATTAGGAAGTTATTGACTGTGGATTCATTAAAGTTACACAGACAAATAATTATTGGGCACCTTTTTTCTCCCATGTACTGAAATAAAGATTTAAAAATGGTTACCTCTAACCCTAGAACTGTAAGTAGGGTATTTGTCACCAAGTGGATCTCACTGATAGTGGAATGTTCTAGCTGATTGATGACTGAAGTTATTGTACTGCTCTTTATTTTCAAGACTGTGCCAACATACACAGAAAGTATATTTTTAAGGAAGCTGAGCCCCTTTGTGATGAGGAAGTACCTCCTGTGAGTCGTTTCCTCTTATGTTCTCCTGTAGTGAGTTTTAGAATTTTATAATTTTAATAAAGTTTATAGGAGAGTATTTCCTTAGAGGGCCATTAGTATATATAAGAATTCTGCTGTGTTTGACAAATGAGTTTAAAAAATCATGAGTAAAATGTATTTATAGCATTTATTTTTTCTGCTTGGTGATTTTTGTGGTGCCTCTTTTCTCAGTACTACAGAGTTTCTCAACACTTAGAAAATACAGATTTGGACCTTAGTCTTGTTTGTCTTATTGTACATCTTCTGATGGATTACAGACAGAATTACATCCACTAAAACATAGTGTTAAAACAAGGTTTAGTAAAAGCCCATAGAAATCACAGGTGGATTATGAAGTGAATATTAATCTTCCTCCATAGCCATTTTTTTCAAGATGGTGCTCTGGTATGGGAGGTAAGTAGAAAAGACTGATAATATGACTGATGGTATTTTCTCCATCAGGTTCTCAGGAAAGATGCCTGATGACCTTCAGAGAGTACCCATTACCAGCCCCGATGGAGCCTAATTCTCTTTGAGGCACAGCTTCTTTGCCTTGTGGCCCCAAATTAACCAACCATCATTGATTATTTTGATAATTTCCCAACACCCCACGAGTGTATTATACTAACTCATTTTATTTTTTAATTTTTTTTTTACATTTATTTTTGAGAGACCGAGTGAGACAAAGTGAGAGGGGGAGAGGCAGAGAGAGAGGGAGACACAGGATTGGAAGCAGGCTCCAGGCTCTGAGCTGTCAGCACAGAGCCTGACATAGGGCTTGAACCCACAGACCTTGAGATCATGACCTGAGCTGAAGTTGGATGCTCAACAGACTAAGCCACCCAGGCGCCCCTATACTAACTCATTTTAATGGAGTAGAAGAGGGGTACTTAGTTGGTACAGTGGGTTGAGTGTCAGACTCTTGATTTTTGGCTCAGATCATGATACCTGGGTCATGGAATCAAGCCCCATGTTGAGCTCTGGGCTCCGTGATGAGCATGGAGCCTGCTTGAGATTCTCTCTCTGTCCCTCTGTCCCTTCCCCTCTTCCTCCCTAATGGTCTCTCTCTCTCTAAAGAAAAAAAATACAGAGTAAAAGAAAACGGATTCTATTTATCTGAAAGAATTAATGAGGCTCCATAGTAAGTCACTATGATGCCCAAAGTAAGCCAGCTTTAGGAGCCTGGGGAGTTGGTTCAGCACTTTAAGGTCTGTGTCCTAGAACTTGATATAATAATGATTGCAGGTCTTAATTCTACCTCTTTCCAGGGATTCCTGACACACTCGTGGAATGAACAGAAGTCCATATTAATAACCGTAGTGACTTTATGTCTGGTTTTATGAGACAGGGATGATTGCAAATATTGGATTCTTACAAATATATTCCAAATGTGTTCTGACGTAATATTAAATGGGATTCGGAGGTCAAATAATTTTGTTGTTTTTCATTGTGTGACTATTTACTCAGGAATTTGAGAACTTTATTATGTTCATGTATATTGTGATTCTCCAAGCCTTATTTATTTGACTGTAGATCTTTTATTTTTTAATTATGATAATCCACTTGGGAGGTCTATAAATATTCGACTTATGATGTGGGCAGTAGGGTGGCTGTATACATAGCACATTTTCTCAACTACAATTTCCAAGGCATTGAAAATAAAGAACTCATGATCCCACCTATTGACAAAAGCAAAGTTTGCCTATCTGTGGTTTAAGCGCTACAAACCACACTGTTAGCAATAGATTTTTCCATTTTAAAGTGTTCTAGTAATGAACTGTGTGGTACGAAATATTGCTACATAGCTGTCTTTTTAATTCTCTTACTGCTTTGGCTTCATTCTTTCCTTAAGGCCAAGCATTCAACTTGAGATTTGGAAAATGTCTTCATTATGCTAGGATGTAACTATTCTTTCAGTTGTAGAAAGAGGCAATAAACATTACCAAAGATCAAGATAACTCTTTTATAGTATTATACCAGGCCATCAGAGGTCCTCTGAAGTTGATAAAATAGTTCCTGTGGGAATGGAGACCTTTGACTTCCATAGTGAGAACAGTTATAATGTCTTCAGTTAATTGACCCACTCTGTAAACTTGTTTTAAAATAAAAAGCCTAATTTTTTTTATTGAAATGATGTTTTCTAACAAGTACTTAAAATTTTACGTGAGCTTAGACCCAAAACCTTATAAAACAATTGAATTTGTAATACTTTCGACTCAATGGCTAATAGCTCGCCTTTTCAGAAACTTCTGGAAACGCACATTTGCTGCATCTGCAATAAGGATGGAGCTCCACTCTGCCACATTGCAAGTGAAGCTTCTTCTCTTCCATGTTAGTGTGCCTCCTCCTTGTGTCCTCTGATTCTCTCAGAACCCTAACCAATGGTAGCATTTTTGGAACATTAAAAGGCAGGGATGGAGATACTTGGGAGCTGGAGATCTGACCAGTGTTCTGAACATCAGTACCTTTTCAGTTTATTGTGAGGTGGGACTGAACAAGGTGGGTGTTTAGCCCACTTTAAATGGATGGCCATTTAAATGGATGGTCTACAAGCACCATTTTGGCAGCAGCCTTACTATTCAAGTAATTCTTGTGCTAGTGATAGTTTCATTTGTGCTTTAATCTAATAAAATAAATTAGCTATTTGAGGTGTTCCACATGCATTGTATTAGCCTCGTAAGGTGGGCTGCTAAGTGAAGTAAAGGTGAATGGTGAAAGGAGGTAGGAGGAACTCAGAATGTGAAGATAACTTTGTCAGAAAAAAGCCCAGCAGGAAAAGTAACTGTACTTACCAATTATCTCCCCCTTGTGTCTTTGGCTACCATTTATGCCACTGTATTTATAGGAGTTCTTGAGCTCTGTGCTGCTTTCTGTGCAACCCAACATGAGTGTCAGAAGATGGCATGTTAAGGTGACTCGCCTTCTCTCTTTGCCCAGCCTTGAAGAATTTCTGGAATGCAGGAAACCTGGGTGTTAAACCAGGATAGTCTGGGGCAAGCTGGCCACCATAGTTAGTAAGCAACTAAATATTCTTTGACCTTAACTCCCTTTCCCACCAGCGTAGAGCTATGGTAGCCATGGTAGCACAGTGGAATGAAGAGATCCTTTAAGATCAGCAAGTTACTGCTTACTTTGTGACTAACTGAGATAGTAAAAGTTAGTGACCCTCAGTCTTTAGATATGTAAAATGAGGATGATAAAGTTTATTTCACAGGGTTAAAGGAGCCAACCCTTGGGAAAAGCTTAATACACAGAAAGCACTAAATGTGAACTTTCTCTCGTTTTTGACAAGTGATGTGACCCTTGAAGCTGTAAGAGCCCCCTCCCTTTTTTTTTTTTTAACAAAAGACCTGTAAATCATGTAAATCCAAATTTATGTAATACTGAGCCACTCTAGTCCTTAATATTGGGAAGAAGAAATAGTCTTCTTTTTGAGAGTGATTTTACAGTTCTTGAATATATCTGACCAGTGGCCTGTGAGACTGTATTATATTAGGTGGACATTTTTTCCAGTGAAGTTGTTTGCATAGCATTAGATAACTTTGATCTGGTTAGCCCAGTAGGAAAAAGTTAACTACTCCTTAAATTCCCAGTAGGAAAAAGTCACTTACTGTTTTCTTGATTTTTTTTTTTTTTTTTTTTTTTAAACATCTAAGTTTTGTCAAAGTGGTACATCTGGTAACTCTAGGATGAATTTATAGAACAGTTCTGGGATACATATGGCACATTTCAATAAAGACAAACCATTTTATCTCCCTTCCATCCGCCTCCATTTTCCAGGAGTGGACTAGACTCCCGAAGTCTAAAAATATAGCACCATTCTGGTATAGAAAACAAAAATACATGTGCTTTGTGACCCTTAATGATACTTGGTCACATTTGCATTTTTGAAATTTGTGGATATTTTTTCCACATAGTTTTGTTGATCATGGACTTTAAGGCACATGCCTTTTGCACATCATTAGAAATCTTTAAGAACTAAAAATGGAGTTTAAGCTTTTATCACTAAAAGCCAATGGACTTTATCATTCTTTAAACATTTATTTTTTTTTTTTTTTGGCTCTACACATACATTTACTTTTAAAAAGTCAGAAGTCTTATCCTCTGAAATCCAGCAATATTAAAAATTTTGTATACATATATGTAATTGGGAAAGCTATTGTGAGGACACCTCCTATACTCCACTGACTCCAACTGTGTTCAATGTGCTGTAAAACCATAAACATCTCATGCTGGTCACTGCCTCTATGCTTTTGCTGTGCTCCCTTCCTGGAATGCCCACACTTCACACTTAGCACGTTTTTATTCATCAGTCAGTACCTCACTCAAATGATCTCCAATATAAAGCTTTCCCCAGGAAAAATGTAATGTAGTTTCTTTCTGTCCACATACCTATCTCCTCAATAGACTGTGATCCCTAATGATCGCCTTATTCATTTCTAATATACCAGATCCCAGTTTAACTTCTAGCAATGTATATAAAAGTAAAATAAAGCTTTGCTGAGAGGAGGAGCAAATAGATGGAAGACTTGAATTTTAGGTTCAATTCTGCCATTAATTTATTGTATAAACATGGGCAGGTCATTATCCTATTTAAGCCACAGTTCCTTTGCCTATAACATGGTGGCACTGAAATAAACTTATCCTTTTGGTATATGCTATCATTGTTCCTAGTTAGTTACGCCTCCTCCCCATCCCTAGAAGCAGAGTATACATCCCAGGTCAGTGCCAGTTAACTCCCGGCTTTTCCTGAAGGTGAGGTGTATGTACTTTCCACCCTTGTGCAAGATGCCAGTGGAAGTAACAAAGTTTCGATTTTGTGCAGATGCTTTAACAGGGATCCTAAATTTCCATTAGTGCTTTTGGTCTCACAAATGGAATGTTTGAAATCGGTGCAGCTGCTTGTCTGGATGCTGGTATAAAAGACACGTGGAGCAGAGCTAGAGCTTGAATTAGAGCATATGACCTGAAGCCCTACATATATTATGATTATTAAGCACTTGTTATTATAAACTATTGGATTCCTTAAATTGTACTTTTTTCTCTATATTTTTGTAATAGTACTAGCATTCACTAGAATCTCTCTAGTGCTAATTATTACTGCTCAGGTATTTTGCATACATTTAGATAAGATGAACTTAGGATCTGTGTGAAGCAACTTCAGTTCATTAAGTATGTCTTCTAACCAGTTGGCCATTGAACTTTTGGTTAGCCTGTACCATCCATACAGATGAATTTGACGGCCAATAGAAGCTTGTCATAGATGTTCCAGTACAATGCTTGGTACACATCTGTTATGGTGGACAGACCCAAAAATGGATCTCCCATGATTCTTATCTCCTGATATTCATGGCCTTGTATAATTCCATTTCCTGTAGTAATTTGCTTCTAAGCACTCTGCCTCAACATTGAGGGGATGCCACTTCTATTAGATTTCAGAAGATTCTCACTTTGGTCTTGGTAGCAGACTCCTTTGCTGGCTTTGATGAAGTACGCTATATGGAGAGTGAGTCTGACAGTCCAACGGCCTGCAAGAAATTGTTGCCAACAACCACGTGATCTTAGAAGCAGATAGTCCCCAGTCCGACTTTCAGATGAGATGACAACCCTGGCTGCCGCCTTGACTATCCCTGTGGGAGGGAGAGATCCTGAAGGAGCAGACCCAGTGAAGCTGTGCCTGGGCTCCTGACCCACAGAAACCATGAGATAATAAATGTGTGTTGTTTTAATCCTCTATGGTTAACTAAAATACCTCTGATTTATTCACTCAACCGTCTGTTCGTTCATTCCACAAATGTTGATGGAGTATTTTTTATATGCTAGCAACTGTGTTGGCACTGAGGATTTAACAGTGAACAAAGAAAACATGGTTATTGTCTTTTTGGAGCTGATTTTTAATTGAAGAAGATATACTCTCAAGTATGATACAGTAGTGGTACAGAATGGGGATTATGGGACATTTTGTGTCTATATGGCAGAAAAAAAACTGACTAGTAATGTTGGTATTGGGAGGGTTTGTCTAAGAAAGTGACCTTTCATTTGAGGTCTGAAAAATAAGAAATCCATCAACTGAAATATGAAGGGAATGCTTCAGGGAAGAGGAAGGTACCTAGAGATGAGAGTTTGAGGAAAGGGTAGAAATTCTCTACCTTTGGAATTGAAAGAGAGGACCCCAACCTTTTAATGGGCTTATCTTGAAGGACTGATAAGCCCATTTTTCAAAAAGAGGGCTTTATCCTGAAGGAAATGGGGCATCACTGACTGATTTTAACAGGTAGAGGACACACTATGTCCTCCGAAAGAACATTTTGATTGTGCTGTGAAGAATGCTTTTCGTATTGGTCAGAGTGTAATTGGGGAAGCTGTGCTATGATGATTTTATAGGATTAGAGATTGGCTATAGGAAATGTGCCTTATACAAATGTGGGAGGACCAGGAACAAAATGACTGGAAAGGGAGCTTTGCAAGGCAATCTGAGAAGCTAAGCACTCCCAGCCAGTGGAGGGAACCTGAAGGGGTTGTTCATGGAAAAGTCTATGGAAAATGATTGCCTCTGTGTGGCTATTTCCTCTGGTATCCATAGAAAAGGATCTGATGATGGGCTTTGGGTGGGAAGATGAACTGGACATTTTCCTATTTTCCCCTTTTTATTTTGTTCGTAGTACTCATCATCTGCTAACCTACTATATAATTTCTTTCATTATATTTATCTCCTAGTTAGAAATATCTGCTCCATGAGTATAGGGATATGTGACTGTTCTGTTTATCCTTATCTCCTAAGAAGCCTAGATGTAACCTAAAAACAGTGCCTGGCTCGTAGAGACACATAAATAGTAAATTCATGTAATTTGTTATAAAGGTGTATATGGGGTTTTTTTTTGAGGAGATGATAATTCTCCAGATTCATTAATGGTCTCTACTTTGCTTAGGTAAACATAAGTTATCCTGTAATTAGATTTTTAAAAATGTTTGGATACCAGGACTGCATACATCTTATTTTAATTCTTTACATGTCTTACTTTAGAGTTGATAATCAACCTAATTTGTCAAAAGTTTTTTACCTTCAAAAATTCAGGTAATGATTACATATATAAAAATAAAAGGAAATTATGCCTCTGAGTTAATAGTCACATGGGAACAAAGATCATTTTTCTTTTTCTGTAATATTTATCTTCAGTTTATAACTGACAATCTATTTTGGATGAATCACTTTCAGAAAATTAAGCTCTCTCTGTGGGTCTGCATTTCCATATTATTAGACTGTTCCAACAATGGTAACTTTCCTAATCTCTAATCCTTGTAAAGTTCTTATGCTTGTTTTGCATACTGGGACTTAGATCTGGAAGTAGACGCTTTCTGTTTCCATTAGAGATGATGTCTTGCTAAAATAGAATGGATTTCAATAACTTGTTCTCCTGAGATAAAGCCACTTTGAAGTTTCTTGAATAACTTGCCATCACATTTCTCATTATTGGTGCTCAACAATTTCTTCTGCCCTGGAAGTCTTTATACATATTAATGTTGCAAAGATATGCCTAGTTTTGATTGATAGATTCAGGTGTGGTGGTTCATTCCTTGCCCCCTGGGAAGCCCGAAGAAGTCTTTTTGAACATGAGCTTGTTTTCATGCATATACAGTGAGTTCCTGGGGCTGTGTTTGTGAAAATTTTGCTGGAAATGAATGCAGGCATCATGGGCAGGGGTGGTATCATTAAGAATGTGGATTCTACTTACATTTTAGATCTTCTTTGTTTGGCTGTTTCTCCTTCTACCTCCACTGTCATCCTAATTGATCTAGTCCTGTACCACAGCTTAGAGCTCTAGACTGGCACTGCAGGAAGAGGCTTTGTGATGAGATAGTTTGGGTTAAATTATAGCTTTGCCATTTTCAAACCACATGGCTTTTGGACATTTTACTTCATTTTGTTGACTTTGTTTTCTCCTCTTTAATAGAAATAATGCCCACTTCAGTGTTGTATGAGAATTTAAATTTGTGTGTGTGTGTAGATATGCAAAAAATGGTACTAAGGTTAAAATAGGATTGAAAATGAAAATTGGATAAAAGCTTGTACACTGAAAACCAGCTTATTTACTAACTGTAGAAAAATCCACAAAGGATGGAATTTAAGGATGTGGGATTTTTTTTTTACTCCCCTCTTTTTAATTATAATTTTTAAGGAAACATTTCTGATTGGATTATGTGGTAAGCCCAGCTTGTTTTATTTTTAAAAAGCTGTTATGGAGCATTCTTCTCTCGATTAATTTTTTTTTTTTTTTTTTTTTTTTAAGACCTGGCCTTTCTCCCCCTACCTAGCAATCACCTAGTTACTAACATTGAGGCATCATTTGCAATGTGCCTAGAATTGTTGATAGTAAAAAAGTTGGCACTAATTTCTTATCAGAAAGAAAATCTTATATGCTGATAAACATTGAACGAAGGGAGAACTAGGAAGCCAGATGAACTGAAACGTCTCTAATAGAGTGATGTTGAGTCTGTAACATAAATTTGATGTTGACTCACATTCAGTTTAAAAAAATATGCTGCCTTCTCCATCCCCTTTATCACCCACTTTTCCAAAAGCGATGCCTCTACAGTTGTGTTGGAATTATGTAAATTCAAAACAGGCAAATTTTAATGGTGCGGTATGACTCCCTACTAACATACCTATGTGTACAAAATTTGAAGTGATGCGAATCACTACAAATAAAATCTTAGCCAGAAATCGCTTTAATCAAAAGTTGGCATGTGGAGTTTTAAAATTTCGTGTTGCTAAGAGAGTAGATCTTAAAGAGTTTTAATCACAGGAAATGGAATTTTTTTCGCAATGCGTATATCAAATCATTATGATGTACACTTTAAGGCAAGGTTTTATGTCAATTACATCTCAAAACTGGGAAAAAATTTCCTCTGTTAAGTCACGTGTCAATACCACTTTTACCAATACATAAATGTCTAACGTGGTTTGTCAGAAGCGGTCTTGAGTTACTCAAATCTTCACAGAATTTGTTTTTTCCTTTGATGATCAACTGTGCTGTCTTCATCTCTCATCCCATTCTCTCCACATCATATCACTAAACCAGCCCTTTCTATGAATTTTATACCATTAAATCTGATGGATTTGGCATTGTTAAATGTTCTCTCTTTCTTGAAATAATATCTTTCCCAGGCTTGGGGTTTTTCTTCCCTTTCTAGCTACTTTGTTTTTATTTGCAAACACATCCTATCAAATATGACATCTATAATACAGCCAACCGTGAAATATTACAGTTTTCCTAGTTTCTGTCCTCAGCTCTCTTCTTTCACACCAAACCTTGCCTTGGAAAATCTCATTCATGTGTTTGACTTTAGTTATAATAGGCAGGAGAGTTAGAAATACAAATCTCCTATTTCTTATGTGCTATGATATCTGCTCATCTTCACTGATGGGTTTGTTCGCTTCTTTCCAATTCCAGCCCCACCGTGGTTATCTGAGTTACCATAAACTCTCACATGGATCATGCAGTAGGTTTTGGATTGGTCTTCTACACTTACTCTTGTTCTTTTTCCAATTCAAAACCCGGAAGCCAGAGTAATGTTTGAAGTGCGAATCTGATTTCTTCTCGTGTCTAATCACCTCATTTTTTAAACTTTCCATAGCTGCCAGGATGAAGAACACAATACTTAAAATTTTCTGTACAGCCTTGCATGGTATGTCATTTAAATATTTCTCCAGACCATTTTGGTGCCATACTTCCTCCTATTGTATTTGGGACAGTTACCTTAACCTTAATTTTTTTTTATTTTTTCTATGTGCAGATTTTCTTGTATATGCTATTCCTTCTGCCTGGTACACTTGGCTCACCCTACTCAACCTTAGCCTAGCTTTCTATCTTTGGTTCTTCTTGGTTCTTCTTTAGAAAAGTAGTTCTTGACCACCTTAGCCAGATCAGTTGTCCCTATTAAAAGTTCTTAAGTACGACGTACACCTCTGTCTTGGACTGGTGGCTATTGTCAACCAACAGTTGTGCAATTTGAGTCCTTGAGAAAGTTTCTCTCTAGTTGGAAATTAAAATTTTAGGGTTAGGGTCCAGAAGAATAGGAACACTGTTCGATTTCTTATTACTGTCAAACTTCACGACTAAGCACAAAGTAGACAGCAGAAGTATTTGAATGAGTGACTGAATGCATTCATTGAGAACACTTGAGATTCTATTCTTGTTTATAAAATAGTAAGTGTAAATTCCAACTATCCCTTTTTGGCCAAAGCGCATGAAAAAATAGAAGCATTGGAAGAAAGTACTAAAAAGAAAAAAATGAATGGGTTGTAGGTCAGGTGATGCAGGTTTTGGCATTGAATCTTCAATTTACTTGTACCACTTTAAGCAAGATTCTGCCTTAATATCTTTAAAATGGAAAGAATAACAATAATGCAATAACAAGAGGCTAACCTCTATGAAAATTTAGTATATGTAGCACACACCAGATTGAATGATGTAAAGGCATCATCTCACTTCATCCTTAGAGTCCCTATGAGCTACATATTAATATAAAAAAGTGGCATCTAATATTCATATAGTACTGTGTGCTCAGCACTATTTTAAGCATGTTATGTACAAGTTTTTAAAAAGTTGTTTATTTCAAGAGGGGTAGAGAGAGAGGGAAAGAGAATCCAAAGGAGTGGATATCCGTGCACTGATAGTGCAGAGCCTGAGATGGGGCTCAATCTCACAAACCATAAGATAATGACTTGAGCCAAAATCAAGAGTAGGATGCTTAACCGACTGAGCCACCAGATACCCCACATGTTACATATATTATTTAATATTAGCTAACAATGTTGTTAGGATTAGATGAAATATTTATGAGAAACGCTCATAATGTATATCAGAATTTGGTTGCAGGTAATTATATCTGTATAATCTGGTTAAAAGTACATTTTATTATAATACGGGGATAAGTTATGCTATATTATGGCTAGTATCATACTATGTAGGTGAATTTATTCTAAATTTCTAAAAGTTTCTTGACTAAAACTTTTTCTTTTATGCCCTCTTTTACAATGATCCATTGCTATTCAATTTTCACTTGTGAGAATTTTGGCATATTTGACATTGCATATTTAGTTTTCACTACTCTTTAATGCTGTATGGCTAGAGGGAAATGCTGTTTTACATTCTTACCATGTGAGATAACTGCAGAGAGTCGATAAATTATTTTTATACCCTGGAGGCCTATAAAATTAAATTTTAAATATGTTCACAGGCTCAAAAATCAGAACTGTTGGCATATCATAAACAGGTTTCTCTTACATGTATTGAGATATTTCATTAAATTAGAAATAATTACTCATTCATTTTGCAAAACTATTTGGGATAAAAGAGACAAATGACCTGTGGTCATTTTCAACTATTGCAGAAGATACTTTAAATAGTGGGGCATCTTTTCTTAGACTGCATAGAATACTACATTAAATTTACTTGTTAGGCACTAAATTGCTTTCTGTGTGAAACCTTATGGGAAATAAAAAGAATGGAGGAAAAGTATTAAAATGTTAACTTATTGCATGAAGACTGCTTTCTATTTTTAAGTTATAAGTGTATAGTTTAGAGCTTTCTTCAAGGCACAAGTTCTTTACTTACCATATTTGTGTTGGCCAGTCAGCCCATTAATAGTTAACTCCCAAGTATTTCCTAGCAAATTTTTCATACTCCCAAATAGCCAGCAGGAGTGATAATAGTGTGTAAAATCACACTGCGTTTACTTCCCAAATAAGGACACTCTGAGAACAGAGAGACTTGGTTTTAGTTCTGCTGTATACATAATTGAGTTTTTGTATTTCATCATGTGTGAAACAAGGAAATTGTACTAGAATTTCACTTACTCATTAGTTAAAAAAACAGGTGATTAGTAAATGTTACTATGTGCCAGGCACTGTTTTAGATCCTGGGAAAGACAAAATTCTTCAAGCTTACTTTATTTCTAGTAGAAAGAGACCGAGAATAGTGATAATAACACTCTGTGATGGAATAGCATTGTTATTCCATGTCTTCTGTAGAAATATTTTTCACCTTAATTTTAATAGTACTTTGTGTTTACATCTATAATTTTGCTTAAGTTTTGTCATATCACTTGTTTATAAGGAGAGTTTCTTTTGCGACTTCCTCAAAAATTGGCATCATGTGTTATTTATTTATTTTTTATAAATTGCAGTACACAGAGTTACTGGACTAGTATACTTAACGAGAGTTTGTTGAGTAGATGAATACGTGGTTGGATGAATTGATTAATGGAAGAGGAGGAAATGAATAACATTTTCTGGAATAATCTCTGGCCAGTAATCTGTGTGTGTGTGTGGAGTCTTCCTATGTTTCTGAAGTCAGACATTCCTTTACCTTAGTCCCTTAAAGTGGAAGAGCGCATCCCACAGATCTCCCTTTATTAGCATTTTACTAACATTCTCGGAGATTAAAGAATTTTGGTAAGCAGTGAGGATACATACACACAACACACACACATATAAATATATATATATATATGTAAGTATATATGTATAAATGTATGTATATATATAATGTATGTATGTGTGTGTATATATACATATATATAGTTTATATATCTAATTAAATTTTAATCTCCAAAAATATATACAGAAGGCTGAAAGTCCTTATTTATTAAATTTCTTCATTTCAGATGCTGCTTAAGCTTTCTCTTCATTATACAAGAATTCCTATCTATATGCTACGTTTCCTCAATCTCACAGACCACCATTTTTCACATTTTTCACATTTTCACTAAGTTACTTATTCTATTTGCCCATATTCATTGGTCATAATCGCTTTTTTGGCAATATGACAAATTTAAAAGACTAAGGTATCATATAACTGTGATAAATACAAATAAGGGCCATTTAAAAGTATGTGAATTAGAAGTGGTCCTGAAGAAGAACTTGCTTGTGGACAAATAGAATCAACATTATTAAATAGCCATTCTTTTGATGTGGTGCACCAGGAATTAAAACCTGGTAGCCTGTATCAGCCAAGCAAGTGGCCATGGTCATGTTGGTGTTCCCATTGGCAAGAGAAAGGATTGTAATGAGACATCAGATGAAATGCCAGAAGGCCTGGCAGCCACCTCCAGAGGATAGTGAGTCCTAAAACATATAACCTGTTTGACGTTTCTCTCTCCATTACGTAGAGGAAGACTCTACTTCTCTCTTATCCACACAGTAGTCAATGCTGCCTAGGAGCAAGAGGGTTAATGTCTCAGTAGTGTTAAATGATGTCAGAGGGAAAAAATTTTAAGGAGAAATGACCACTAATTAGTTTTATGAATGTGTATTTTATTGTTTTTTAAAATGGCATTACTTATTTTTAACCTCTTAAAAATTAGTTGGGATTAATAATTTTATGAGACCCTTATTTTGGTATGAAACTTTTATTCCAAATACCTTTTATATGTGTATATTTACCTCACGAATTTATAGAAAAATATACAGTAGGTATTATATTCCTACATACTCTGAATTGTTTTCTCAAGTAGAGCAATTTGGATGTGTTTTATATCAACTTTTTAGGACTGTGATAACCATTAAAATAATCTAGTTACACATTATTAAATTGTCACAGAAAACATAACTGTATATCTAAATGTATATCTTAGTACAGATACAGCTTTTCTGTATTCATAAACGGTTTGTAAAGGTAAAGGAGAATAAAAAATTCTTCCATGTTCTAGCACTGTTTAAATTTGGCCTTAATATCTTCCCTGAAATCTAGATTTTAGTTATATTGAAAAGTGAAATCCATAAATCACCTGGGCATTGGTAGAATCATTATCCTGGAACTAAGTTCAGAGTGTCAAATTTGAATGGCATTCTGTACAAGTCATGATGAAACATTTGTGTTTTGCTGGTGCTAGTGGGATGGGGTTTTATCTGAAGGATAGAGTCCTATAACAAATTCAGATACAAAATGGCAAAATCTAAAGTCCTTTTATAGTGAAACGGCTTGATTGAAGCCATGAAGAACAATTTAAGGGATTTACTTAGTTGAAGGGGATGGCAGCAGGAGATCCAGGCGATGACTGTATTCGTTTTGGCAAACTCTGGTTTTTATACTGTTTTGGCATAGGACTTTTGTAGGTGGTTAGGATATGGTTCATTATCTCCACAATGTGAGCCATCAACAACTAATCAGACATCCTGGACTCCAATCAAGTGGACTGGCTATCTTTCTTGGGTTGGTTTGTATTGTCAATATCACTTCGTATTAACTACAAATTTACTCATTCTGTTACTCTATTCCTTCTGATGTCCCCAGGTTTCCATCTTGGATTATTTTGATACTTTTCTAGTAACCTCCCTCTAATATTTTTTTTCTGTGCAGTTTTGCCTGGTGACATTGTTTCCTTTGTTTTGTTACATTTGAAAATTTCTTTATTTCATCTTCATATTTGAAGGATATTTCGTATGTGTGCAGAAATGTAAATGGGCAAATATTTATTTTAGTACTTAAAAGATCTTGTTCAGTTGTCAATTGGGTTCCATCATTTCTATTGAGAAACCTGTAAAATCTTATTTTCAGATTTTCCCATTTGGCTTCATCTATAGAAAAATCGTTTTTATTGTGCTTAAATTTTGAAGTGCTTCTTGAAATATGTGGATTGCTATCTTTCCTAGGTTCTGGAAAATTCTCACCCATTTTCTCTTCAAATTTGGCTTCTCATTTTTTTTTTTCTTTTTCCTGATTGCTCTTTGTATCCCTTAGTAATTTTATTCTAGCTATTTGGCCACATTGTACATCTCCTATGTTTCGTCTCAATTTTTCATTTTTTAATATATACTTTTATTTTGATTATCTGCTATTAAGATCTGTTTAAAGCCTTAACACTGATGGGGCACCTGGGTGGCTCAGTTGTTAAGCATCCAACTTTGGCTCAGGTCATGATCTCACAGTTTGTGGGTTCGAGCCCTGCATCGGGCTCTGTGCTGACAGTTCAGAGCCTGGAGCCTGCTTTGGATTCTGTGTCTCCCTCTCTCTTTGCCCTTCTCCCACGTGCACTCTGTGTGGGTCTGTCTGTCTGTCTGTCTGCCTCTCTCTCAAAAAATACTAAAAAATGTTTTATCACTGCTTTTTTTTTTTATCAGACTTTCCTTTTGAGATCATTTTCTTTTTTTCATGAAGCAAAGTTTTCACATACATTTAATAATTTTTTGATGGTATATTTTTACAGTTTTTGTCTATTGAAAAATATTTTAAAATTTGTCTTCATTCTCAAATGATTATGTTTGGTATAAAATTAAATATTGGCAATTATCTTCTCTCAGGACTTTGAAAATATTATTTTACCGTTTCCTGTCTTCCCTTGTTGTTGAGTATTCTTTTAATCTAGTTGGGCATTGCTTTACATATAATCTGTTTTTGTTTCTCTCGGGGTATTTTTAAGACCTTCTCTTTATCTTTTTCTTCTTAAGTTTTGATACGAGGTTTCTAGATGAAAATTTTACTTTCTGTGCTTGATGATGGATATTCATTTATTCTGGAAAAGTCTAAACCTTTTAAAACATTTTACTGAAGTATAATCAGGCAGAAAAGCACTTTTGGGTGTACAATTTAATGACTTTTTACAAACCATGTTTATTGGTCTCTATCAGCCCGCAAATCAAGAAATACACCATTTATAGAACTCTACATGACCCCTTCAAGTCCTTACCAGTCACCATCAAGTCCCTACCAGTCACCATTTATTCTAAAGTATTGCCATTGTCTAGAATTCTATAACTTACAGTATAGCCAGTTTTTGAACTTTACATAAATGGAATTTCGCAGTACATATTCTTTTATGTATGACTTAATTTTGCCCAATATTTATTTTTATTAATGTGTGGAAGTCCACTATGCAAATCTAGTCACTGTCTTTTCAAATATTCTTATTTTCTTATGAAAACCCAATTACACATGTGTTAGACTTTCTTATTTTGGCTTCCATATATTCTATCTTAAAACTCGTTCTATTTCTAGCCTGTATTATCAGTAATGTCTTCATATGTACTTTTTAATTTATTTTCCCTTGAGCTATTTATTACCTGTTTAATGTGAACATTTGTTTTAATCTAGATCTTTAATTTTAGCTTAACATTTTTATTTCTAGAATATTCACTTATTTTAAAACATGCCTTTTAAATATCTTATTGCTCTCAATTATTCCATTTTAATCTATTTAAATATTTTAAAATACTTTTACATTCTACATCTAATAATTACATTGTATGACATATAGGATATTTAATTCTGCTATTGGCTATTTCTGCTGACTTACTGATGGCATCTTATTTTCTTAAGGTGTATGTAGTCTTAAGATATTCATATGTTGCATGAATAGTTTGTCTCTAAGAATCTCCAGGGTTCTTGGCATTTTTGAGCTTCTCTCCTGAGAAGATTTGCCTTTGAGTCTTAAGAATGCTACTGGTTTAATTTTCTCTTAGACCTTGAAGGTAGAATGAAATGGAGTTACATCTTTTTCAATCACATCTAAGCTTTTTTTCTTTTCTTTTCTTTTTTTGTTGTTGTTGTTGTTTTGCATGTAGATTCTCTATAAAAGCTAACATTTTTGTTCTTTTTTTTTTCCCTGGCGGTATTGTATTCCCCTCAGCTACAGTTTGACTAAGACTATACACTTGTGAGGCTTCCATCTTTATGGAATGATCTCATTTCTAACACCTCACCTTATGAGACCCAAGATTCTGCTACTTGGACCATATATGGCCTAAAAACCAAAGATTCTGTTTTACTGAGATGAATAAATCCTCTTTAATCGTGACTTTGGAGTGTGTATTCTTGTTTCCAGTGCTTCCTGCTTTTGCCCTCTTAGTTTAAGAATTAAACCATGTCTTTAAAATGACATTTATTATACTTTAATAAATTTATACATTTCTAATTTTTTTGTGTTGAGAGTTTGTATAGGCATCTATTTTGCCATCCAGAAATAGAGGTTTTCTTATGTCTCATTGACTATACTATTTTATTGGGTAGCTCCTCCAGTAATTAACTGTATGATTGTGGGGAAGTTACATAACTTTTTTCTACTTTGCTGGTTTTTTTTTATCGATAAAATATATTGTCTATTCCCACTGTTTTAAGGGTCTAATGGTATATGTGAAGTTCTTTGAATATTACCAGACACCTACCTACTAAGTTAGATGGTACTGTCTGTACCATTACTATTGACCCTTTGAAGAGGTTGGTTTTCAAATATTCAATTATTATATTGATGATAATTACTATGTTTATGAGCATATTGATAGCTTTTCTATGCCACACCTTTCATGAGTGCTTCAATCCATGTTGCCAACATTTATTTGCTTTTTTCAGAGTTTACAGTTATCAAAAATGTCCTCTGTTCCAAATTCCAACCTTTTATAATAACGTTAGATTACCATACAATCTGTCTTGAGACATCCATGGATGTGGAACTCAAGGAATGTGTTTGGTTTGTAGTTATCTCTTATAATCTATTACCTATCTTTCTGTATCTGGCTTATGGAAATGATACACTAAGGTAACGAGCCATATATAAAACAAAAGGATGTGATTTCTAATATTACCCATTGGCCCCTGACACATCATTCCCTAGGAAAAGGGAGAAGAGAGCTCAGTGAAGAAATACACAGTGAACATGTTAGTCTCCTTTGTCTTTGGACTGTTTCAGGAAGCAGCTCAGAATAGTTTCTAGATCCAGTGAGACTATATGTCTGCAGCTCATGTGCTTATAAAAGGTCAAACAAGAAGAAAGTATGCTCAAGAGTGTTTCTGTTGATTCACTTAAGATTCTTTTTTGATTTAATGTAGAGACCAGGATTAAATATCCTTTGGGATTAAGGTCATAGATATGACATGTTTTATTGACTTCTATCCTTGCTAGGCTAACACAGCAACACTGGTATAGTTTAAATCTAAGTTTAGGCCAGTTATAACAACTAATGTTTTTGCTTGTCGTTGTTTTACCCTTACCATGGCATTTTCACTGCTTTGCTTGAACATATGAGAATGAGGAGTATAGATTCTATTTTATTTCTCTGCTTCTGGCATAGTTTTAAAACCCTCATAAAATAATCAGGGAAATTGTCTCCATGAACAATTATGAAAAAAGCTATTCAAGCTGAATGCCTCTAAGTGAAGCTTCAAGAATGATGTTAATTTGTTGTAAGATACATTTCTGATGAGAATTATTATAAAGGAAGACAAGACATACCAGAACTCTAGAAGCCCTAAAGAAGTATAAGAGCACTCATATGACAACTTCCTTTTCCTTTTCCTCCTTCAAAATTTTGAATGGAAAATATGTCTCATTTTCACTTATTGTGTTTGAAATGGGCATTCTCAGATGAAGCTTGGCTCTTTTGAACTGTAAGCTCTCTACTTAACCATCGCAGCAGAGATGAAGCCTGCCACTTTTCTGACAATTTGAGCACATGGAGAGAATCTAAGTTTTTACATCAGCAATTCAAAAGTTTCTTTTCCTGGTACAATATTATGAATTTTCAAGGATTAGCAACACTTTTGGGGTGTTAAGAAAAGATTTTTTTCTTCAAGGAGTACATCTCTAGTTGTACCCATCTTTTCTTCTTTTTGAGAAGTCCCGTTGGTTACCATTGACTCATGAATGATTTGAATTTGTTTATGTATGCATGTATATATTTATTTTGAAGAGAGCACAAATGAGGGAGAGGGACAGAAGGAGAGAGACCATCTTTTTTTTTTTTAATCTTTTTTCTTTCAATGTTTATTTTTGCCTGTGCATGAGAAAGCGTGAGCAGGGGAGGGACAGAGAGAGAGGGAGACACAGAATCTGAAGCAGGCTCCAGGATCTGAGCTGTCAGCACAGAGCCTGTTGACGGGGCTTGAACTCGCAGACCATGAGGTCGTGACTTGAGCTGAAGTCCCACCCTTAACTGACTGAGCCACCCAGGCACCTCTAGAGACCATCTTAAGTAGGCTTTACATTCAGTGCTGGAGGAGAGTGGGGTTGCGGGGGGAGCCTGAACTCATGACCTTGAGATCATGACCTGAGCCGAAATCAAGAGTTGGTCACTGAGGTGCCTGGGTGATTCAGTTGGTTAAGCATTGGACTCTTGTTCTTGGCTCAGGTTGTGATCTTGCAGTTCATGGACTTGAGCCCCACATGGGGCTCTGTGCTGACTGTGCGGAGCCTGCTTGGAATTCTCCCTCTGTCTCTGCCCCCTTACCCCTCTTATGCAATCTTTCTCTCTCAAAATAAGTAAACTTAAAAAAAAAATTTAAAGAAGGAGTTGGTCACTTAACTGAGCCACCCAAGTGCCCCTAAAAATTTTTAATTTTGGAACTGCACACCTGTGTATACAATGACCTGTTTTCATCCGAATGTTACACAGGGGATGTAACATTCCTTGAATTCCTTGTCTTTTCCCAAACTCTTCTTCTCTTCCCATATTGGATAAATATTTCAAAGTTGGACACACTTCCACCTACAACACCTACTAAATCCTTTCTGCTTTCTTCCTCCATCATAGATCTTAACCTTGTCTCCATGCTGATCTACTTGCTGTTCCTTCTACAGGATGCACAACTTCACACCTCACTACCTCTTCACACTCTGTCTTTGCCTGGAATACAGGTCTCCTCCTGGGCGCCTTTATGTCTTTTACTCATCCTTTTGGATTCTTGACTTTCTTAGGAAATAATAACTTAAGATGCTCTTAGTCGAGAATGAGAGAGATAAGAGTATTCTAATATAGAAAAATGTAGAAACTGTCACAATAATTTGTGTATGTTTTCTTTACCTTTGAATTTTGAACTTTTTGAGCTCATGGGCTTTGTCTAATTTATTTTGTATATTTGGAGTTTAACCTAAATATCATTGTATGTTTATTGCTGAATAGGAACTCAGTAAGTACCGAGTTACTATAATTCTCATGACCTACAATTAAATATATTACTTATACAAGTATTAGTAATGTTTCTTTTGTCATTTGTCAGCTCACTGAGAAGATTCAGATTTACATGAAGTTGTAAATTCTGAAACAGAATCCCAGGTGCTTTCCAAAATTAGCATATATATTTCAGACTCCACCACAGACCGTGCTTTTGAAATGCAAAGGTATAGATTAAACTAATAAATGAGTCATTAAAAGTGAATTTTTGTAGGAGTTAATTTTTTCTCTGAGGAAGGCAGCTTTATTTCCTTAGTGGACTCTATATGAAGTTCTATTTTGCTGTTGGTTTCTAGTTCTGGCTTTTGTACATGTTAGCTATATAATATATGAAATTTGCTTTTGTGGCTCAGTTTTCTTTTGTTTAAATTTTTTTTTTTTAACGTTTTATTATTTATTTTTGAGACAGAGAGAGACAGAGCATGAACGGGGGAGGGGCAGAGAGAGAGGGAGACACAGAATCGGAAGGAGGCTCCAGGCTCCGAGCCATCAGCCCAGAGCCCGACGCGGGGCTCGAACTCACAGACTGTGAGATGGTGACCTGAGCCGAAGTCGGACGCTCAACTGACTGAGCCACCCAGGCGCCCCTCAGTTTTCTTAATCGTAAACGCGAACAATACTTGCCATGATTATCTGACAGATATGGTGAGGCTCAAATGAACCAATGCGCATGAAAGTACTTTGAAATATATAGTTGCTGTGAAAGTGTAAAGTATTATGAATAGGCAAAGTGTACTAGTTTTGCTATCATCATGAAATAGAAGAAAGTATCTTTGTGTAGAAAATGTGAATTTTACTGGATAAAAATTCCTATCAATACTTACACTAGCATTACTGGGGCACCTGGGTTGCTTGGTTGGTAAAGCATCCGACTTGATTTCGGCTCAAGTCATGATCTCACAGTTTGTGGGTTTGATCCCTGTATCGAGCTCTGTGCTGACAGTGCAGAGCCTGCTTAGGATTCTCTCAAGAATGAATAAATCTTAATGAATACTAGAATTACCATAATACTAGCTGAATGTTTACATGTGTACAATGTGCTAGAACTCCTATGAATTACCTTATTACAAATCTGTACAGTAGGAATGATAGCCATTCCCTAAGGAAGCTGAGTATTATAGTTCACTAAATAAGGTTACTCCACACTGTTGCCAAACTGTAGCATCTGTTAAAATGAAGACCACAGGCCTGAGATGGTGTCACTTAGCTTAAAACCTAATTTAATTGCAGTTTCAACCTCCCCCAGAAATGTAGTCGTAACCAATGAGTTCAGGAATTTTTTGGTCCGCACCAGTGTCTACCACGTGGGCCTTCTCCATCTTCCAAATGAAGATGAAATAATCTGTAGGAAGAGACCCTGTTGCCTTTTCTCCTAAGGGAAAGTGACCTTGCCTGGAACAATTCTTTGCTTTTGCTAACAACTTTCTTGCCCCACCATACTTGGATAAAAACCTTCCATTTTGTAACTCCTAGGAGTTTCCCTCTACTTGCTAGATGATCAAACAATTTGTGAATTGTTTAATAAAGCCAATTAGATCTTCTAACTTAGTTGGATTTTGTGTTTTTTTTTTTTAACAGATTTAAAATAATTTTATGCTTTTTTTAAGTGGTCATTGTAGGGACGCCTGAGTGGCTCAATTGGTTAAGTGTCCGACTTTGGCTCAGGTCATTCATTGTCTTCCTGAGTTCGGGCCATGTCGCGCTCTGTGCTGACAGCTCAGAGGTTCTGTGTCTCCCTTTCTATCTCTACCCCTCCCCTGCTCAAACTCTATCTCTCCCCACCCTCTTAAAAAAAAAATAAATAAAATCTTTAAGTGGCCCTTATAAGGGGGGGGAATCTCTAAATGCAAGAGTATATTCTTGCTAGTCGTGGAGTTATTTACTTTTCCCATACTTTAGCAAGCATTATTCTAAGGTGAAGATTACTTTGAGCATATTTACACATGTCTGATTAAAAGGAAAAAAAAAAAAAAAAGGATTCCAGTTATCTATTCTCAGAGTATTACACCAGGGAAGAGGGGGGGGGCGGGAAAGTGAGAAAAAATCTGTAAGGGATGCTATAGTTTCCCTTAAAATCCTCCCCTGAGGCATTTCTTACTATATGTTTCTTAAATCAGGATGTTCCATCAAATATCCCCTCTTACTCAAACTAGAGCCATTGGGATTATTCTGTTTCTCTCCCTCATCGCTACTTTCAGTCCTCATTCCATTCAGTCATTTGTCATATCCTGCTCTTCTACTTTGTACGTCTTTCTTTAGTTTTCTTCTGTTTCCTTTTCACTACATGAGTCCAAGCCAGAATGGTACTTTGCCTATAATGTAACAAATATGTTTGAATGGGTTCCATCGAATGTACTTTTTATTCCTTCTAACCCGTTCTCTGACAGCTAGATTAACATGCTCTAATTTGCAATGTAAAAAGTTTATACATTTGCTTAAAACAGTGTGTGGATTCTAATTCTTTGAATAAAGTTCAAAGACCTTGATGTAAGCTTTGAGTCTCTGTATGATCTAATTTACTGAGCCTAATATACTATTCTTCTCTCATTGTATGATTTTTAGTCACATTGGCCTTATTTCAGTTTAGCCAATGCCCATGCGTCTTCCAGCATTGGAAACCTATGTATGAAAATTCCTGTGCTCGGAATGCTTTGTCACCCCCATCCTGTCACCTGGCAAACATTCACTTGTTCTTTAGGCTGTGCTTTACATGTCATTTTATAAGGGAGGCATTTTTTGATCACTCTAAATTAGGTCAGATCCCTCTGTTAGCTGCTCTCACAGCATACTGTTTGCTTTTTTTTTTTTTTTTTTGATAGTCTATATCACAATAGTTTTTAAGTATTGGAGAAATTACCAGCGTAACTCAGGTAAAACACATTTTGTTTTCCTTGTATCCTATTTCTTAGAGCTGGGTAGTGTAAAAATATAATTGACTCTCTTAGAATGTGTAATAGATTATAAATGTGCTCTGAAGTTTCCTCTGTTATTCCTATGTAATGTGTTAGGCAGGATTTTGTTTATTGCTGTGTTTTAGGACTGTAACAAAGTGCCTGGCACAGAGTGGGTGTGCAATGACCATTTAGTAACTATGTGAATACATGAAGTTTCTCTATGAATCATCTAGAACTCTAGGATTCTACCTAGGATAGAATAAAATACCATGCAGGTATTCCTACTTACATTAGTGGAGACTATCCCTTATTAATTTCTTCTAAAAATTAAGGGCTCTTGTAGATATGCTAGCTAACTTCTATTTGTTATTGTTGATAATTAACGTATGTATTATCATTTAATTTTCGAGATCACAGTCTGAGTTGGATGTTATTTTTACAAATGAAGAAACTAAGTATGGCAGAGACTTCTTTTCACCTTCCATATCCTTTTCTCCTTCCATTAAAAATAGAATTTTAGTGGGCACATGGTTAGATCACATTTCTTTGACTCTTACATTGAGATTTGGCTGTATGGCCAGTTCTCTCCAATGTCTTCTAAGAGAAGCAATGTATGCCACTACACCCTGGAGCTCTTCAGAGAATGGATGTGTTTTTCTGCATCCCTATAAGCAGGAAATAAACCTCCAATATACCTGTGCCATTGCAATTAGGAGTTCAGTTTTTCAGCAGTATAGAACTGGACTCAGAAACTTAAGTTACTCCCTGAGGCCACCAGGTGGCAACCAACCTCGACTGCTTGGCTCATAGACCATCCATCTCTTCCAAGGACCTCTCTGCTGTGGACATAATTTGGAAAGGTCTCTAGTTTGTGCACTTGTTTAACCCTGGTCATGTATCCTAGTTCTTATGTGATTTTTTTTTTCCTCCAATGTACTTTTTAGGTGTTAGTATGTTTCAATTATTCATTCAGTCATTTCTTCGGTTTACTTATAATGAATGCCTATTCTTCTGAAGTAGATTTAAAGACCAGTTAAATAGAGTCCCTACTGTTCAGGAACTCATACCTTATTCGTGGCCAGGAGGAGAGATAAAGATTGTTAAATAATGAAAACACAATTAAAAAAATATTGCAGATAGCAGAATGTGAATACAGGTTTAAATGCTATAAGAAGGAAGTGCCTGTCATGTTTCTGATGATTAATTAGCCAATATCCTGCCTAATTTATTTTCTGCCGTACAACTCAGTAAAGCCAGAACACTTCTGACATCTCTATTTGGGATAGAGAAGGTTTAAGCTTAAAAGAGGAGGCCTGTGATGAGAATCTAACCCTTCATCTCCTTGTAACAACCATTATACATTGAGCTCTACAGGTTTCTAATGAGATCTAAATTGTGTCATTAGGCAGGTAGTTTGGTTTCATTATCACCAATTCTTTCAGTGTGGCAGGGATAATTTTTCCAATTAACCAAGGAAAATCACTGTCAACCAATCCTATAACTGGACCAATGAGAATGGTTACTGAGAAGTGATTGGTTTAAACCACAATAGTGTGCTCAAAAGACTTTAGAGGAAATAATTCTAAGGGACATGTCTGGACATCAGTAGTTTTAAAAATTGATCTGAATATTGCATTTGCTTATTTTAGGAAAACTCACAAAATAGAATATTTTCAGAGATGTGATGAATTCTCTTGCTCTTCGAACTCTTGTATCTTTTCTGTGATTACATGGGTATTCTTAACCATAGATTCTTATGTCCCTGCACATATTCAATTCACATGCTCACAAAACACTGATTTTATAGTGTTGTCTCTATTGTCGAGAGAATTAGTGCAGGTAAGCCAAGTTTTAAATACATTAGTTGTCTTTAACTGACATAATATTTAAAATTTAAACCAATTTTGTTCCATTAAAAGAGATAAAAGCAGGAATTTTATATCAATTTCTATGGTGCCATTTCCAGTTTCCTCCTAATCTTTCACGTAAGAGCATATCAATTTTGAATTAATAGAAATCTTTATAGACCCCACTTAAACTTAGCTTTAACGAAAATACATGACCTTTGATGCATCAAGTTGTAATCATATTCTAGGGCCTTCTAAAGATAATGGCTTAAGGAATGGCTCTTATTTCATGGTCTTAACTTCAGTAAGACCAATGGTTAATAATTTCAAGTAATAGAAGTACAGTTTTTATAACGATATGTTATTCAACCAGTTTCTTTTGTTATGAAAATGAATACCTTGCATTGCTTCAGCATTTATGTACAGCAAGAGACCATTGAATAGCAAAAAAATAATTTATTTGGCATTAGTTTTTAGTTTTACTGTTTGTTTTATAAATGCAAAAAAAAATTTAGATGTTGAGTCTTTTGCAAATGTAAATTGAGAGAAACAAGCTTTTCTTACTTGAAGCCCTGTGCTTTGTTTATATATGTAAGGTGAAAATGATGACAAATGTTATTACTCACCCCATATCATCCCTTTTCAAATTTATTTTTGTTTATTTAATGCCTTAAATTATATTCTTTTTTCTTTTTTTATGTTGTTTTTTATTTAATAATATTTATACTTAATATAAATAAATGTATTTATTTATTTTTGAGAGACAGTGTGAGTGGGGGAGGGGAAGAGAGAGAGACACACAGAATCTCAGGCAGGCTCCAGGCTCTGAGCTTGTCAGCACAGAACCTGATGTGGGGCTTGAACTCACAAACCGTGAGATAATGACCTGAGCTGAAGTTGAATGCTTAACTGAATTAGCTACCCGGGTGCCCCCCCCCCCCCTTTTTTTTGTAGGCTCGATCCCCAATGTGGAGCTTGAACTCATGATCCAAGATCAAGAGTCACATGCTCTACTGATTAAGCCAGCCAGGTGCCCCTCCACTACTATTATTTAAGATGTTGCTTGTATAATCCTCATTTTTCACATGTTCATCTATTGCAGTTATATAATAATTGTAAACCAAATCTCACATGACTATATAGTGTTAAAATTTTGTAGAAAGAAATGTTTTAGAGTGAGGTCTTCAGTACTATTTTAGACTCACTTGGGACTAACTTCTTCAGAGTCAGCAATTTGTGTGTGTGTGTGTGTGTGTGTGTGTGCGCGCGCGTGTGTGTGTGTTTGTGTGTGTTAGCAAAGCAAGCCAAAGGGCATGAATTACTTGTATTAAATACAATCCCTTTGGTCTTCTCTATCAGTTCATGCAAAGATTCTGTCTGTCCTATATGTTTAGGCAGAGAGTTAGAGATGATTGAGAGAAAACAAAATGTAATGGTATTAAGTGACAATTTCAATGAGGAGCCTCAGGACAGACCAAGAGATCTGATGGGAATTCCTTCCAAGAGATCTATTTAATTGGGATTTAAACATGTTTTAAAAGCTGAGATGAATAATTCTCCTAGGAAAAAATGTATCTAATAAGTAAAATTACTAATTGAACTGTAATGCTGACCTTTAAAGTAACACACATGATTAAATGCATATCGTCAGAGTGGCTTTCCTGTCTAGATATAAGGCTTTTAAGTGTTTCGTTCTTCCCTGCTTATTGACTTCGGTTAATCTATTCTGCGGATTTATACGTGATGTACTCAGGAAAGTAGAAAATAATTAACCACTACTTAGGTTACTGTCAAGAATGATGAAGTAACAGATCACAAGGCTTTCATAGACTACTGGCTTCACAACATTTTAAATCTTGGGGATCTCGTCAGTATTACCTCTAGTACAGCATCTTTGAGATGAGCCTTCTACTTTATGAAAGGGATACATGATGTCTTATAAATTTAACCTAATAGGAACAAACTTCAACAAAAGTAGGGTTTGAGAGCTACGTGTGACTGAACGCTAAGAAGCGAATGATTGCTAGGATACTACAGTTTTGGAAAACCAATAGGTGTAGGAGGGGAGAAAGAATCTCATTGCTTTTGTGTAGAAAGTGAATTAACTAATGATGTTTGTAAGGCTGTGTTACATACCAGGAATATACATTTAGCAAGTAGAATTCTCACAACAACCCCATGAAGTAGAGACTGTTATTTTTATTTTTATTTTTTGACAGATGTAGAATCCTGGACTTATTGGGGGAGATTAAATAACTTCCCTGAAGTCCTTGTGCTAGAAATCGAATACAGGTCTGTATGGCTTCAAACTGACACTCAGTTCAACACTGTTTGGAAAATGAAGCAATAGATTTTAATCTGAAAAAGAGTGAGGATTGTTACTTGATGAACAGAACCATGGAGATTAAAGGAATAACTTCTACAAGGGTAAGGTAAACCAGGAAGGCTTCACCACGGGATCCTTTTGAGGCTCAGGGTGAAGGCTATTTTGTAAAGAAACAGACACATTTCACATTTTCTGCTAGGCTTCATTTTAAAAATGCAGAAAATCCGAATAGCTGCTTTCATTTTCTACTTTGTTCTAAGAAGAGACCCACTTAAAATCAAGTGTCAAGTCAGATATGAATCTGTTTGTACTTGTTTTATATATATATTGCCCACTTAAAATTCATTATTTCATACTCATGATTTAGCATTGTTCTTTTTTACATAATTAATATAGGATTCACTGTGGAGCTCATACAGCTACCACCTTCAGCTATTAATTAAATCATTCAAGTCAGAATGGTGAAATCTTGATGCCAAGTCATTTCTCTTTTTGTAAAGATCATCAGAATCACCCATAAAGCAAACAGTAACCTACTTTAAGTTCTGCAATAAAATTATTTAGAATATGATGACAGTTTGGCATTTCATCTAAGACTGTGTCCATGTATGTGCTGGGAATTGGTTTGATTGTGACAATAACAACTCACATGGTGCTTTTCTGATGGTTTAAACATCATGATTTACCACAAATCTGTCATTTGTTTGCTGTTACTTCTTTAAGAGTAGAAAGAATCGTTGTGAACACTGCCTCAGCAATAAGTTTTACGCACGTGCTCTCAATTTACTCCTATTTAAAGACCTATTTATTAGTGTAAGAAATAACAAAATGAAAAAATTCCATTTACTTTCACTTAGATCAGAAAACAGCAAACTTTTCTTGTAAACGGCCACATAGTAAATGCTTTTCACTTCCCCATGGCTGGTCTATGGACTCTCACTGGGTAGAGGCAGCCATAGACAAGACATAAACAAATGAGTGAGTCATGTTTCAATAAAACTTTATTTATAAAACCAAATTGTGGGAGCATCTGGCTTCTGATTGTAGTTTTCCCGTCCTTAGATCAACAGCTAATCTACTGGAAAGATGTGGTTAATAGAAAAGAGAACTTGAGAAACAAGAAATTTTAGATGTTTTCTGCCATTTGTTACTTATTTTTAAATGAGACAACTAAGGCCTACAAAGAAGGACTGAGTTGCCTAGGACAGCATAGGTATTCAGTCACAAAAACAAAGAAGGAAAATCCTAGTCTTTCAGGTCCCTGCTCCTGCATCATTCTTACCTTGGTTGCCCAGATAGTCACAGAGGAAGACGACCTACCTGAATGTGTGGAAGGACACCTTTGGTAGTCTGGCAGTGCGTTTTTGTGCATGTCAATATATGCAAATCTCTGCTAATTTAAATGGGATATTTGGCAGGCTTTAGGGAACCCCATTTAGCTGCTAAGGAAGTTATCGCCAAAGAATACAAACTAGAATAAAATTGTTCCAAACCTTGATTAATTTTTTGTGGTCTGCATAGAGCTTCCTGCTCATTTATCTAATTCCCTGAGCTGAGTCTCCTCTGTGGTTATTTCTTCATTTTTGCAAAGATCACACAGCAAACATGCTCAGATTCCTCTTTCATGCACACACGCACGCAGCCACAATGGCTTACTCAGGCTTTGTGGTCCCTGGTGTGGAGGCAGATGCATGCTGTAGCTCCTTTCAAGCTGAAACTTTTCATGTTTGGAGTTGAGTGATTTTTAGCTTCGAGTGAGTTCTGTGGATTAAAGGAAGTGGTTTGACTTTGGAAACCAGACTTATCTTAGAGTAGGAGACCAAAAGTGGGAGCAATTTCCTTGAAATCTGTTTTTGCAAAGAAAATGCCTTAAATACTAAAGGCAATCTCAGTGGTTTAGACATTTGAATATGAATGTGAGTAAATCAGAAAAAACTGAAATAGAAATTCTTATAAATATAGGTCTGATAAAGATACAATAATAAGTATAAGGTATTGTAAGTATTGTAATAAGTATTGTATGTCAGACACAGTTCTAAGTGCTTTCATATATATTGCTGTATTAAGTTCTGTACAAAACCCCTCAAGTCTCTTCATTACATACAGAATAAACCCCAAATCCTTACCATGTAGGTTAATATTCATCCACATTTTTAGTATTTTTATTACTCTCTTGCATATACCATATGCCCCAGACAATAGCAAGACTTGGTATTTTTAAAAAGCTTTTTATTTTCTCCATTGGGCCAGACACTGCTTAGGTACTTCAAACACAAAAAAATAAAAATTACTTTTCACTTTTGAGAAGCTTACTGTATCACTGGGGAAATAGCTATTTCTAGACTTTATCAGCCTCCATTTCTTCCAGTTGAGTTTATAAAGACCTATGTTGTACCCTCAAATAGTTAACTAGAGAATCAGAGCAATGATACTATATATTTTGATCTTTTCATTCAAATCTTACCTTTCACTTATTACTTGAATGCTTTCCAAGGTACTATTAAGTAGAATACACGCTAAAAAAATTGAGTTTTTTTTTTTAAGCTTGTTCATGTTAAGGGAAACAGAGGAATAAGCACATATGGAGAAGCTTTTCCAAATGTAGATGGAGTATTTGCATAAGAGAAAGGAAAGCTACTAGAATTAAAAATATGGTTAAAAAAAGACATTGAAAGGATGAAAAAGAGTGAAGACTGAGAAAAGACCCTTTAATTTGTCAAGAAAGAGATCTTCAAGAAAGCATTTTTAGCAGATTAGTAGTAATAGAAGACAGATGTCTAGTAATTACAGAGGAAACAAGTAAGCAGATTCTACCATGTAGTCATTTAAGTAGTTAACAGTGAATGGAAGTAGCCCGTAGTAGCTTTAGGAACAATAGACGCTTGTGATGTCCAGACTTCAGAGTTGCCATTAGTTACCTGCATTATCCCTAGGAGATTCCTTGGCTCTGTTTATATTAGTGTACCTACACGAAACATCAGCATTTGAAAAATTTCTTCTTTTGATACTGTGAAGTCACTATGGTCAACAGACAGAGTATATTTTTAAGGAAATGAACCCTAATGGACCTTTCAAATCATTTTAATAATCCAAAAGCAACTATCTTTGGGGATATGCAAGAGCTTGAAGCAGTCCATAGAAAACCTAGAAGAAATAGGATTATTTTGAAGGCCAGTCTTGGCTCCTTTTTCATGGGTTCATATACCAAAGAGTTCTTTGTACCAATTTTAAGTTACAAATACATTTTTAATAAAAGTGTTCTCAATTCTTAAAGAATATCATAACTTTAACACTCATTTACTTACCAAACACAGAGAACATGCAGGTTTCGGATAATATCAAGTCTATAACTGGGGCCTCTTTCCTTACTTCAAGCATAGTCTGATTTAGGAGCAGAGCTGGCATGATGGCTGAAAGTTCCTTTTTCCTTTATTCTCTCATTTTTGATAGGAGTAAATTAAAATTCAGATCAGAGACCACATTTTTAACATCTGGTCTGCCTTTGTATTTTAAAATTTTGGCAGGGGGAGTTTCATGGACATGTTTGGATATTAGTGAAGAAAAGTTGGATTTTGATGTATAAATGAGAAAAAGAGCAGGCAGTATCACACTGTTTATTTTGCTTAGACAGTTAATTAACTTTGCTTAGATTTCCAAAGATTTTTACTACTACTTAGTAGGAATCATGAAATTTTACTCAATCTTAGGGCATGTAGTCTAATACAGCAATTTCTAGCTTTGAGGATTTAAGGGAATTATAACTTTTTATGAAAGTTAAAAAACTGATACAGCATTATCAAGGCATCTTTTTGGCAAGACTAGTGGATAGCTGATGTTTCTGTTTAACTCAAAATTATTTACCTTCTCTCTGGTAACATGTACCCTGATTTTCTTAGAGGGTCACCTCTTCCTCATGACTACTCCATTTTGTTCAGAGGGTCTGACTCTGTCTTTGGGTTTATGAGTAAACGGACCATTTTTAAAATGATTTATACATATATATGTATATATGTATAAAATTTATATTTATATATATTTATATTTATATATTTGTATATATTTGTATATATAAAATATAGAATGTTATATGTAAACACAAAATATATATATATATATTATATATTTTTTCTATGTGCCAATAAATTCTGTTTAGCTTAAACTAGTTAGAGTGAGGTTTTACATATGTGCAACAGAGGGAGTTTAGACAGATATAGCAAGAAAGACCATTTCGATATACAAACAGCTACCATTTTTATCACAGTCATTTAAATTTTTAAAATAAATTTTATTTATTTTACTTTCTAGAAAGCATGTAAGTAGGGTGCAGAGGGGTGCTGAGAGAGAGAGAGAAGGCAAGTGAACATCTCACCACAGCACACCTAGGAATGGCTGGTCCATTAGGATGGTAACAGATCTGAGACTCGAGAGCAGGGTTAAGTTTCACTTCTGTGAGTAAGTATTGTATTTTATCAGGGAGTTACTTAAATTATCTTTATCTTTACCCTTCAGTTTTTAACGTGAGCAAGTGATTTCTGTATAGCTACCTCATATTCTATTTGTGAGGGGAAAAGTCGGCTAATTTATATAAGAATGTTCCAAAGTTTCTAATCACCATAGTGCATAGTTATTACTTAGCTATGATTATGACTTGAGAGCTAGAGAAGTTTTAATCTCCAGTGACTGGCAAACTAAGCTGTGTGTCTGCTTTTGTGCAGAAGTTTTCAAAGATTAAGACATTCATACCAGTCACTACAATATATGGTTTCAATTTTTTTGCTAATATTTTGGGTTCAGTTTTACTTTGATATAAAATGCACATCCATTGAGAATGTTGGAGTTAAATAAAATATTTTTCAAGAATGTTCACATTGTGTGAAGAAATGAACATCTGTTTTATAGGCTAATTATGTGATGTGGAAGGCTTTTTGTTGTTCATAGCTATGTTTTGAAGGATTGGTCAACGAGCCATATCATAAACACTGTTAAAATGGGATTTTGGTGGATGAATAAATCAAGTTCTTTTCTATATTCTCAGCAGATTTTTTAAAGAGCCCTGTTTTTAAATGAATTTTGTAACCAGAATAAAACAACTGACTTGAAATAATTTCAGCAGATAAAAAGTCTGATTTAGTGAAGTCCAGTGCTTCTTTAAGAGGGGACTATTCTCTTTGATTTTTGTTATTTTCAGTTCTGGACAATAAACTGAGTTTCTGTGAATTTGGGGCCAATGGAGAGAGATGCGGTATGTTTCTGTGAAAGAAAACCTTCATAGTGGAAAATTTGCATCACATCCAATCACATTTGGCAGAAGAAAGAGGAGAAATAGGAAAACACACAAAGCTGTTGCTCAGAGGGGTCTCCAGGCCACCAAGCCCCCTCCTTCCCTGAAGGGACACGGTGTGTCAGTTTACATTGTCGGCTTACGGGCAGCTTGTCATTCAGATTCGTGTTTCTCCTTCTCCTCTCAACTTGCCTTAGAAGTTTCCTATTGTAGGGACCAGAAGTAATGGGCCATTTTGCACAGTTGATAGGAGCAAAGTGAAAGCAGCAATTTCTCCTTCAGAAAGCTACTGAAATGTCACCTGCAGTGAGCATATGTTTGGCAACAAAAAGGTCATGTACTTGGCCATTTAAACAGTTTGATCGAAACAAAAGAGTCATGGGTTTTTGGAAGGGCTACAACTTTATTGGAGGTATTATGATTCGGCCCAAATATGTCAGCACCTTTTTTAGGCTGGCAATCAGGTGGACACTACTTCAATATTTTTCCAAATTGAACTGATCCACTGATTATACCTGTGCTGAATGTCTTCCACAGCTGTGGCTTTGCTAGATAACATTGATTTACCTGCTTCTAAAAAATACGGTAAATGAAGCACGTGGACTCTGGAGCCTGACTGTTGTGAGGCTCAAGTCCTAGTCTGTCATTAGTTAGCTGTAGGACTTTGGGAAACTTACCTAACTTCCCTGTGCCCCTGTTTCCTACGTGTAAAATAGGGGCAAAGGTTGGTTGTGAGGATTAAATAAATTAACATAGGTTAAGTGCCTGGCATATTGTAAGCATTCTGTCAGTATAATTATTACTTTAAATTATGATCATGATCCTTTTTTGTTTGTTTTACTAAGAGAGAGTGTGCACACTAGTGGGGGAGAAGGGTAGAGTGAAGGAGAGAGAGAGAGAATCCCAAGCAGGATCCTGTCAGCACAGAGCCCGAAATGGGGCTTGATCCGATGACACTGGGATCATGACCTGAGCCAAAATCAAGAGTTGGATGCTCAACCGACTGAGCCACCTAGGCACCTCTAAACGTTGATACTTTACTCAACCCTTTTTTTTTTTTTTGGCTTACCCAGAAAAAATAATGGTATTGCAAAATTGATTCTGAAATACTTATTGACCATTAGTTCTTGAATATCTGTGGTGATGTCTGACATAAGCATGTGTGTGACAAAGAATAAACATTGGCAGCTTTCGAGAGACCTTTGCAATTTGTTTTGACTGGATCAGTTAACAAGCAAGCAAAACATGTATAGCACTTGATGCTATCTATATTGAAGGCACTGAGCAAGGCATTGGAAGGTCAAATAAGTTGAGTCCTTTTTGGATGATTTGAAGCACCTTGAATCTTAGGGTCACATTTCTGTGCATCTAGGTTTAACATAACATCTGGTTTCTAAGACAGTGCCTGACACATAGTAAACATTTGTTGAGTAACTATCATTTTAATTTACAAAGTAGGTTCACATATAACATCTCATCAAGAGTTTCTCAAGCTTGGAACTATTGACTCTTCTCGGCCAGATAGTTCTTTGTTGTGGAGGGCTGTTCTGTGCTTATAGAAAGTTTGGTAAAATCCCTGGTCTCTGCCCACTAGATTTACTCTTCCACTTCACCTCAACTATGATAACCAAAAATAAATGCAGACTTTATGAAACCTCCTCTGGGGGTCAAAATTACCTTCATTTGAGAACCACTGATTGTCATTTTATCCTCAAGCTTTCTTATGGGAGTGATGATCATTATTAGGTTTCTAGTGTACAGCTAAGCAAACTAAATTTTAGTGTTTAAGTGGCTTATGCAGTATCCTTTGGCTAGTGATCTATAGAGCCACGATTTGAACTTGGAAGGGGTTTTGACTGAATCCTATGCCCTTCTGACTTAAATGATTGTACACAGCATAAAGGTAAATTCAATTGAAGCAGGTAGAGTTTACATGGTTCAGTAGCATTCAAAGGCCACCTGGCTGAGGTGGGTCTTTCTGGTGTAGGGACCATATAGCAACTCTTCAGCTAGGTTTCCATTCTCAGGGTCATCTTGGTCAAGAATAAAAATAGCCACAGTGATTGTTGCCCTGTAGTATAAGTAAAGTAGACAGAATGTCCCCTTTGGGAGTATCCCCAGAAACAAAGTGTCTGTCTTGTTTAGAGAGATGGGAAGAATAGCTTACTTAAGTTTTCTTGGTGATGGACCCAGCTTGTTGATATGGAAGGACATTCTGATTGTTTGTATTTATGGTAGTCTAATTTCCTTTTCTTTCTCTTAGAGAACAAAATATTCAAATCTTTCCTGGGGGAGGGAGTAAGGTAAGGAAAAGAGCGCCCGCTGTCTAGAGTTTGGTCTAAATCATTTGTGCAGACCAACCTGTGAAATACAATTGCTGCCTCTTCCAGGTGGGTTGTACAGACACAAGAGATCTAAATTTTACATAACTGTGAAAATAAATTAGGGCTTCTCCAGATGATGCTCCCTGAACTATAAATCTCCTTTGCAGTTTCAAATTCTATCTAAACAACTTGGCATTAAAATTCATTCATTATGATAAGCTGGGCTACAGCAGGTGTAAGCAATGATCACGATTCATATAAAGAGGCCAGAGAGAAAGAGAGAAAGTGGGAACAACAGACATGGAATGAGGAAGCTGAAGAGAGAGTTGGAGGATACCATGAAAATGAACGCATGAAAATGATTTATATGAAGAATTTGGTTAAAAGGAGAGAGCTTTCCGTTTTTAAAATCAGATCTGTTTATATGCATCACTGTGAACCTAAAGACACTCAAGACAGATTTTAACTAAGAAAGTAGGCAGTGACAGAACATGATTCGACAGGTTTATTATTTCCAGAGTTATTAACATTATCAATAAAACATTTATTACATCAACACCAAAATCAAGGTAGTTAAAGCAAAGATGGAACTCAAAGCGTTCAAACCAAGGCTTTGCCATCATGACGTATAACTTTATGAACTTAGACCAATGGTTCTCAGATTTTAGCTTAACATGAATTATATGGAGGGCTTGTATAAACAGATCACCAGGCTTCAACCCAGAGTTTCTGATTCAATAGGTCTGGGGTGATGACACAGGATTTGACTTTATGACAACTCTCCTGTGAAGCAGATGACAAGAAGGCCATACTTTTCCAATCCTGGGCTTAGGTCGTCATTGGACCTACACAAACGTTGTTCTCCTTGCACATAGAATGTGACTGAAGACTATCTACCACCACAATATTTCTGTGTGGGGAAGTCTTTTAAAAGTATAAATTAAAAATAAAATTCTTTCAGCTGCAATCTAGGACTATTCCACTGGTTTGACTTATTTTAGTGGGAACATAATCAGATTATTCTAGCACACCAAGCCTAGCAGTGGTAATTTTATTTTTTAAAGTTTTAATTAATTTTGAGAGAGAGGCATGTGTGCAAGGAGGGGAGGGGCAGAGACAGAGGTTGAGAGGGAGAATCCCAAGCAGGATCCTTGCTGTGAGTGCAGAGCCTTACGTGGGGCTCTGTCTCACAAATCATGAGGTTATGACCTGAGCCCAAATCAAGAGTCCAACATGTAACCACTGAGCCACCCAGGGACCCCCCAAAATGGATTTAAATTTATTTTGGGGGAACAGAATATTGGCTCTCAGACCTTTTAAGATAGCACACCTCTGGCTATGTTTGCCTTTGCTTCCTGATTACTTTTGACAGAAAATGGGAAACACTTTTGTAACAGACAGAATATGGAAATAACCCTTCCACAGATTATTGATAATCCATTTTCAACTTCTCAAAATTCTAGAATTCTAGATAGCACTAGCAATTGCTATCCCTCTATATAGTGTTAAGTTTTATACTAATATAGTAACTTATAAGCTCCCTTTACAAATGACCCACGGAGACCCCTAATTGAGAGAGAGTAGCTAACCTGAATTATATGGATTTCCAGAAGACAAATATGTTATTAATTAAGACGTAATGGTGATTTGAGTTATTTGTAATCTCCTCCTCCATCCTTTATGTAGTCACATAAACAAGAAGAGACACTTCAGACATCTGGGAAATTAAATTATTATTCACAAATTAGGAAGAATTCCTACATGTTTAAACAAACATATTGAGTCATGCTATGTTCTAGGCACTATGCCAGTTGCTGGGGAAACACACTTAAATGAATAATTGATTCTAGTTTTTAAGAAGCTTACAATGTATGAAGAAGACAACTTACAAATAACTAATTATGTATAATAAATACAAAGTGAAAACTGCTGCAATGGGAATACATACAAAAAAGTATGAGAACAGATAAAGGGAGTAAACAATAGAGTATGAATGGGAAACTGTTTCTAGAAAAAAAATGCCTCATAAGTTACCAAAGAAGCTTCTAAAACTGTTTAGCTGTTTAAAACCATAAAAACTATATCTTCAATAGAGCTAATTAGTAGAAATAAACTGCCAGAAATTTCTAAGATTCTTGCTTTACATATTATTCAGACCCAAATAAGTATACTCATACTCTATTATCTTTTCATACATCCTTACATATTCTGAATGGTTCTAAATGGTTCACTGTATTTGAAATAATGATCATTTGCTGATGAGTAAAAGGATATCCTGAGGCTGGTAATCATTTACTATTATGTTTTACTACTGTTCCTCAAATACATATATCAAAGTGCTTGTTTTCTTTTAATCATAGATATTTTTGAATCTGGATTTAATAAAATATTGAGGTTGGAAGAGAAAGAGGTTATAGTGTCACCGAATGTGAGAGCTGGGACTCCGTTTCAGATCTCTTAATATGAGCGACATTTCTGTTACATGATATTGCTTCCTTTTGAAAGCTGAAATTGAGCTGTGTTTTGAACTTACTGAAGGAGGAGTAGGCTTCAGGTGAGGAGTTTCCTCGGCTTGGAGTGGCAATTGTGTCGGTGAGTGGGTCTGGGTGTAGGGGTACATGGAAAAGTGGAATTTAAGTTAAACAGTGAACCCCAGAATTAACTTCCTTTTAAGGGAATAAAGATTTTAAAAAATATGTTACACGTGTGTATATATGTTATGTCCTTCCTGATAAGAGTCATCCCTGTGTCTGTGGTTTCCTGGACATAGCAGTAGGGTCTTTTCTGTTTTATTGACTAAGATGGAAATTACTTGTTATTGGCTGAATTGTATCTCCTCAAAACTCATAGCTGAAGCCTTCACCTCCAATGTAACTGTATTTGGAGATGGGGTCTTGAAGGTTAAATGAGGTTCTAAGGTTTGGGCCCTAATCTGATAAGACTGGTATCCTTGCAAAGACAGGAAGAGACCTCAGATATCTCTGCACACAGAGAAAAGGCCACGTGAGAACACAGCAAGATAGCAGCCATTTGCAAGCCAAGGAGAGAGGCATCAGCAAAAGACAGCCCTATTGTCACCTTGTTCTTGGATGTCTGGCCTCCAGAACTGTGGGAAAATAAATTTCTGTTATTGACCCAGTCTGTGCTATTTTATTATGGCAGCTGGAGCTAATACCTTACTTAACAGTAAGAAATCGCATATCTTGATTCTATCCCTTTGACCTTATTGGTCTCAAAATCTATACATCATGTAACAAGATGAAACTGGAAGTTACATTTTTCCAAATGGATTGTTCTAAAATATTACTTTTGAAAGGATGTATAAGCTCATTGTCTGAAAGGTTAGAAAGCAATGGTCAGAAAATGCCTTGTGACAAAGATGGAGTGATTCTATATCCTAATTTAATACGATGATGGACTGTTTGCCCTTGAAGATGTCTAAATATTCATTTAAATCTACAGATTACTTCCTGGTATATTTTAACTTTGTTTGCTCAATACGCTTCTTAAATTCATGTGTGGCATGTACTGTGACTAATGCAAACAGAGCAGCCATCAGATCCATTTCATTAATAGAAGATTAGGTGGAGATTCTGAAAATTTCCCATGAAACTTTGCATGATTCATTCCTTAATTAAAAGCAAACAGTGTTGCTTTCTGGGATTAGACCACCAAATTATGTAAGAAAAAAGAGGGAATATGTTGATAAAGGAGTGTTTGGGTAAAAATGAAAACATAACCAAACTTTGCCCCAAATGAATGCTGTTCAAGAAAGTGTGATGCAGGAATGACAACCAGAAGCATTTTTGAGTAATCTGTGGTTCTTCTAACTCCTGAAGAATTAAAATCCCCAGTGCTCCTGCAGCAGGTAGGGGTTGAGCTGCTAAGACTTAGGCAAGAGTGCAGAGACTTAGAGACTCTGGCTCCAGACTATACAGAATAATTGGGGGTTTGTTCCCACCTCCACTGCTAACTCACCACATAACCCCAGGCAAGTGAGTTAATCTTTCTGTGACTTCATTTGTGCCTTTGTCAAATGGAAATAATAACACCTACTTCATGGGAGTATTCGGAAGTTTAATTAAATTAGTGCTTTCAGCTTCTTAAATGAAAGTTGCTATAGAAATGCAAAGTGCAATTATTGAAGTCATTTTTTTTCCCTTGTGTGGAACATGATGATTGAAACACATTTATTTTAATTGGAAAATTGACTAATTGCCTAAAGGAACCTTCCCTCATGGCATGTAATACATGTGACAATAGGTCATACTTCTTTATAATAAATTGGATCATAATCTAATTCTTAATTTAACCATAAAAAATCTAATCTGTGTCAAAACAGTTACTTCAAAAATCATTTAATAGGTAAAAAAATTTTACACTTTGAGGTGGTAGCAGTGGAATCTGGCTTATAGTCTAGTCTAGAAATGTGGTGTTTGTGTCTCCCATACCACTATTTGGATTGGTTGAATTTGCCAGCTCTTTTTCTGGTGAATTGATTAATTTTTGCTTCGTGGTTTAAACAAAGAAATGGTGGTGTTTAAGAAAAAAGGATGCCAACTCTTTGAGGAGAGGAAATTTCCAACAGGAAACTATTTGTGTATATATAGTCTTGTCTGGGGTATGGCCATGTGGGCAAGTGGCTCACTGATGGAAAAGAAGTCAAGGAATTGAGAGGCACCAGTATTGGAAGATTATCTAGAGTGGTAGTGTTGGAGACAGTGATGATGAGCCAGGGCGCAAAATTCTGAAAACAAGGAGTGGGACCTGAGGGTCTACAGATGATTTTATAAAGAGGTGTAATGAGTAGTGAGGTGTGATAAGAGATTTAAAACTGAGTCGTGGCACCAATTCCCACTTGGGCACTTAGTTCCCAAGAACTAGGACTGCAGGCAGGTTTCAGTTAGAACAAGAAGGCAAAGGGAACATTGAGAGCAGAGGTTAGAAAGGTAGGAGGTTTTGCTTAGATGGGTTTTGAATGCTAGAGGACACTTAGTGGGAGTGAGAAGTCTTAAAATTCTGAGTTTTCTGAACCATATAGAGGTTAGACTTGATGACCACAGTTGTGAACATTGCATAGTGGGGTGGGGGGTAGGCAGGGAGTCCTCCCCAGGGGTGTGTAGAGTTCTCTGGCCCCCCTTTCTTTCTTCACCATTAAACACAAGGAGGATAGGGGAGGGAAAAACTTTGTTCTTAGCAAGAAAAGCCCTCTTGGCTGCCAGTGGGACTGGTGATGAGTACAAACAGAGTCCAGACTACCCTTTTATTGATTTTGCTTTATTTCCAATATGTTTTGATACCCAAATATCAGTCTTGTTATGTTTTTTTTTAAAATTAGCATTATTAATATACCTTATAAAAATTGTGAATTTTTGTTGCATGGTCATTTTTTATGCTTAGAAAACCTGTGTCTCATGCAGGTGAGTACCTTAGGCTTTGATGAATGAGGAGTCAGTAGTGGCTAGTATATAGATGACATTCAATAAAAGTGAAATCATCTCGACACAGCCTGCCTGTTAATGACAGAAAGGTAGAAGCAGGCCTCTCTGTGGGGGACTAAAACAATAGGATTCTTCTGAGGCTTAATTTCTGCAGTCTGGCCACTTGAATATCTGTAAGTTGCTGGTAAAATGAGACTTTACGACTCCTGTGTCTTGGTGGAGAGAGTAAGTTACAGAAAGAAAAATCTACATCTACATGAACTGAAGACTCTCTATGTTTGACTTAAGAATTTGGGAAGTCAATAAAGTGAACATACCATTTATATGTAGAGGATAATTTTATGGGACTTAAATTTTCTTATCTCCTTTTTACACTACAGTACTTTCGTGGCATTTAGGGAAAACAGAACTTACACAGAATGAGAATCAGGAAATGTCCCAGTATATCTAGTTTAATCGGAACAAAACCTATGTCATATACACCACTGCAAATGTTATGCCTTCTTTACCTGACTGTATTCTCTTCCTTTAGACCATTACATCACTCTCACAAGGCATTTATCTTTTCTTGTTGAAGCAGTGGGTGTAGGCAGAGCTCTGAAGGAGGTTCTGGGGAGACTCTAAAGGCAAGTTACTTTTGACTGCAACAGATGTTGCTGATTTTTAGGGAAATGCTGACTTTATATTGTGAATCTCTATCTCTCTTAGGAAAAAATGAGGAATTTCCAATGGCCTGCTAGCTGTAAGAACAGAAGGGCTAAACAGCCTAGCTATAAAAATGGAACACTAAAATTCTGCAAGGAAAAAAAAATGAAGACATCTTAATGCTTATTAGGAAGCAAATTTCTCTCTCAGTAGTTCATTAATTTGGTAATGGCTCCACGAACGGCTCCATGATTAAAGAAAGAGGTAGAAATTTAACCCGTAATTCAAAATACTTGTCCCTATTATTTAAAACAAAACTAAATATAAAGGCTGGTTGTAGAAGTGCAGACAGACATGATCTTCCCTGCTGTTGTTAGTCTAGTGTTATTAGTAGTAGCAATTGTTGTAGTAGGAGTTGTTACAGAAAGTCTAATAAGCATACTGTTCTACTGTTACCTCATAGGTAAAAACATGGGGTATTTGGCTTGTGTTATTGCAGACTCGAGACTTGGAATTTCTCTTAACCAGTTAATCACTGTGTTTAAACCAACAAATATTTGATCTTATGGATATAAATATAAAAAAATTGAAAGCAATTCACAAGTTATTGAGGAAATAAGCAGCTACTATCAGATGTTGAAATATACAATCTGAAGTTCTGAGTGAGATAATTGTTGATATTTTTAGACAATTGGTTGTTTCGTTCATTCAACAGTTACTTAATGGGAAACCACTTTATTCCAGGTACTGATTTAAGCACTGCAGATAAAAACAGGTATAAGACAACCATAATCCCAGCCGTGATGGAGTTTACTTGCTGTTTGACACTATATGAAAATTAGAGAAAATAAGCAGATAGAGGGCATGAAATTGAATCTTGCAGCTGAGTCAGAAGCAACAGCATTTAATGAAGTGAGGAATGTCTACTTCCTGTTCTTAAGAAATTCAGAGCGCACCTAGCCAAGTACTATGGACTGCAAAGTTCATAATAGGGCCTAAGTTGGCCTTTAATTACTGCATCCACGGTAAGTAGTACCTAGTTACCTAGTTAGCTGAGAATAAACTTGTGTATAACCTAAACTTCTTGTTTTATTATTAAAAGCTTTTTTTAGGGGTGCCTGGGTGGCTCAGTTGTTTAAACATCTGACTCCTTGCTTTCGGCTGATGTCATGATCTCCCTGTTAATGAGATTGAGCCACGCGTCAAGTTTCTCGTGGACAGTGAGGAGCCTGCTTGGATTCTCTCTCCTTCTTTCTCTGCCCTGCTTCCACTCTCATGCATGTGTGTGCACGCTCTCTTTCAAAATAAACACTAAAAAAAGTGCTTTATTTTTTATCTTACCCTATTGCCTGCTTTCTTTCCTTCCTTCATTACACATTCGGATTTAAACTCCCTTGTTTGGGGGGAGTTGAAATACTCAGGTTCCAAGAAGCTTTCATTGGGTATAAGTTTCAAAATCAGTCTAAACGACATCCCAGGGAGGTTAAGGCTCCCAAAGAGGAATTTCAACACAGTTCAAACCAATTTATGCTATAATAAATACTCAAATTTCCTTTCCTTATATTTCTCAGGAGCACTAGAAATTATATCCTTCCTCCAGGGTAACATACCCAGTGGGAATTAATTCAGTGACATGTTGGTTCAACTATAGGGTTTATTGGAGGAGAGTTGATAGCATCATTAGTCAGCTTCTGCAGAGATTTGGTCTAACAAAACAGCTCAAACGTATTTGGGAAAGTAATTAATTGGACTGTAGGGTCAAGGGCAAGGTCTTAAGTCTGTTTGTTTTATAAACATATAAGCTAGTCCTTCCCTTAAATTTATTTCACCAATACCACAATATACTTCTGCAGAGACAAAAGCCACATGTTTTCTTGCAAATTTTTGATGCCTATTTTCTATTTTTTTTCTTTTTTTAGTTTAAGTATAGTTGGTACACAATATTACATTACTTTCAGGTGTACAATATAGTGATTTGACAAGTCCATACGTTATGCTGTGCTCATCACAAGTGTAGTTAACATCTGTCACCCTACAACACTATTATAATAGCACTGACTATATTCCCTATGCTGTATCTTTTATCACTGTGGCTTTTTCCATAATTGGAAGCATGTAGCTCCCACTTTACGTCACCAATTTTGCCAGCCCCTCTACTCATTCTCTGGCAGCTACCAGCTTTCTGTATTTATGGGTCTGTTTCTGCTGTTTTTTTTTTTTTCCTCTTGGTTTTTGTTTCTTAGATTTTACATATAAGTGAAATCATGTGGTATCTGTCTTTCTCTGTCTCATTTCACTTAGCATTTCATTATACCCTCTAGGTCCATCTATGTTATTGCAAATGGCAAGATCTTATTTTTTATTACTGAGTAATGTTTCATTGTTTATGTTCACCCCCTATCTTCTTTGTTTATTAGTCTATGAATGGACACTTGATTGCTTCCATATCTTGGCTATTGTAAATTATGCTGCAGTATACATAGAGGAGCATATATGTTTTGGAATTAGTGTTTTCATTTTCTTTGGCCATATGCCCAGTAGTGGAATTACTGGATTATATGGTATTTCTATTTTTAATATTTCAAGGAGCCTCCATGCTATTTTTTTTTTAAATTTTTTTTTCAACATTTTTTATTTTATTTTTGGGACAGAGAGAGACAGAGCATGAACTGGGGAGGGGCAGAGAGAGAGGGAGACACAGAATCGTAAACAGGCTCCAGGCTCCGAGCCATCAGCCCAGAGCCTGACGTGGGGCTCGAACTCACGGACCGCGAGATCGTGACCTGGCTGAAGTCGGACGCTTAACCGACTGAGCCACCCAGGCGCCCCATGCTATTTTTTTTTTTACAGTGGGTGCAATAATTTACATTCCCCTAAACAATGAGTACATGAGGGTTCCTTTTTTTTTCCCACTTGTTACTACTTATCTTTTTGATTTTATCCATTCTGATAGGTAGAGTGATATCTCATTGTGGTTTTAATTTGTTTTTTGCTGATGTTTAGTGATGCTGAGCATCGTTTCACATGTCTGTTGGCCATCTATGTCTTCTTTGGAGAAATGCCTTTTCAGGTCTTTCCCTTTTTTTCAACAAATTTTTTTTTGGTGTTGTGTAAGTTCTTTATATATTTTGGACATTAACCCCTTATCAGATATATCATTTGCAAATAGTACCTTTCATTTTGGTGATAGTTTCCATTGCTGTGGAAAAGCATTTAATTTTGATACAGTCCCAATAGTTTATTTTTGCTTTTGTTTCCCTTGCCTCAGAAAAGTGCTTCTGTGGCCAATTACAAAGAAATTATTGCCTATGTTTTCTTCTAGGAGTTTTATGGTTTCATGTCTCATATTTAGGTCTTTAATCTATTTTGAGTTTATTTTTGTTTATGGTATAAGAAAGTGGTCCAGTTTCATTCTTTTGCATATAGCTGTCTAGTTTTCCCAGCACCATTTATTGAAGAGACTTTTTTCTATTGTATATTCTTGTCTCTTTGTTGTAGATCAATTGACTGCATAAGTGTGGTTTTATCTCTGGGCTTTCTGTCTTATGCCACTGATCTGTGTGTCTGTTTTTGTGCCAGTGCCATACTGTTTTGATTATTATAGCTTTGTAGTATGGCTTGAAATGTGTGTTCTCTCCTACTATCTAATATTGATGCTCCTTATGGAATTATTTGGGCTGAGTGGGCTTTATCTTGGGCTGAGAAACATAAGTAAATTCAGAATGTGGATATAAGCTTAGAGGAAAGAAAAGTTATGTATGTGGTTAAGGAGGGGGGCTTTATGACTGGACTAGAGAAGTATGTTAGGTAACAATAGAAAATAAAGTCAGAAATGTCGGGTGTATTCAGTCAGAACAGCCTGAAATTGATGTAATGGGAAGCAGAAAACTGTGGTGTGCTAATGAACAGGGAGTGTCATAATACTTTGTCAAGATGAGCCTGACAGAAGAATGCAGATTAGATTTTGTGAGGACAGGTTGGAGATAGAGCTATCTGACAGTAGAATTTTGCAGTACCTTTTATAGATAGAAGATGAGACCTTGTATCACTGTGGCACTGGGGTGAGTCAGTAAGATGGAGGAAAAAGTCTTTTTAAAGAAGAAACAACTGATTTTTGTATTTTAGTGAGTTTGAACATAGGGACTGAAAGTGATGGAAGAATTAATGTCTAAAACAGTGATATATTGGTGAAATGTAATGGTTTGATTGGTAAAACCAGCAACATAGAGAACCTAAAATTTACCAGGGAATAGTAGGCTAATATAGATGTGATGTATGACCTCAAGAAACTTACAGTCCAGGGTGGGAAGCAGACAAGGAAATGAATAATTTATTTGTAGGAAATGTGCTATAATCAAGGCAAGTACAAGGTAATAATGACAGTATAGAAAGAGATCAGATAGCATAGCTTAGGGAATAATTAGGAAAACTTTCTAGGAGAAACAAACTCTTAAGCTTATCTTTGAAACACAGGCAGGAATTAATCACATTAGAAAGACACTACAGGTAGTGCTGTAAGAAGCAGGAATAGCAGGAGAGGAATGATGAGAAGTGAAACCTAAGTGTTTCTATGTTGAGCATTATAGGTAGTTGTATTGTTGTGTTAAGGAGAGTAGACTTTATCCATCAGGGAAGCTATTGTATGAAAGATTAGCTCACTTATGGATATGTTGTCTTTTTTTTTTTAATTTTTTTAACTTTTTTTTTTTAATTTTTGAGACCGAGAGAGACAGAGCATGAACGGGGGAGGGACAGAGAGAGAGGGAGACACAGAATCGGAAGCAGGCTCCAGGCTCTGAGCCATCAGCCCAGAGCCCGACGCGGGGCTCAAACTCATGGACCGCGAGATCGTGACCTGAGCTGAAGTCGGACGCTTAACCGACTGAGCCACCCAGGCGCCCCGGATATGTTGTCTTTAAGGTAATGGAGCATTTGTGTATGGGTATCACATAGATAGCTTGAGATCCTCAACTTGGAAACATGAAATGAATTGGGAAGTCATTCAGTAATAGCTGAAACCATGTGAGAAGGTAAGTTCTAAAAAGGAGTGTAAAGAGGAAAGAACCATGGGTTTTTAAGTGATTTGTAGAAGGGGGATATCCCTAGATAGGTAGCGAATTTTAGTTTTGGAAACTGAGTTAGTAAACTTTTCATTTCTATCTCTTTTCCTTCTTGTATTTTCCCTTTGAGTTTGAGCTATACAAGGATCTGAGTCCCAGTTCCTACACAGCCTTTATGGATCATTTAGAATAACAGATTAGGGGAAAGTTAGAGCTAAAAGGAACCTTGGGGACCATCCAGTTAAGTGGTTTTCATACTTTTTTTTTTTTTTAAACATCAGAAAACATTTTCTTACAGTAAAGCTAATAACATAGGAACATTTTAAATGGTAAAAGTGAAGTTGCTTTTATTGGAAGTGGTAGGGAATGTGGTTCATTTTCCCACCTCAATTAAGGTTGTCTGTTTTTTTTTTTTTTTTTGTGGTAGACTCCAAAGGAGTCCATAGGAACCTCCAGCTCTAAAGGACAGCATTTGAAAACTTCTGACAGAGCCCAGTGTTTTCACGTACAGAAACCAAAAAATTTTCTCAAAGGCGTACATTTAGACCTACTTTAGAACTAATATTCTGCCTCTCAAAGAGAGAATAACTCATCTTTACTAACGTTACTTAGAATCACAGGCACATTAATGCACATCAGGTTTCTTGTTGGTGCATCCTTTGAAAACATAGGATAAGGAAGAGGGGGGGTAGCATTGAGAAGGGAGGAATGTCTCCTTTACTTTTCCCTGGCCTGGTAGCATTTACTCTTTTGAGAAAATCTTGTTTTGCTGAAGACAAAGTATACTTCTAAGAGAAGTCTTTACTTACAGAGGAAATAAAGGCAAAATAAATCAAAAGTTGGGTAGGTGAAAATGTAAATGCTTTTTCCTTTAAAAAATGAATGTGAAGGAGAGAAATAATGCACATAACTATGGTAGCCCTTTTAAGGTATTTTGTCCTATAATAAAATTCTATATCATGGAGAGAACAATTCACCTGAGAGTAAATGAAGCTATTTTTACCTTTTTTGTACTTCCTGTGTTTAAAAGCTTAATTTAGTAAGAGATGGGAATTTATTTCCAATACAGTACATTTGGAAAAGTTAATTTCTCATGATATTCTTAGAATGGAACCAAGTGGTTAGTGTTTTTAGGTATGAGAAGATATTCCATCTTCTTTGGTTGTTAACATTTATTGTGGGATTATTCGGTGTTAGACACTGTGAAGATGTATAAGGGAAATAATTGCCCCTACACTTGAGAAGACCACACTAACTTGGAGGAAACAAATAATGTTATGCTATAATTTCAATAATACAAGATTAATACTTTGGGAGCACAAAAGAATGAATTTTTTTATAGACTTCAGATATAAAGTAATATTTTAAGTGAATTGTGAATGATAAATAAGAATTTAATGAAAGAGTAAGAGGTCAGTCTTGAATGTGGATTATGAAAGAAGGTATAAACTTTACTCTTTAGTCTGAGTTAGAAGGTGAGGGGCTTGCTTGGTCATGGAGCATTTCATAAAGCCATAGCTGATTGGTAGTGCCCTTGGCCAAAGCAAAAAGTAAAACTGGAGAGGAATCAGAGGTCAGTATTCAAAAGAAGCATTTCCAAACAGGGTACTCAATTCTGAGTCTAGAAATGGAGATGAGAGGGTGGATTGAAGAGAGCTAGGAAACAATGAGTGAACAGAACAAATTGGGAGGTAATCGTTGAGAACAAAACTGAAATAGGCATTGATTTAGATTTTAAACATGTTTAAGTTTTATCGTATTTTATTTATGGAAATGTTATATGAGTGAAGGTACATGTAAAGAGCCAAAGATATAAGAAGGGAGGCTGAGGATGGGATGATATTTTTGTTAACTGAGGTTAAGAAGGAAAAGCAGAGTTGGGGGTGCAGGCAAAGGAAAGCTAAGTATTTTGGTTTGGAACATATTTAGTGTAAAGTGGAATATCTGTGGAGAAACATAAACATTGAAACGTAAATGCTCTGCTTTGTTACTTGTAAAATAAGGATAATAACGTTAGCCCTCCCTTTTCTATAAGGATGTTATAAAGCCTTACATGAAAAATAGAAATGAAATTGCCTTGAAAAACAGAAAGCAGAGCAATGGACAATGGAAAGGGTTCTTTTGGTTATGGTTTTTTATTAATTTTTTAATTTTTTAGTGAACATTTTTAAAGAATGGCAAGAAAAGCTAATTGCAAATTAATTACACATTTTAGCCACTTTGCTGGGCCAAACTTTACCTGAAGGGCAGAAATATCATATAAATATAAGAACTCATTACTTATCTAGAGACATGTTTGGTTTCTTTTTCAGCGCATACTTCGTATTCCAAGAGTAGTTTCTAATGGAGTTTAATAAAGACACTGGAGAGAGAATAAAAATAGTTTTTTATTATTTTGGTTCACATTGAAGTTGAAGCTAATGAATGTCTTAAGCTCTTGGGTGGGGGGGGGGGAAGAGAAACTTCACTGACAGAAGTGGCACTGACTCTATTTGTCATGACTTTATAAATGTGACTGGAATTTTTTTTTTTAATAAAAAATCTTTTTATTTTTTATAGCTGTAGATTGCATGCATATCAATTACAATAACGTCTGAACCAAGGCAAGTGTTAGAACCTTTCTTTTTTGCTATTTCTGTGTTGCCGCAGTTGCTAATTTCAGAAGAGGAGTTTGCAGTTAAATTTGATGAAGCACACCACATCTGCTCAATTTCAGTCAGATTCTAATGGGGCTGCCAAGAGGCTGCGTTAGAATTAAAAAGAATGTTTTCCTGACTCAAATAGTTACAGGAGCCTTATAATAGACACTCTGGGTCACTGAATCTGGCAAGAAGGTGCCCTAAAGACTGGATTGTAGAAGAATAGTAAGATTTGTAAAATATTAAATCCCTTTAGAGTTCTTATAGAGAACAACTGAATCTTGAGTTCTGAGGAAAAAAAATACTGATATTAGGATGTTGATAGAAGCAAGTTTTCCTCTCTGCTGAAATTCTTGGATTACAAGACAGATAACAGACATTCAGTGCTTGTCATAAAGACGTTAATAAATTTGGGATTAAATTAGATTGCATTGACATAGTGATCTTTTGGGTCATGGTTCTTTGAGAATATGATGAAAGTTGTAAATCCTCTACATGAAAGAATGTATAGCCACATATAAACACTAAATTTAACACATGTTTTCAGGGTTCATCCATCCCCAGAAGTGTATCCTTAAACTCTGAGTTAAAAAAAAAAAAACAAAAAAACCTTCTGTAATAGAGAAATATTAAGAAATATTTAATCTACGGATATATAGGAACATAAGGAAGAGGTTACATTTTGTATGGGGATGGGATTGTGACATTCCATTCTTTGACTGAATTTACCATGGTAGGCTGCTTCTAAGAGAGATATCTCTTCACTATTCCTCATTACATCACTTCCTACCCACCTCTGCCCTAGTAAACATCCACTCACTTTTATGACTTAAAGTATTTATTTCCTTCACAACAACTAGTACAATCAGAACTTATTTTTCATTGCAGCCTGTTCTAACAAAAATTTAAGCACATGAAGACTTTGTTGACAACTGTATTGTCTAGCACATAGTTTTGTTCAGGAATTATTTTTCAAATAAATGAATAATGCAGTATTAACTAGTTGGAAAGCCCATAAAACTCTATATTGGTAATATATATGAATTCATGTGAAGTTAAGAGTGATACAGGGGCACCTGGGTGGCTCAGTCAGTTGGGCATCCGACTTTGGCTCAGGTCATGATCTCGCCATCTGTGAGTTTGGGCCCAGCGTCGGGCTCTGTGCTGACAGCTCAGAGCCTGGAGCCTGCTTGGGATTCTGTGTGTCCCTCTCTCTCTGCCCCTCCCCTGCTCACATTTCTGTCTCGCTCTGTCTCTGTCTCTGAAAATAACCTTAAAAAAAAAAAAAGAGTGATACAAAGAACTTAGCTGGGTGTGTCTTACCAAGCTCAATATGATAAATTTCTCTGACCTGCTTAAATTTAAAATGGCTAATGTTTCTTTTAGTCAGTCTGTTTCTTGAGATCTCTTCAAGACCTTTGTCATAAATATTCATTTTTTGGAAATGTCTGCTGATAATGTGATACTTCCAGGTCTGGCTGCAGTAGGGAATGATATATTATGGCAATATTTTAGTTTATATTCTTTAAGAAAATGGGTGCAAGCTCTTCTAGGCAGACTATGGCACTGGTAGGGATGCAAATTAGTATTGAACTGCTTTTGTGTGTATGGTTTATCAAGAAACTTCTTGCAGCACTAAGGTATTCCTGATAACTTCTCCACATTTACCATGCTGTTTCACATCTGTAACTAGGATTAATGTTTTAAGATGGTTGTAGTTATGAAAGGTACTGTGTACTTTTGGCAAGGTACAATTCTATGTCGTTATATCATTTCCAAGTTGTGTTTAATAATAATTTATACTTGTAAAGCTTATATGGCAATCAATAAACTGAGCTTCAAAGGGGATAAGTTTTCTGCCATCTGGTTTGACATTTTGGAGACAAAGCAGGCTCTAAACAGGATTAAAATTCCTCTAAGCGTAATGGAATTGTTCAACCCAAAGGGATAAACTGTATAACATAATTTTAAGATGGGAATCAGATAAATCAGCTTGGTAAAGTCATTTTGGGAGGCTTTCTTTCTGATTGGTTAAAGGGTAGAACAATTTTCTATTCAATAGACTGTCATCAGTTGAATTCATTATTTTATAGAAAAATAGCTAAAAGAATTTGAAGTTAGTTTTTCTCCCATAAGCTAATGTTTTCATTGTATTTTTTCCAGTGTAAGCTCAATTCAAAAGAATATATTTTATAAAGCCCCCAGACCTTCTCTGGAGAGTCACTCATTATGAAAAAATTTTAGTTAAGAGATTTATTTATGCTGAGCTTGCTTAATTGTAGAACCAGAAACCATTCCATGATCTTAATTTCAGTATGGATACAGCCTACTGAATTGAGTGATATTTAGTGCCTCTGAGCCTTTTGAGAAATGACTATTTCTAGCTATGAGAAGTCAGAGATTAAGGCTTGGTGTCGTCCTATAACAGCTAAATTTTAATTTAATGCTCCCTGCCTATAGTGAGAGGTAGACCACTTTATAGTAGTTCTTGTGGTCGACTTACCATGTGGTGATGAAGACGGCAAAGTAACTATCTGTAAATGCCCATTGTTTTATAGTGCCTTAGGAACTCAAGGTGTACATAAAGGATATAATCATACCTTCCTTGTCAAGTCAGCAAGATGCCATTTTAAAATTCTGCTTACAAAAGTATCTGATATATATTTTTAGAAGGCATAGCTTTTAGAAACTCTGAAATGTCTATATTTTCCATATTGATTCTAACTCAAAGGGATACTTTAAATTTTGCTATCAATTACATTCAAATTTAGCATTTGCAGAAATGATTTGGTAATCCTGAGTGGTAAGGAGACCAGTAGGATTTTATTTTTAATTTGTTTTTTGGGGAAAAAAAGGAAAATAAAGGATTATAATATGTAACACTTACCTTAGTAGGAAAATACCTTTTATTTTTAGGAGAACATAAGAAAAACTTTATATAGTTACATTAAAAAATAAATCTTCTGTTGGAAAAATTTATACTTGTAAGTTTGGTAGATATTTTCCGGTATAAAGACCATTTTGTTAGGAATAAATTATTTCTGAAGACAGTGTTGCATTAGAAGGAGTACTATGGATTGCAAAAATGAAATGACTGAGTATGGTGATAAAATCCAAAGACTGTGAGTTTACGGTAAATCTTATCCAATTATAATGTTATATTTAGGTATCTACCATTATTTTCTCTTTTATCCTACATATTGATAATATACTAAAACACTATCATTTTATGAACTAATAGATGTAAGTTTAGATAATAAGTGTTGTGATTCAAGTGCCACAAATCCAGATGCCACGTAAACTCAATCAGACCATGATTCTGTTGTTACTTGAATGACATGGCAGTTTGTTAATGATCTGATTAATTCAGAAAATACCAGTTGCACAGTTGATTAGGATTAAGACTTTCTGAGCTCGGATTTTTTTACTGATTGGATTATGTAGGTGATTTAAAAATATTTCCCTCATAAAATTTGAGATTAAAAAAAAGTGATTAGAGTAAGTTCTTATTTCAGGCACAAAACTGATAATTTATTAAGAAAAATGCTTTTGAACTGTAAATGTTTAATGCAAATCACACTTTAAACTCTGACAATAATAAAATCTGTGCTTGCCCTAGCAGCACATACACTGTAAATTGGATATGGTGATGAAACCTTACATAGAAAACAATAGAGTGCTTTACAAGCTGCACATCTCACAAAAAAGCTGTGATCATCCAGGTTTCCAATGTGTGTGATACTATATTACATCATTAAAAAAAAAAAAAAAAAACAAGTAATGAAGACCCAGATATCCATCAGAGGCCATCTCCTTAAAAATTCATTCATTTTTGAAATTGACTTTCTTCATACAAACTCTTGATATACAAAGTACTGGCTGATTATATTTGTGATGTGTATACAATGGCAAGTGAATCCCCTAAATTTTCTAACTCTCAAAAACAGAGGAGAACTCATATAAAACATTTTGAAAGAGAAGACAACCTTGCAAAAGGACCCGAGTGGTCACTAAGTCATGCTAACTTTTTGTAGGCAAAAAGGAAAAGAAATCTTTGCTAAACTTTCACAGTCTCGAGAGTGAGTTATTTAATCCTATGACTGACAGTGAGATATTTGAGAAGTATGTTTTTACTTGTGACATTTGAAATGAATTACTCTTAAGTGTTAGCATTTTTTTTACACAATGCTTTATCTGAATTATTATATCCTTACTTTAAAAGGAAGTTGTTAGTATGTATGTGTGAAACTAAACATTTACCACAATTTAAGTTATACATTATTTGTTATAGAATATACCTTTTAAGTTATGAAACCAACCCACACTAGTTACTGCAAAACTGCCTTAGGTAAGTATTCTTAATATATGAAAAGTACGTCCAAACTCAGTGAAATGTGTGATAAATACTGATTATGTTTTTGGAGTTATAAACATAAAATATTACTAAAGCTTTCTTTTTTGGTTACATTATTTTGCACACATAGCGAATCAGGGTAACAAAGGGTTGCTTTCTCATCTTGTTTTCTGAATTGTTTTTTTGTACATTTAAACCGCACAGACAACTTCCAAGTCTTGCTATTTTCTTTCACACTGATATTGCCAGTAACCCTCTACAGCTCATAATGTAAATCTAGATGACATCACAGGAAGATTCTTTCTAAGAGTCTTTTTTATGTGCTTCATGTACTTTCAGATTCCTGACACAAGTTGCAAGTTGTGTGTAAAAACTTAAGTTACAACACTATATATTAGGAAGAACAAAATTTGTTTAGTTGAATCATAAATGAGTAAAATCCAGTCAAATCCAAATTTTCTGACTCTGTTGCATTTTTTGCGAGCGACAATAAGGGTTGCTTTCAGTGCAGTGAACAGAGTAACTCATCCTTACGGAATCAGTTTTAGCGTTCAGTGTTAGTGTGATAAACCTGGGGTAATATAAATATTCTATGTAAGGGATTTAGTTTGATTTTTTTTTCTTCTGGTTTATAGTTTTAAATAAAGGGTTAAGTTGAAGATGTTTCCTTCTTGACCACACTTGAAAATTGGCCCATAATAATTACTGAGATTAAACTTCAGTGTATTTTATAAAAAATATTACTTACTTTCACAGAAGTGAAGAGATACAATTGCACAATGGTGGTTGCAATGGTAGAAATACATATTGCCAATAAAATGTTAGCAAGAGATTTAAAAATGACTGTACAGCACCGCATCAGAGAATTCTAGAACAGCAAAATGAGTACTATAATTTTTCCATATAAATAAAATCCTTAAATCTTTTTTAGAAATGGGAGGAAAGTGCTTTTTTTCCCCTAATTCCTACCAAAATATTTCCTGATGTAGAGCAAAAGACAGTAAAAAAATGACGATAAAAAAAAAAAAAAAGACATTCATGCATTTAAGCCATCATTAGTCTCTGACTCTAATATAAGGCAGATCATTAATCTTTTGCAAAACTATGACTTTAGCCATTTAAACTCTTTTTAGTGCTTTTCATGACAAGGACATGATAGGCCCTGTAAATTTAGGAGTTAAGATGTGTTTCCAACAGGCTGATTTAGACAGGCTCAGCTGTATTTTTGAAAAACCAACTTGATAATAAAAAAATGCTTTGGAGAAATGATGAGGAGTTCTAATAAAGGAACAACAGAAGGGATTCTAAAGAGTTTATCACAAATGACACTGTTTAGATAAATGAAAACAAATTACATTTGCTTATGTGTCATCCTCAGTCTTAATGATGTGGAAAAGTGTGACATTGAACAGGACCTGGTGACCGTTGTTCCAGGCATAAAGAGCTCTATCTCTTGCATTGTAGTCAAGCATGGATATGTGAAAGTATTGGTTATGAAAAGGAATGTCCGTGTACTCATATGTAGAGGTTTTGGTGGAATATGAATAATACACCTTGGCTCCAGTTAAGTGGGAGTTGGTGACATATAGTGTCCCACAAATCATAAAAGATTCCCCTGCACTTCTTTTAGGATAGCCAGTGCTCCAGCTCTTCATCACCTCCAGGGTATCTTGGTTAAGTTGACTGATGACAATATTGCCTGCATTCTGGTTAGTTGCATACACAGCCCACAACCCAATTTCATCAGCCATTAGGTCGATATCAGAGAATCCACCCCATGTATAGGGGTAAACATTGTGAAAACCAGCATACTCCAGACTTCGTTGGGCAAGCACTCTCCCCATATCAAAGCTGTATTTGATGATGATGTTACTCTGATACTTGTTAAAATAGAGTGAGCCGTTGTAGACAACATGGTTAGTTCCCGCCCATTTGAAAGGGAGGTTGTATGTCCTTGATTCAGCCCCACTGACAAAGTCTGCAATTGATTTGTACTCACGAACAATTTTATTGTTAGTATAACTGTCCATGTACCAGACCTGAGGAAAAGGGGGGAAAAAATAAAAGGAGTGACTAAACTCTGTAATTTTCTGAGAATTCCAAAATAAAGACAGAGTCAGCATATATTAATATCCCTGTTCTCAGGATCTGGAAACCACATCATCTTACTGGTGACCTCTTACAATGTGATAGTACTACAGGCAAAAATAGTGGCATTTTCCATGTGGAAAGTAAACAACTGACTTTACTGCTTTGAAGTTGATTTTCTTTTTGCCCTTTTTATTTATTTGACCATTCAGTGCATATGACCGAGTGAACTAAACACGTGTCAATGCAAATCACATCACTTTGTCCAGTTTTACAATCAGTGCAATGTGATAACTGCAAAAAATATCACCTGCAGCAAATTTATTCCATCTTTTGCTCTGAAAAATATATGGCCTAGTTTTACACATTTAATTTATTTCTCCTTTATTGATACCATAGAAACTTCTAGTAAGGCTTGTTCACTGGATCGCCTTATAAGTACAACTACTCTTCAGTGAAACTATTTTACTAATTTAGCTACTAATCTCATTTGGATGTAACCCTTGAGAATGTTAATGTAAACTGAATTCTGTAATAGACTGTAAGTAGAGCTGTGGTAGGTTTCCAGTATGTTGATTTGCCTAATACAGGCATTGTGAGCTTATGAAAATGCACCCCAAAAGTTTCAGTGCTATTTACTTTAAAATTACCTTTAGATTCCAGAGACGCTTCACCTTGTTTAGCAAATTGGTTAGCTCTTGAGTTTGTCATTTAGTGTTTTTTTTTTTTTTTCTTACGCTAAGGAACAGGTTTTAGAAGGAGTATATAGAAAATTTTGTATACTTGTAATAAGCATTTTTTCTTAGCACAAAACAGACTATTAGAGCAATTAGACTTACTTGTGAATTGTAAGATAGAACATTTTACCAAAATAAGGTTGCTGTAGATATGCTAATGTTATCAAACTAAGAATACTTGCAAACAGTGTAACACTTTTCAAGTTGAAACTAATATTCCTGAAGAAAACAAATAGTTCAATCGATATAAAGTGCAAATAAAACATAATCCTAAACAAAGACATTTGTGGAAACAACATACTCGGTTATTTTTTTCAGATGCTAAAGGATCTGTCATCCAAGCACCAAATCGGGTTCCAGATGTCTTGACTGTAATTGGGCCTGTGATTTTCATCAATTTGCCACATGCTGAAATTAGAAAAACATAAACATGTTGGGTGAACATGACCAATGATTGCAACACACATATTTAAACCACAGTCAAACTCCTACCACACTCATATGATTTTCAAGAGTAAGAAAAGGATCCTGAAATAAAGCAAAACCATGAGATTAATATCACATATTCTGAATTAATGATCATTCATGTAGGGTACTGTGCATTTAACTATAATTTGAACCATGAGTACTTGGCTTTTTCAGGGCTCTAAATCTCAAGAATGGGTGTTTTAAAATGGGAAATGATTTGTACAATCTGGAAAGAGATAGTGAGGAAAGCCATTGTCTTTATACCACTTTAGCAGCTGCTTCATCTTAATAAGAAGTCAGAAAAAATAAACAAATTTACCACGGGCCTGTTTACCTGATCACCTGCTCTCCTATCCCTCCTCCACCCCATGCCTTGAGATTTTGGACAATTTATGCAGGCCAGAAAGAACTCTGTAAGCTGATTTAAAGTTTGTGTTGATGAATGAGCAGCTCCTTTGAAAGATACATTTATAGAATATACAATAAAAATTCAGTCTACCTGAAAGAGGTAGAGGTAGAGTTTTGAAGGGTATGCCTTGTGCAGATGGCAGGGCCTGATACAGCAGCCATTGAAGGTGCAAACAAACACAAAATCACAAAAAACTCAAGCCCTCCAGAACCTGTAGGCACATGCAGTGAAAGATATAGAGTATCAATCAATGCAATACACATGAAAAATTAATGACTTTCTTGAAAAATTATGTTTTTATCACTCTAAGTGTTAGATTTTTAGGAAAGGTTCAGACTTCATAAATGCCAAAACATAAGCCAAACAGAAACCCAGGCATTTTAAAAGACTTTAAATAGCAAAAATTAAAAGTGACCTTTACACATTGTGAAGGGCAATATGAATGCCTATCAATGTTGATCTTTAGTGTAAAAGAATATCCTGTCCATTTACACCCCCTTTTCCCCCCTTTGTTTTTTTTACCTACTTTTTCTTTGTTGTTCTGTTTGTTCAGTGTTTCTTCCACCCTTCTCTGCCTATCCTTGGAATTTATAAATTTCTAGTTAGTTCCTATTCCCATGTATTTGGAAGATAACAGATTCCTGGGGCCCCTAGGTGGCTCAGTCAGTTAATGACTGACTCTTGATCTCTACTCAGGTCCTGATCTCACAATTCATGAGATCCAGCCCCTTGTTGGGCTCTGTGCTGACAGTGTGGGACCTGTCTGGGATTCTCTTTCTCTGCCCCTCCCCAGCTCTCTCTCTTTCTCCCTCAAAAATAAACAAACTTCAAGGAAAAAAAAAGATTCCTAAAGCAAATCAAGGACATAACTAACTCTCTAGCTTGGAGTTTATTTTGACTCTTTTTCTCTATATGTGCTTCTGGTAAGAATAATTAGTAACTGGCAGAATACTAAGCTGTTCAGGTAGGAAGATGATGAGTGATAACATTATATTTTGTATTATTTCAGTGATAACTGCAAATTTAATAATCTCTAACACTTCATGAAACCTGAATGGAATACATTTTTTTCTCCTTTTGTGAAAGAAATTAGATATGATGGCATTTTTATATACTTTATATAAATGAATTTAGTTTCCTTATACCTGATAAACTAGGCAGATAATTAAACAGATTTAATGACATTATTTATATTGAATAGCAAATTGTTGGGTTAAACCTGTTTAGACTATCAACTCGATGTAAACATAGGAACAGTATGTGGGTAAGTGGTATCAGTTTGAACTAGACAAAAACAAATACATTCTGAATGAATCTTGTTGAGTATGTTCTCTGAAAGCACAGTAAATGAAAGTAATATGATCTTTAATGATGTCCTATGTAAACATTTCTAAGTTCATGGATGATAAGTGCATGAAAATCTCAAGTGAATTGAAATCGGAAGATATCTCATCTACTGAAAAACACCACAGAACATATTTGCTCCCTTAGGCATGAATAATGAATTCTTATTAAACAAAATAGAAGTAGATAAATTAGGTAAAATATGAAAGGAACTCTGGCTTAAATATGATGGACTAATAAATGTTTTCATCTCCTTTCTTGTCTAAGATCTAATTAAAATGATAATAAAGGAGAAACACACGGGTGGAAGAAAGCCCAAAGCAGAGAGAATGGTATAAGAGACAGTGGAGAAGAAACTTCAACCAATTTCTAAAAGGCAGAAGGTGAGGGAGAGTGGTAATTAAAGATGTAGGATAAGATAAGATGCATTAGTGTCCAGGCAGAGGAGGCAAGTGCTAAGAAGGGAGCTGCTTTGCTTTGAAGAAGAGAAAGGACTCAGAAACGGTTCCTGTGAGGGTATTGGTGATATAGGGCCCTGAAAGCAGGCCACCACTGAAAGCATGCCTGAAGAGCAGTTGATCCTGTCTTCATCCCTAGATCCAGGACCCCAGGAGGCAGTTTTAAAAAATCTACAAATCTGTGTTAAATACTTGAAAAGGATTAGGGCAACTGATGTAGGCATTGGAGCTCCAGAATGAAGGCTCTTGCATTCTGACATTGGTAGTCTCCTACCTTACTCACTAGGGAATAGAGTGACAAGCCCTACCTAAATACAGTTTCCAAGTAGATTTATTGTTCAGATCTTTAAAAATGAATGGATAAGCAAAGGTAAGCACGCGTTTTCAAAAAGCTTACAATAAGAATGACTAAAAGTGCAGAGAAAACAGACCCCATAAGAAGAGAGATAATACAGAGAGAAGAGATCCTAGTATCTGTAGAGTTTTGCATACTGTAAACTGTTCACTGTAAAAGGAAAACACAAAAGAGCTACTGGCAATTAAAAAATAGTACATTTTAAAAAATAGGTTGGAAGATAAACATCGGTCTCAAATCAAAAAGATAGACAATACAGAAAAAATATGGATGCGTGTAGAATCAACCCAGAAGCTCCTACATCTGAAGGCCAAGTTTTTAGAATGAAAGGAGAGAGAAAAAGTAAATTATCAAAGAAATTATACAGGGTATTTCCCTAGTTACCAAACCTAAAAACAGGTATCCTCTGCCCTTCAAAAGTTTGTGTTACCCCTAGAAGTGAGAATGGCGTCACCAAACTCCCTGGGAGTTCATACTACCATATGGTTCCCTGGGAACCACACTTGGCATCTTACCATCAAGCTGCCATAGCTTTGAACTATGTCTAAGAGCATCCGTGCTTTATCTGGATTTATTTTGAGCATCTGTTAGCAGATGTGCCCTAAGGGATCAGAAAAGCCTGAGAGATTATTTTTTGGGTCTGGAAATGCTTAGAAATTTCCATATACATTAATAGTAATTGCTTCTTTACTTTCTACCATTTTGGCTTTGGAAAGTTTTCATAGGAATTCTGTAGTAATCTGAGATAGTGGGGGAGACCTTTGTTCAGATTAAAAGGTCATGCCATAGGGGCGCGCCCGGGTGGCTCAGTCAGTTAAGCATCTGACTTCGCTCAGGTCATGATACCTATATTTGTGGGTTCGAGCCCCGAGTCGGGCTCTGTGCTGACACCTTGGAGCCTGGAGCCTGCTTCAGATTCTGGGTGTCTCTCTCTCTCTCTCTGTCCCTCCCCACCACATGCTCTGTCTGTCTCTTTCTTAAAAATAAACCTTAAAAAATTTTTTTAAAAAAAGGTCATGCCCTAATGAATGAAAAAAGATTTACTCTTAAAAAAATTACTGAAATTTTAGATTAATAATAGAGAAGACATTGGAACTTTTTCAGAGAAAGAATGGGAATTGGTCACGTGCAAACAGATGGGAATTAGACTGGCATTGGGCTTAGCGATACTGGATGCTGGAAGACAATAATCAGTATATTCAAGGACAAAAAAATCAGAGGAAAATAGAATAAGGATCTGGTCTCACATGAAAACTTTCCAAAAGTTACCTACAATGTACTTTTTCTTAAGAAGTTACCTGAGGATATACTGTAACAAAATAAACAGTAAGCCAAGACAGGGCAAGGCATGAGATCAGGAAAACAGTAACTTCTTGCCCAAGGAGGACAACTGTGCAGTAGATCTGGAGAGAGATTAGTCCAGAACAAACATCTGCAGGAAGGAGGTCTCAGAAGAGGAATTGATACAGAAATATTGGGTGAGATCCTCTAAGAAAAGGTGGGTATAGTGAAGGCAATTACTGAAGTACATACGTAAAAAGAAAATTTATTTGAACTTAACTGTAGTAATTTTCACTTTTGAATGGCACGGATATGACCTTGGGCTTTTAGAGAAAAGGAATATAGCAAAGTCCCCCACTGAGCTCCAGAAGAACAACATGAGCATGGTCATAATAATGACATAAATAACAAATAATAAAACTCATGTTTGGCTTGTAGAATCAGCCCATGAACTAATTACAGAATACTTAATAAATATTTCATCTATTCTGTGATTATAGAAACGACAAAATGTTTCCAACCATGATAACCTAGAAGAATAAACTTCACACTATGAAAGAACTGAAAATTAGGAAAAGAGATGAAAGAAAGAATGGAGATGTAATTCACATCATACTTAAAAATAGGGTGTTAAGAGCTTTCCTGTAGTTGTTGAAAAAACAATAAAGTTTTAAATAGGAGGCTTGAAGTTACAAAGTTGCTAAGGGTTGAACTGTGAATAGTCCTAAAAGCATATAATGAGGAGACAAGGAAGTGGCTTTGGCTAAGTGACTTAAGTCTGCATTTTGCAGAGCAAAAGTCAGTAAATGTTGTCCAAAATTGATTAAAAAAAAAAAAAGGAAAAATAAACATAGCATTAGAGGTCTGGATTTCACCACCTGAAGCCCTAAAGTTAAACTGAAATGTGATTGCTCCTGGAGAAAGGAGGCTTGCTTTTTATTCTAAGCATATAATTTTCTAGTCATGTCCATACAGTAATTAAATTATAATTTTAAAAGTTAAAACAGTTGCAAAAACTTAATATTAGTCATTAAATTTAAAAAAGTAAAAATCACATCTATATATGTTCTATTGAAAAATAATTTCCAGGTTTTTAAATGCCTTGCTTCCATGCAAGTTCAGGAAGTAGATGGAAATTGAAGATAGAAATAGTCTCCAGAAATGAAGCCTGTTATTATTCTGATTTTTAATTAGGCTTTAGTCCTGTAAGACCCAGATTGAAATTGTGTTTTTTAAACTTGTATCTCCTTCTCACAATGGACATGGCAACCTTTCCCTCTAATTATTTCAATCCTAAAAAATTAGGATCCTTACCAGGAATTACATCCATCAGTTATTTCGTAGAGAGGTTAAAAGTTAATAGGTGATTACATTTGTTAGTACATGTGTAGGAGCTGTACTAAGAGGTATTATGCATGTAATTCAAGGAGAAATGGTGTGCATTTTATTTCAAACTAATGACTATGACCTAGGAAAAACATGACCCACTTTGCACAGGCATCTAAAATTTCTTGGAAAATATCTTAGTTTTATTTTTTAACAGTTTTTATTGGAAGTTGTATATAAGATTACTTTTTCCTGTACCTCTCAATTGTTTCTTCCTTATATTTGCCCTCTTCCTTTCTTACTTGGTAAGATTTAGATTTATTATGTTCGAGAATCTTTATCCACTTTTAGTCTACCGATAAGCACCTTGCTAGTGTGAGTGCCCACACGGATAGTTGTGCCATTTGCCTCTCCCACTGTACTCATTCAGTGTAGGTTATATATTTCTTCTTGTGAATCTGCACTACTTTGCCAATTTGCTGACCTTATGTAGTGTCTTCATACAACCTGCACCTTATCATCTCTTTGTAAGGGCATGGGTTGAATATTGTACTTCTGTCTGAGCTTTTGGAAAGAGGGGAAGACATCGTCTTCCTGCTGATGTGTGAAGGTGCACTGAAATGCCTTTTACAGTTCCTGCTGTAGTCAGAAGTCACAAAGGGATTCAATTTCATTTTGGCCACTGGCATTCAGTGATGGCCACAAAAGGGAAGAGTGAAAAGTATCTTTTAAAGATGAATGAACTTTTGAAAAAAAAATACCTGAAATCTCAGAAGTCAGTTAAAACTTATCTGGATATAGATCAGTATAATGTCTCAGTATGAAACATGAACATAATGGAATGTTCATTTCCATAACACCTTATATCCAGAGGAAATGGCCAAGTGAAAACACAGTAAGAAGTTATACTGATCTCAAATTGTATTAATACTGAAAGTGAATGGAGAATTTATAGTTATGGAGTTTGACTTAACATTTTAGATGGCCAGACTATATCATTAAAACTCAGAGTGAGATTTTTAACCTTTATCAGCAAAGTCACCTCCCCTAACATAGGTCTACTGCCTGATGACTGAAGCACAGTTTGGACAAAGCAGGACAGTCAATATATGCCTCAGATATGTGTGTATTTCATATGCTGATTGATTTTATGGGTGTGAATGAGCCTCTGGACTCAGTTTATGTAACATAGCTTTAATATGAATTGAGTTGGATAGATAAAACCTGTATAAGAACTATATTTGGGACTAGGAATCATGCCAAGAATCTGATATAATCAACCTTTCCCAAAACTGACAGCACTTGGGGTGTCTTGGCCTCTGTGGTGTCTGGATTTACCCAGCATTGTATCCATATGGCAGAGGGATACTGCTGAGCCTAGATCACTTAGACGAGGAATTAAGATAGAATTTACACCAGGACTTAAAAGCTTCTGACACATAAACTAAAAATGATTTGGCTTTCTTCTTGTAGCAATGGACATTTTATCTAAATACATTAGAGAATAAAATTAATATTTAATATTTATTTATTTATTTGAGAGATAGAGCAAGAGTGGGCGAGAGGGGCAGAGAGAGATCGAATAGAATCTCCATCCCACAACCCTGGGATCATGACCTGAGCTGAAATCAAGAGTAAAAGGCTCAACGACTGAGCCATGCAGGCACCCCCAATATTTAATATTTAAATGTAAAATAATTATTCATTTAACAACCATTTCCTGAGAGCTTAAGTACCAATACTGTACTAGGTGCTGGGGATATATGGGGAATAGGGAGACAAAATAGGGCCATATGTTGTAGCTTCTCAAAATACCATTGCTTATCCTTCCCATTTCTTATTTTATTCTTTTTCTTTTTTGAATCAACAGACAAGGAAAGTTAAAGAAGTTATTTTAGACTAAAACTACATGGAGAGGAAAAGGATGTAGCATCAAGTGCACTGAATATCTGTTGATATTAAATAAAAATTCTAGAAAGCCAGCCCTGAGTACTAAAATTTATAATGGCACTGTTTCCATTAAGATAATCCTCCTTAAAATTTACCTCATTTTAAACCACATTTACCTTTAGTTCCCTACAAAACATACTTGTTAACTGTCAAACATAGAAACAAGCAAGTTCAGTTAGTTTCCCATGTTTAATTTTCTATAAAAAAATGTGAGGGTCTAAAAGGACACATTTAGCAATTGTATTGATTAGACCTATTTGGTCTTACATATGTGTCTTATTGGTAGTTGTCTGTGTGAAGGAAACTTATCTCTATTATTTAGTAAATCAATACAATTTTGTAAACTTTGAGATTTCAGTGAATGGTTTTTAAGTTAGAGGTGAACTGTTTTTTTTTTTTTTTAATGTTCTAATGTTTGTTTTTGAGAGAGAGAGACAGAACATAAGCAGGGGAGGGGCAGAGAGAGAGGGAGACACAGAATTCAAAGCAGGCTTCAGACTCTGAGCTGTCAGCACAAAGCCCAACTCAGGGTTCGAATCCATGAACTGTGAGATCATGACCTGAGCCAAAGCCGGATGCTTAACTGGCTGAGCCACCCATGTGCTCTCAGATATAAACCATTTTAAAAATATGCATGTGAAACCATGTAGGCTCTGGTTCCAAATAAAGATATTTTATATATAAGTCTCTGGCCAGAGATATTCCTGTGAACATTTATGAACTTTGTGTTTTACATTCTTTGATTCTTCTATGTGACTCCTCTCTCCATCATTTTCCTCCATGTCGGTCACCTATTAGCTATCTCCCATCTGCCCAGTGACTCACAGTGTGCAGTGCCAGCCTCTATATTCCTGGTGCCACCTGCGTTTGACCTGGGTCCACTGTAACTTCCCATCGCACAGTGACATTCTTTGAGTAAATGAAATTTTATAGCATTAATCTACAAAGCACACTTCAAGCGAAAAATTAAAATCCTAAAGTTATAAACATTTTAAAATAATAGCTTAAATGAGTCATTTATTTACTCATTCATTTCATTAGTCATTTATCAAGCTGAGATTTAATGATCATGGAGCACTGTTCCTATGTACTAGAATTTCAATGGTAAGAAAGAAAGGACACCTTTTTTTCTGGTGAAGCTTCCATGTTGATGGGAAGAAAGAGGGGACAAAAGAAAGAAGCAAATAAGGAATATATCAGGTAGGAAAAAATTTAGTGCAGATATTTAAATAGAATAATTTGATAGTGACTCTGGGGCTGTTTTAGATTGGATGAGTAGGGAGGACCTTTCAGAAAGGGTGATACTTAATCTGAGATCTAATTGACAAGAAGCCCTGAAACCATAAGTTGAAGGAAAGGCCATTCAGACAGTGGATCAGCTAGCTAGGAGAAGGCAGCATCTTAAAGCTGGGGGTATGAATTAAGGAGTCTGACTGTCTAGATTTGGATCCTGATTCTATCACTTACTCTCCAGGGATCTTTTACAGTTTTTAACATCCTAGTGTCAAATGGATAACAACAGTAATAATATCTATTTCACAGGGTCATTGGTAAGTTTAAATTATACACACACACACACCACACGTGAAGATACATACGTGTGTGTGTGTGTGTGTGTGTACAACTTTAAAAAATGTTATTCTTACTGTTTTTGCAGAGGGTCTATATCTGGGCATACTTGGTGAGTAAGAGAAGCAGAAATTAAAAAAAAAAAAAAAGGCCAGTGTGTCTAGGGCACACTTGGAAAAGTAGAAGAGATTGGAGAGGTGTTCCAAAAAATAAACTTTTGTAAAATCAGAATATTTGTATTTCATTCAAGCTATGATGGGAAGCTATCAGAGTTGTAAGAAGATGGGGGGAGTGAGGGTATGTGAGCTACATTTTAAAAAGATCACTCTAGCTAGTATGATGGAAATTAATTATAGAGGGAATACAGTATAGGCAGAAAAGACCAATTAAGAGATTGGCTCATTTGTCCAGGTGAGAGATGATGGAAGTGGTGACGGGGATAGAAAATAGCAGATGGCTTGGGTTATGGTTTTTTTGGGATAAAGTTGATAGGACTGGCTTCAGAAGAGATGCTAGGATGTAAAGTGAAAAGAGAAACTGAAGAAAACCTTAAATTAAAAAGGTAGTCCAAGATAACATCCAAATTTTGGCTTGTTCAGCTGGGAAGATTGTAGTGCCGTTTACTCACATGAAGTGATTAAAGAAGAAATGGGTTTGAGAGAGAAGATCAAGAATTCAGATTAAGTTGTTCATGATTAGTATGCATGCCAGTGGAGGTGTAAAGAAGATAATATAAAAATCTAGGGAGCAGAGACACCCTTTGAGACACAGTTTGGACAGTCTAGTGAAAGGCAGAGGCTAAATACTGCCTTAGAGGGAGGGTATATACAGAAAAGACAAAAAACATTTAGAACAGAGGTCTGGGGCATTGCAACCCAGCAAAAGAGCCCCAAAGAAGCTACAAATGGGACTTAAAAATAGTGTCGTGTTAAGGGAAGAAAAGACAACCTTTTAAGAAGGATGAAGTTCTGACTTGGGGGGAATACCACTGAGATATCTAATAAAAATAAGATAACAAAAATGACCATGGAAGTTAGTAACAAGAAGTCACTGGTGATCACAAGAATCAAATGAAGACAGTGTTAAGAACAGAAGCTGGATCACATTTGGTTTTGAAGACTGTAAATCAAAGCTTCACTATTGAAGATTCTTTCAAAGGAGAAGCAACAGGGAGATGGGGGTGGAGAAATATCGGGCCATGGGGACTTTTTATTGTGCTGGTGCTACTGTTTATTCCTAAAGGCAAACAAACTTTTCTTAATCTAGTAGAGAGGGAGAAACTGAGATGGAAAAGAGAATAAACAAATGAACCCCATGAGTGGATGGTAGTTTAATCTATTTAGGGACCATGAGTAACCATGCTCTGTCCTTCTATACTTTTTTTTTTTTTTTGGTTGGGGGAGGTGTCTGTGTTTTTACTTCCACAAATTCCCAGAAAATTTCCAAGGAAATGTTGTTTGTGTAGTATATTCCATTCAGCTTAGAATGCTGAGGTGGGTGTTAGGAAATCTGGTTCCTAATCCAAGCTGCAGCGTTAAATCTCATGTAAAATTGGATAATGCACTTACTCTGTGGAGTGGAGTTTCCTCATCTCCAAAATGGAAGTTCTGAGGCTTGCCATTTTGTTATTCTAATTAAGGGAACTTTGGACATGGAATCAACAGACGTTTTTTTACATGTTGCTGAGAAGAAGGTGGTATTTGTGGTTGTGGTAAAACACATACACACCATCAGGGTGATCATGGTTGTTGGCCATCATCATCTACTCTTGGGAAGCAAAAAAAGCAGGGCTCTCACTGTTGATTTCTTTCCAGTTGAAGTTTATCTTCCAAATAGTTACTTGATTCCAAGCTAAAATTCATCCAAAAATTAAGGTTCAGGAATTTATAAACAATGGCTGGTTTTTTAGATATAATTTTATGGATCTTAGTGTTAAGTAAACAAAGGTATTTTCAGATTCTGATGGAGTGCAGAAATTGTAAAAGTAAAATAAACAATAGAAGTCATTTCTAGTTCTTGGCTCCCATAGACTAGTTTTTGTTCAAATAAATCATTATCTTTCTTATTTCATTCTCACTTTTTTATGAGGACAAAGCCAGACAGAAAGGATAATTTCCCCAAATGCCTGGAAGACAAATGTTCCTGCAAAAGTGGATGGCAAAGAAGGAAGTTAAGAGTTTTGCTTCACTGATTTTTATCCTGCTGTGCTTCTCCGTCTACTGTGAGACACATGAAAATATTAGCATTTTGTAATATATTGCATGTGTATGGTTATGTATGTTCACAAAATGTGCAAATAACTGAGGAAAGTGACTGTTTTATTTTCTGATGACTTGTAGATCTTAAACTTTTTATAATCCATTGCGATCCGTATTTATCAATCAGTGGCTTGGGGAAAGCTATCATTTGGGATTCAGTAGATCTGTTGTTTGGATCAACGAAGCATAAAAACCATCTGTCTTTTGTTTATTTCTTTAATATATAATTGTATTTTTAGTATCCTGGACTAACAGTTTCTGGATTTAAATCCTAAGGCTATGCCCATGTAAATAAATTAAATGGAGTAGTGAATATATTTATGACATTATGTTGTTTCTTTTTACGTAAGGCCATTGGGGAACTCATTTAGCAAGTAGTAGATATGATTTGATCTTTAAAGTCTATTAAAGCTACTTAAAATAAGTTTGTCCCTACTTTACATAGTGAATTCAGTAAAGTATAGTAAAATCTGTGTGTATTACTTAAACTTTTATTTGCATATTTAATCCTACCGTTATACTGCTGAGAGAAAGGTGGCGATCATGATGGATATAATCGATGTAGTATCGGAGACGGCACTAGAATGAATTTTCAGTGGTGTCTAGTAAAAAAGATCAAGAGTAATATATTTCTAAGTACTTTCACTTTTCCAAAATTAACAGTTTTAAACTAATTATAATTGATGTTTATGCATGTGTATGATTCTGTATAATGATAAATATACTCAATATGTAGTTGAGGAAAGTGACCATTTTATTTGTCTTGATTTGTTTCATGAAATATTTTTAAAATTATGCCAACTTTTTGTGGAAGAGAGCTCATACTATGAACATAGGTTTAAGGAGAAGCCTATGTAACATCCAGATTGAATGAAGAACTAATTGTATTATGAAATCCCAAATAAATTGGCAGTTGATGCTTGCCTCTGAAAGCACAATTTTTATATCCCTGAACGTCTTATAATCTAGTTATAATTTAGGGCAATGTAGGACATAAAAAGGAAGATAAATGATAGATAAGTTTATGGTAAAATATACCTATTACCCAAAAATGTGCTAAAATAACTAGGTTCTGGGATTCTGGAAGAATGTGTCATCACCAAGTACATGGGTAGGAGCAATTGCATTCTGTGTTACAATCTAGAATTTTAGGGAGTGTAGGGCTGTCCTTGGTGAATGACTCATTTGAAGATCTCAATTTAATCCATGGGGTTATTTTTGTTAATTTCCCCTATTAAATTTCCAAGTTAAATCTCACAGTTTGACTTTTCTGTTAATTCCTGCTTTCACTGAGATTTTCAATGTCACTTGTTTTAAGTGCTAGGTAGAACACAGTTTCATGTGTTTTATAGTGAAATGTTGCATTGCCATGAAGAAAGAACAGATGGCAACAGAAACAAAGGTGAAAAAAGGATGTGCTTTTGTTGTCTTTTTTTCCCCCAAAGATTTTTGGTTTTGTAAAAGATACAGATGTTTTATATATTTGACATATCCTCATTTATTTGTCGAAAGTAACATAAAGCTTTTTGCTTTGAAAATATTTGCTCTCAAACTCTCTGTAGACACTAATTTTTACCCATTATGTTATGGGTGTTTTATGATACTTTATTCAGCTGGAATAAGACCTAGATGGCCCCTGACCTGTCAGAGAAAGGACAACTTGTCTTTAAGGCAGTAAAGATTTAAAAAATTTAAAAAAATGGCACATTTTTTCAGAAAATTTCCAAGTTTCATGAGAAGTGGGACAGGGGAATGTGGAAGACTATGCCAGGAGAATCCAGCCACATAAAGGAGCAGTCGGAGAGGGCTCCACAGAAAAGTTGGTGTCTCGTGTAAAACGCAAAATCATTAGAATTTTGATAGGTAAAGTGGAAGAGCATTCCATGAAAGGGGAGAAGAAGGTCAGTGTCCGGATAAGAAAGCACGCATGACTGAGGAACTGAAAGATTGGGATGGTTAAAACTTACAGTGAATACATGGGGAAAACTTGGGAGAAAAGGGCTAGAGAGTTAGGCAGAAGCCATGTCATCAAGACAGACCATGAAAAGCTATTTGGATTTAATTTTTAAAGAAAATCATTTAAACATAGGTGTAATATGACGAGATTTGCATTTGGAAAAGACTACTCTGAACACCTACTGTGGTGGAGAGGGAATAACTTCAGGTAAAGGGGAGTGGGTAGGACACCATTGTGGCAATGCAACTGAGAGCATGAGGAAGGCCTGTCTGGATTAGGGTGGTAGAAGTGAGGAAGCAGGAAAGAGGTGTTTTTGAGAGATTGGTTGGAGAGAGGAATGATGTGTGAGTGTATGTAGGTGAGGTTTAGGGAAGAATGAAAAAGGACTCTCTGGCTCCTTGCTTTCTACATCAAGAAAGAAAGCTGGGGAAGAAATCTGCCTTTGAACTCAGAAGGGCTTGGATTTAAATATGTTGCCTCTAACATGCACTTTTGGTAAAATAATTTAAACTGAGTATAAATTGCCAGTAATATTGCCTAACCCAGAGTTCTTGCAGCAGTTAGACTTAAAACATTTAGAACAGCTGGCCATACTGCTAGTCAAGCAGTATCTCTCAGTACTGCTGTAGTGAGCTACTTTTGTGCTCCTTGTCGCCACTGAAATGCAGGCTTCTTGACTGTAGAGGGAGACAGTCTGCCTCTCATCTTTATATCACCAAATACCTACCAAAGTAGCAGCACATATCGGAGAGTCAATAGATACTTGCTGAATGAGCAAATAAGACTGTTGACACATAGACAATTTGGTTTCCCTTTTAAAATTTAATTTGGCATAAACATGGCAAAGACAGTAACCAAATGTCATTATTTGTGACCTAAAGTTTTGAGTGCTATGGATATTTCTGTTGAACGTGAAGCCTCAAAACTTAGTGTTAATAGAAAGATGGCATCCTGTGCTTCACTAGATGGCACCACACCATTGCCCTAAAGTAGAACTAACTTGAGGGAGTAAGGGGGCAGAGAACTGATTATAATCCACATTAAACACCTGTTGATGATCTCAGGGTGTGTGTGTGAGCTTTAGCTGTGCTTTTTCCATCAGATTCTCACATGCGTATAATTATATTTTGCATGTCTAAGAATGGGATACTTATAAGATTAAGCACAGGGGACTTTACTTAATCTCTCATAGGAGAAAATTAAGCGCTTAAGAAAGAACATTACTTCATTCAGGCCCCTAGAGTGCATTACTGTTGAAGCCCTCCCCTCCCCCCGTAATTTCTACTTTCTCCAAAACTTTAACTCTCTAGTAGTGATAAGCTGAATGGTATCCTAGTGCTCTCAATGACTTGTGATTCCTTCAGCACCTTATTTACTATTTAAGAGTAACTTAGACCTTGCAGGCAATGAAGCTAGTTTGTCTTTTAGTATCTTAAAATTTATGTGATATACAGTGTGACATTTTCCCTAAAAGCAAATTCATTGAAAAGGTGAGCGGAAATGCATTCATCATTGTTGAAATTTTATTCTGTTTCCCCAATCCATTTCTGCCCTCTGCTAATTGGTTGTTTGTGTTGAAAGGCTTTTGTGAAGAATGAAGATGCCGCTGATGGTTGAGCCTTCCTACTCTTCTTACTATATTGAGGATACTATAATTATCCAATGTCCCACTGCAGATCCAAAAGCAACTGGATTTTAGGTGCTTTTGGAACACTGAACCCCTGGTGTTTGTTTTTTCTTTACATGTCCTGTTAATGGTCCTGATGTTGATTAATACCTGTTTTCTGAGTCAATGTGATCTGAGATGTTGATAATTGGGCATTTAGTTATGAGTTGATAGTAGGCATGGTGTTAAAAGATCATTTGATCCGATCTTTATTAATTTCCAGCAAGTATAAATACTAAGTAGTATTAATCAAACTAGATCTTAAGACACCACTCACAATCATGTTTGTTTTTCTTCTGGAAACATATGTATGAGATACTTCCTTTCAAACTGGAATAATTTTTAAATGGACAATATGAAGATTACTTAATTTTTCAGGGACCATGTGACTTCATACCTCATAGCATTAGGGCTGTCTGTCTCTACCTGAACATGTTTTTTACTTTGTAATTAACGATTATGATCCAGTTGATAAATATCATAAATATCCTCATTGCTTAGGATACTCTCAGTAGGTAGGTTTGCTATTGGACATAAAAATGGTGTGACATAGAAAAGTACCCAGTTCTTGGGACAAAAAGCATAAATGACTTACAGTCATTGTTTGAGCCACTGGTCTCTCTACTAGGTAAGTAGGGATCTGAGGGCTGCTAATAATCCAGGAAAGAGTTTATAACATCTGAAAATTACTTCCAGTCTCTTGTAAGGTCATATCAATTAATTCAAACAGCAACCATCTCATTAAGAAAGTTGAATACTGTTTACTGGTGTCTAATATTTGTATTAGTTGCTAGATTTTGTTTTTGATTAGTTAAAATAAAAATATTAACTAGTTAAAATAAAATATTAACTAGTTAATGCAGTTAATTTGACAGTCACATTCTTTCAACTTTGTTGTTTATGAAGGAAAACTAATAAAAAGAACCTTTGTTGTTAAAAAAAAAATCTATATATTGTGGATTGCAGTCCTAAGGTTTAAGGACACCATAGAAACATTACCCATGGTTCAGTAAGGAGGAATAGGATGAATTTGTGTCCACTTAAATTAAAACCATTTTTCCCAAATATCATTTTCAATATTGAAGGAGGCTGTGTGTAGGAGTTATGTGTAGACAAAAAACAAGCAGAATTATGAAAGAGCTGAGAGTTGTGTAGATTTCATTTCCTAACTGTGGTAGACATTATTTCCAGCTGAGTCAACTCAGAATGTATGTTAGAAGTGAAATTCATTTCTAAAATTGAATAAATTCCAAGAATATTCCATGCCAGTCCCTCAAAACCCTGACTGGCACCCTTTAAGGTTCAAGGTGTTTACTAGCTAGAACTATTCTATTACCTGTCCTTCTTTTAGTTGACTGCATGTATACTTAGCAGATAACTGGTGTCAGTATACAAAGTTGATGGCTTTGGTTTATTGTGAGATTCTAGGAACAACCAAGTGAATTGATTCTCAGGCTCTAGAGCGATTCATCTGTAACAACTAGTCCTCTTCCAAAGCAAGTCAAAGCCCTACACAGACCAATCCTATGCACTGTCATTTACAGAAAATATATATTTTTTTAATTAAAAAATTTTTTTAAAATGTTTATTTTTAAGACAGAGACACAGCATGAACAGGGGAGGGGCAGAGAGAGAGGGAGACACAGAATCTTAAACAGGCTCTGAGCTGTCAACATAGAGCCTGGCGTGGGGTTCCAACCCACGAATTGTGAGATCATGACCTGAGCCAAAGTCGGACGCTTAACCAACTGAGCCACCCAGTGCCCCCAGAGAATCTTTAATCAAATATTTTCTGAGCTAATAAAAATTCATCTGGATATTTTTTTTTGTAACCCCCAAAGTAACTTAGATATTGAGGGCACTCAAACAAGTCTTGCCTTGAGATTTTCTTATCTAGTTTGGTGGAGACTTCATCTGGCAAACTATGTAACATGTACAGTGAGCCAAAGGTATTTCATGATTTAAAAATAAAATACAACTTGGGGCGCTTGGGTGGCTCAGTTGGTTAAGTGTCTGACTTGATTTTGGCTCAGGTAATTATCTCAGGGTTTATGAGTTTGAGCCCCACCTCAGTCTCTGTGCTGACAGTGTGGAGCCTGCTTGGGATTCTATCCTTCTTTCTTCCCTTCCCCCTTCCCAAAATAAATAAATAAACATTAAAAAATATATAACAGAATTCACTTAGGTCAGTAATATTTACCTAGTGTATATTAGCAGTAAACTTCATAACAATTATAAAAGAAGAACATATAAGGAAATATTTAAGTGATATGTCAAATAACTTTTGCTTAGCTTAGTCTTAAGTCCTATACCACCTGATTGAAATATGTGGCTAAGAAAGCTTTTTTTTTTCAAATAAGACTTGAAATAGCTAATATCTATTCTTTGAAATTTATAAATTGTTACTATATGACTCGTTGTAGAATTTATTCAGCAAATACTCACTGAGTAATTTTTCTTTGTTAGGCAGTTTTCTAGGCATTGGGGAATATGAGATTTAGGTGAGTATCATAGACATTGTTCTTGTTCCCATGGAACAAAAATCTAGGAAGATAGCCATCCAGTTACACATGCAATGATAATGAAGCATGAAAAGTGCAATCATTGGTGACCTATCGGTCTGGGAGCACCTAGCTGGCACATAGTATACATCGGGAGAGCAGTGAGGGAGTGTGGCAAGACATGATATTTAAACTGAGACCTGAAGAATGAATGGAAGTTTGTCTCATATGGCAAGCGTGTTGACACAGAAAGGATAAGCAGGGGATAAAATTTGTCAGGAGAAGGGACAGCATCTCAACACCTCCCTGCAATGAGAAAGTAGAGAATACACATGACTGGGATGTAGCGTGTGAGGGGAGGAGTGGCAGGACGTAAGGTGCAAGAAGTAGGGAGGGCCGCATAAGCTGTGGACTGTATCACAGGATGTAAGGGAGTCTAGGAGATTTTCCGCAGTGCAAGGTAATTTCAGATTGAGGCTTCAAAAAATCCTTTTGGCAATAATGTGAACAATGTGTGAAGGGGTGCAAGAATGGGAGTCATGGAATCCACTGGAGTCATGATTGCTAGTAGACTAGTTAAGGTGAAAAAGTGTGGGCCTTGACTGATGAGGAATAAAGATCTGAGGGTTCCTGTGTTAAGCTTTAGGGCTTACATTAATTGCCTTCTGAGTAATTTTGTTGGAATCTCTTGGAAACCCTGGGATAATGGTAGTGGGGCCTCTAATGTGGTGATTCCCCACATTTTTAACTGTACTGAATGCAACTTTTTATATCTTCACTCTTTTTTTCATTTGAATTGCATTTGTAAAATAGTCTTTAAAATATTTGTCAGCCATTCAAATTTCAAATGTTTACATTTATTCTCTGGAGTTGTCTTTAATAGAAATTGATGATCTTTTCCAAATTCTTTACTCCTCTTTTTAGTTTATTTTCTATTCGAGAAAAGTTTGTCTTTCCTTTTGGAGAATACTTTCCTGTGGTCATTGACTTGCCCTCTTTGTCGTGTTACTTCATGTCGGCAACTAAAATAATATTCCTAAATGAATTTAATAATTCCTCTTTATTCAATTTGTGTCCACATATTTATTTTGCATTAAGTTAAAGACTAGTCCCAGGATGATTTCCTCTGAAAAATTACTACCTCATGAATAAAATGGAAGAGTTTGTGAATTTAGACCAGGTTGAACCATTAGGAGTCAAGAGCTAGAGTCCATATCTCATGTTACATGCTTGGCCCTTTGCAAAGTAGTGAATATGTATTTGAGTAAGTGTCTCCCTTTTATTTCTTGTGTGGATCAGAACAGCCAAATGATGGCCTCTGTCTATAATAGAGGAATTGCGTTTGTTTGATTTAATCACTGCTGTTTCATATCTGGTCCCAGGGTAACTTTTTTCCTAGCCTCTTTCTCCACTACCAAAACTGCCTCTCCTCCCCTCTAGGCAAGCAATGATTGACCATCCCATATTATCATATAGCCAATAGAATTGTGTTATTTCAAGTCACCAAATGGTAACAGGGTGCTCTGAAAATTAGGCAACCTTTAAATAATACTGATTACACAGGCATGCTTAAGTCATTGAGGAATACTTACTTTACACTTAGAAAGCAGGCATCGGTTTCCCTGTAATAGGTATTCATGACTATTTGCAGAGTGTAGGAATGCAGTTTTCATTGAAACCACTTAAAAACACAACATGTTGTTGTACTCACTCAGCTTTTTCATGCAGTCGCGAAGCCTGGTCTCTAGGCTAAGCACCCTCTGGTGCAGTTCCTCATAGTCATAGGCACCGATTTCCTCTTGAATCCCAGTGAGGACGGCAGACAGATTCCGGATTTCCTCTTTAAATTGGGTGATTAACTTGGCATCTGTTTTGTACTGTTCTAGCACTGGGATCAAGGGCAGGAGTTCATCCATCTTCTCTTTCAACTCCTGCAAAAAGCAGGCAGCTGTTTTTGAGAGTCATTTAAACAGATCAAGCAGCTATGTTCTTTTTAATATGATACCTAAAGGGGATTATTAAAACAGATTTAAAATTCCTTTTTTTTTTAAATTAGAAGAAAAATTTTACTGATGTATAATCAGGATGTAACGTTACATTAGTTTCAGGTATACAACATAATGATTCAATATTTGTATATCAAAGTAGATCAAAATCGTACTGAGTTTTGGTTGAAATTAAGTACTGTGAAAATGTAAGTGGCTACTGTGATCATTAGTAGTAAATCCATTTATCTCAGTACTAGAACCTCTCTTTAAATGGTTAGGTGCTTTTCTATTAAATTGATCCTTATCATAATTACAAAAACTTCTTACAGTAGCATTTAATAGTTTGTGTTATTTCACTTTCTAGGAGCATTTTATAAAGCGAACAATGCAGTATTTATTTAGCAAATAAAATCAGGATTCATCTTCGTCAAATATCCTATATCAACTCTAATTACCCAATGACTAATTGTCTCTGTTATGGGGGTACTTAGAAGAAATTTTGGATCCTAGAACAACAGCTTTTCTGTAACACTTAGAATGTTTCCATTTCTGTCCTTCCAGAGTGCTCAGGTATTCCTCACGCTTCTTAATATCCATCTTACCACAGTATCATTAGGAAGGTAAGTTCAGCAAGCATAATAAATCATGAAAAGCTTCTCAAATCTCAAAGAAATGCATGTTGCTGTTTATCATTTTGAAATATTACCCACACTCTGACTCCATTTGCCTTAGCATAGATAATTTAGAGCTCTTTAAGGAAGGCAGAGTTGCTTACCCAGGGAGTGAATTAACTCTCTTAACTCTTTCAGGGACCAAAGTGCTCACAGTTTATGTAACACAGGACCTAGTCGTACAGAGTTGTTCGAAACTGCAAAGTTGATTTTCATCTGGAGAACAAGAAGCATATTTGGCAACATGGTGTCTCTCATTCCTAGCATCATGGAACTGAGCCCCACCTGCAGTTTTTACTTTCAAGTTCTAGGTGTGTCACCTTTTCTTCTTTTCCTTTAATTTGGTGGTGGTGGTCAGTGAAAATATTTCATGAGTGAGATTCAGTTGTGAGTTTTTTTTACAATGGTCTCATTTGTGGAAAGAGCTGTCACTGTGCGGATCATTTGAGAATAATCCATACGTGCTGTCAGGAACCATGTTGCACACTAACTAATTTAAGGAGCTGAAAATTGCATTTTAAAATTACATTTGGAAGATGTTATTACTATAAACGCATTAAAATGGCAGGAGCTCCCATTGCTGCCCTGATTTATGGGCTTAGGTTTCTTGTGGGGAAGTTTCCACTCGTTCTGTAAGCTCAGAATTTTTTGAATTTGTATATATGCCCATTGTTGAGTGGGAGGGACAAAGTCTTAATAATGAGAAAGATTTCATAAATATCACAATGAAAAGGTGGAATTGCATAGCTTTACTCATTTTGGTGGCTCATTTTGAAATAAACTTAGTAGTTTGAGCATTCTGTGGCATCCCAAAAGAAAAACACAATTGCTTCATTATGATTTTAATAAGAGTTCTGTTGGTAGCCTTTGCTGCATATTATAGCAACAGTTACTATGAAGAGTTTAATGTTACACTGTGGGAATACTGAAAAGAGAGCAATTCAGTGTCACAATTTTGGTGACTTTTTCTTCCCCCTGAACCAAAAAAACAAACAAAATAAAACTAGGTAATTGTATTTTTTGGATCTTTTCAAAAATTCATAATTGGATTATTGGTAACGAGTTTTGAAACCCTGGATGCTAGTCAGGGAACAGTGGAAAGTTTGACCAATATACATGTCAAATACTTAAAAGCTTAAAGGAGAATAGCATAGATCTTTACTTATTAATTTCTTCTAGAATTTCACCTTCTGCTGTGTTGTTCTTACAGTAGCAAAGGTTGTAGCTAGACTATTTTGCCCAACCGTGATCTCTTCATACAAGAATGATAGTCTCAAGTATGATACCTACAACAAGATTTCCGTCTTAAACAGTGTAGAAGAGGGTGGCTGGGTGGCTTCGTCAGTTGAGTGTCAGACACTTGATTTAAGCTCAGCTCAGGTTATGATTCCAGAGTGGTGGGATTGAGCCCCGCATTGGGCTCTGTGCTGACTGTGGAGCCTGCTTAAGATATTCTCATTCTCTCTCTCTCTCTCTCACTCACTCACTCACTCATGCATTCTCCTTCCACATCTCTACCCCACTCATGCTCTCTCTCAAAGGAGTATAGAAGACAAAATCTCAGTATTTTTGATAAGTTGAAAATAGTTTACCAGAGGAAGATTTTCTTCAGTCTAAAAGGATTCTTTGATGTTAAAGTGACTTTTGGAATGTTCTAGTTCTTCTTCTCAAATATGGCACCTCAGCACATAGTGCCAAATCTGACTGGATATATAAATCTGACTGAGCCATCAGGCTCAGGGAATACATACATTCAGCAAACACACTGAGCACGTCATTACTATCATTAAATTTCATCTGTAATCTACTCAGATGCAATACAGCACTGGCATTAGGAGGTTTACCTCTAGAGCTGGACTTTGTGGTTCTGATGCATGTTAGATATACAAGGCTGAAAAAATTACATCAGTTTCTTCATCTGAATGATGGAGATAAATATAGAACCTACTTTATAGTATTGTTGAGAGGATTAAATTAGTTACTATGTATTTAGGTTTGTCAAAACTGTTGAATATAATTCTTCAGAAAAATAATAAGATTGCTATTTGGATTTTTGCATATAACTCAAGTATCTACTTGGATTACATGTAAAATCAAAATCATTACTTCATATGGTGCTGCCTGAAAATTAAGTTTTCTTACTGGCAGCCTGCCTACTACTAGGCAAACTTCTAGAAAAGGCCAATTATTGCCTTGACTTTGTCTCAGCTTTGTATCTTTCTGTTTCAATGTTCTTTCTTTTTTTAAAAAAAATTTTTTTTTAGCGTTTTTATTTATTTTTGAGACAGAGAGAGACAGAGCATGAATGGGGGAGGGGCAGAGAGAGAGGGAGACACAGAATCGGAAGCAGGCTCCAGGCTCTGAGCCATCAGCCCAGAGCCTGACGCGGGGCTCGAACTCACGGACCGTGAGATCGTGACCTGAGTCGAAGTCGGACGCTTAACCGACTGAGCCACCCAGGCGCCCCTCAATGTTCTTTCAAGAGTTCCCACAGATGCACATGTTTCATCCTGCTTCCAACCCTGCCAGGCCTGGCATCCTAAAACTGTCCCTTGGCATCGCAGAGTTCGGCACTGTCCATCTGAGCTTGAATAATTTTTACTCCGCGCCCGACACCCTGAGCACCTCTCTTTGTGTCCTTCTTCCTTTCTGGGAGTGCTCCCCCTATGCTGTCAGTGCCAGCTTACCATTTCCTGCTTTGTTGATGGCCTTGGCATTGGGCTCATGTTACCCCTCCACAGTCTACACCCTAACCCTGAACACTGAGAATCTTCTGATCTTCTATTTTTCTCATATCCTCTGTGATTCAGGTGGTTGTTTGTTTGGTGTGTGTGTTGTGGGGGACTGGTCCAAACTGCTTTCTTAAAAATTGCCAAATTTTATAACTTTTCCCCGATATTCTCTGAATGAAATTAAATAAAATTACTCTTTGTGCTGCTAAATAATATTTATGCTTCTATTTGCTGTCAATTTCATGTGCCTTGTTTTAGTTGTCTTTTATAGAAGAGTGATCCTTATATATCCAGCAGAGGGCCCAGCACTGCCTTGTACACAGTGCATGCTCAATAAATACTGGTTAGCATTAACTCATTTGCTCCTCAGCCTTATTTTTTGTTTTATTTCTTTTATTTTTTGCTGTTTACCATTCCCCCATAAATTCTGGACTCATCCAGTTCACTCATTCTCTCATTTCCAATTGTGTTTACATTTATTGTATCTTCTAAGTCTTGCTCTAATTCTAATTTCTTAACCTACTAGCTTTGTTTTTCAATTTAAACTTCATGATTCATCACTTGAGCCTCATCTCCTGTCAGTACCCTCAACTTTCTTACTCCTTTGTTCCTTCTGTTGTACCTCTCTGGTAAAACTTTATGTATTTATGTATGTTTATTATTTATTTTTGAGAGACAGAGTGAGCAGGTGATGGGTAGAGAGAGAGGGAGACACAGAATCTGAAGCAGGCTGCAGGGTCCGAGCTGTCAGCACAGAGCCTGAACCAGGGCTCGAACTCAGGAACCACGAGATCATGACCTGAGCCCAAGTTGGACGCTTAACTGACTGAGCCACCCAGGCACCCCTCTCTAGTATAACTTTAAAACTGATTCAGTGAAGAAACTGCTTCCTGTACATCCCTACTCAGTCTCCTGAGCACCAATGAAGACAATTACACAGCCATGAAAACATCTGCCGTATCAAAATGTGCTGTGCAGAGATCCTGTTACATCCTAGCTCCCTGCCCTCACAATTCTGTGTGAAAAGCACTTCTGATGCTTAAACTCAGGCCCACTCCCTCACCATCAGCAGTGAATCTCACTCATGACAGAAGGGAGGGAAAACAAACCATTATGTTTGTAAAACCACAGGATGTCCTATAAATGATGTGCTATCCCTTTGTAGGCAGATAATTTGTTTTAATAGAGATTCAAATGGTAGTATCATAGTCAGATTCTTAAAATCTATGGCACTGTCACACATAGGTATGAAAAGTCCACATAGCATGCTTAAAAACACTATTCCTCTATTTTCAGTGTTTCTGGATAATTGCCAAAAATTAAAGTCTAAGAGAAGACTTTGTATAAAATTAGGAAACAGCCCTCTTTATTTTTGTATGATATTAATAATGGTATTGTTGCCTCTGTTAATTTATATTCTCTGTCTCCTCATATTAGCAGGGCATTAAGTCATCAGAAAAAAACTTTGATAAATTTAGTTATTAATTTTCCTTGAGATTTCCCCTTGTCTTAGATATTGAATGGCCTGTAAATCTATCCAGAAACTCCACCAAACTCTAGGAGGATTATGCTCTTTTTATAACAAGACTTCTATGCATTCCTACCAGCTAATGGTCAGTTTCAGTGGAGAGATGATTGATGTCCCCAGTGAGTCTTTAACCTTGCACATATGGGCAGATGCACAGTTATTTCTAGCTGATGGCCATGCTGGCTGTCCATTGCACTCAGTGTCTGATTTGGATTGACAAGATTGCAGAAGTCAAACCTACTTGAAAATGCTTGGTCATTAGTGTCTTCCGATCATCTTCAATCTGCCGAAACTTGGCCTTCAGCCCTTTCATTTGGGTTTCCATTTTTAGAACATACTGGAAATCTCTCTGAGTTCTCAAGTTTAAGACTTCAATAGACTGGGACATGTTCTGAACCTGTTAAACGAGAACATTTGGCTATACATTATTGTCTATTTACAAGTATATGCAATCACTACTGAAGTAGCAAAAATGACAAAGAACTGTAAGTGCCAAATCCGTATTTGTATCCCCACACGATAGGTTTTCAAGACAATTCTTTATGATAAACATTCAAAAAATGCAGCAAGGGAAAATTAAACTGAGGCAAGAAATAATAATAAAATTGACATCCTAGGATTAGAGAGAAATAAATAACATCAAATAAGAATTTAATCAGAAAAGGAAATTTGAAATACGGAATTTTCATTCTAGGACTTTGCAAGCTTATGATGTCCCAAGCCATTAAATGTTATAATAATTTGTTTCTATAAGTACTAACTCTGATTTCTTCAAGATGTGGGATGTTTAGCAACTGTGGATGATAGTGACATGTCCAACAGAATTAGAACACATTCATTCCTGTATTGTTTCTTTGACATCCTAAGTTCTCCCAACGGTGAGATTGAATTGACCGAGAAACATGGTGGCAATGCTGGGACGCCTCCAAGCTTGGAGAGCGTACTGTTTAAGAGACCTGGAAAATAGCAGCTCGGTCAAATGGTTGGTAGGTAGGCAGTAAACACAGATTAAGCTGATGGTACCTTGTTAGGTTTATTGGGCCCTAGGCTATGTAGAAGTAGGAAATGGATGACCTATAAAAATGAGGAAAGAAACATGCTCTAATTTTTGTGTCAGCAAAAACCTCAAAACAAAGTGAAAACCTCTAATAGTTGGAGAGCTGTTAGATGAATTGTGGAATGGAGTATAAATACGCTATTTTAAAGGATAGGCTAGATTTTTATATCTTGGTACTCAAAGTATTGTGTACAGAGCAAGTTTGACATCACTTGGGAAACTTAAAAATATACAATTTTGGGGCCTATGCCACAGCTACTGAGTCAGAATCTGCATTTTATCAGAATCCCCAAGTGATTCCTGTGTTTATTAAATTTTGCTCAACATGGAGAAATTTCCATGAGAAAAGTGAGAAGAGCTTGTGTGTGTGTGTGTGTGTGTGTGTGTGTGTGTGTGTGTGTGTAACATACACATAAAAGAAAATGGGGCGGTAAGTGATGGGTATTGAAGAGGGCATCTTTTGGGATGAGCACTGTGTGTTGTATGGAAACTAATTTGACAAAAAAATTCATATAATAAAAAAAAAGAAAATGGGGCATATAAGCAAAAAATCATGGTGGAGAAAGGTATTAAAGATTAGAAGAATACATACTGGGTTGTTTTCCTTTTTTAATGTTATTTAGTTAGAGAGTGAGTGAGCAGGGAAGGCACACAGAAAGAATCTCCACACTGTTACGGTGCAGAGCCCAATGCAGGGTTAGATCTCACGAACCGTGAGATCATGACCTGCGCTGAAATCAAGAGTTGAATGCTTAACTGACTGAGTCACCCAGGCACCCCTGGGTTGTTAGTTTTCTGTGAAATGTGGGTAAGAGGAGAAGTAATAAATATTGTAGAAAGGAGTCCCTGTTAAACAGAATATACATAAATCTGCCTAGAATTATATGTTTTATTTTCATGAAATGGAAACATGAAAGCACCAAAAAAAATTGTGGTGGACTTTGAGATGAATTTTACTTTGTTTCATAGATTTTTATGCATTATTCTATTCTGTTTATTTTTAAATATGTATTATGCAATAAGTAAAAAATTTTTTTCATTGCAACAATTGTGAGTTGAAAATAAGGAAGGAGTGATTTATTCAGACACAAATTTTTGTCATCAGGTATGTCACAAAGCTCAGTGGACTAGCTAGCTATGAAGAGCCCATTGTTGGTACATTCCTCAGCTTGGAACATTCCAAGAAGGCAGAGCATTCTGCTGCCGTGGCTTGCATACTTCCTCTATTTTTCTTTTTAAAGAAGGTTATCTTTTCCTGTTTTTTTTTCTGCTGTTTTGATCCATAGTCCTGCCCTTTATAAATCCTGTCTTCTCAAGACATATGATAGTCTAGCTTATATTAAAATTAATTGTGTAATATATGTTGGGTGGGAGCACAGAAGTGACTGCCCTTCTGTGAGCTCCAAAGGTTACAAGCTGCATCTTATTCATACTTTTTATTCCCAACACCCTACACAGAACCAGGCACAGAATAATTGTTCAATAAATACCTGTTGGTTAAAATTATCTTATGCTTCCAATACTTGTAATAAGTAATTAGTATTTTTTAAATTTATTTGAGAGAAAGAGCATGCACAGTGCGTGAGAGCTCATGAGTGGGGGTTGGGGTGGAGAGAGAGGGAGAATCCCACGCAGGTACCACACTCTGAGTGTAGAACCCGATGCCAGAACTCGAACTCACGATCCATGAGATCATGACCTGAGCCCAAATCAAGAGTTGGACACTTAACCAACTGAGCCACCCAGGCACCCCAGTTACTAGTATTTTAAGGAAAGTTCCTTCCTTCTGTCACTGTGACACTGTAGCAGTATGTGACTCCCAAATATTTCTTAATTTGCTATCATTCGTACTTAGAAAGCTTCATTCTTTTAAATCTTCAGTGGAGCACAAAATTACTGAGACAGCATTGAAACCTGGAGATGTAACTGCATCTTGGATAAATGTAACGCTTTCAAAATAATTTTGAACTTCATTACAGTTAAGTATGAATGAAGAAAAGCCATTTGTATTAAAGAAACCATCTACACATTTGAATATGGCATTCATCTCTGAAGCTGCCCATCACTGGCATGACTGATAACTTTCCTAGGAATGCCGTGGGTTGGGCAGAGTCCATACAAGTAGAAAATGATAGGCAAGTGAAATATTCTGTATAAAATTAAAACAGCCTCTCTTATCTTGCCTCTGCCCTATTAATTTTCAACTTATTTGTGTTGTGGCAAACGCACTGGGAGAATTGTGGCCTTCTATATTTGTAGAAATATGCATAATTATAAGAGCTGCATTTGGGATAATGGATAGAGATGGAGCTGTCTAATTGGAGAGGATTTGGGTCTGGGCTGTCTTTTGCTTTGTCTGATGACTATACCTAGGAATGTTTAGTTTTCCACTGTTTACAGAGACCCTCCCACCCCCAGGATCAATTTCCTGATGATACCCGATACTAGATCCCTATAGTTGCACTTGTAGAAAGGACACCCATCTGCTGTGGTTCCTCTTTGACTCTGTTTATCTCTGATGTTTTACAGTTTAGTTTTTCATATGTGTCCCTGTGCTTAGACCCTTCTCTACATCGTTCAGCAAGCTCATTGTCTCCCTTCATTAATAATTTTTTAAACTAATTATCTTGGATCTTTGTATAAATAAAATGTTTGAGGCCTCTCTGAACTTAACAAATTAACTTAAATTTTCACTCTAATTCATAATTAAGTTTGCGGTTACTCGGGGGGAAAAAAAAAGACTATGGTTCAGTATGTTTGGATAGCCTTGACGTTAACAAAACTAAATAGAAATTCTTTGCTGTAGGTCTTCACAGAACCTTTAGTATTAAACTGTGTGGTAGAAATCTTCAAGAGTGAAGTATCATGAATAGAGTTTCTTAAAATCATTTTACTAGGAGGGTGTCACTGGTATCCTATTCCAAAAATCACACTTTGGGAGATACTGTCCTAGACATGCAGGACATCTTCAACTGTACAGAGAAGCTACACAGCTAACAAACTTTTTAATTATTTAAAAAAAAATTCATTTAATGTTTTTATTTATTTATTTTTTTTTTAAATTTTTTTTTCAACGTTTTTTATTTATTTTTGGGACAGAGAGAGACAGAGCATGAACGGGGGAGGGGCAGAGAGAGAGGGAGACACAGAATCGGAAACAGGCTCCAGGCTCCGAGCCATCAGCCCAGAGCCTGATGCGGGGCTCGAACTCACGGATCGCGAGATCGTGACCTGGCCGAAGTCGGACGCTTAACCGACTGCGCCACCCAGGCGCCCCGTTTTTATTTATTTTTGAGAGAGAGACAGACAGACAGACACACCCAGCATGAGTGGGGGAGGGGCAGAGAGAGAGGGAGACACAGAATCCAAAGCAGGCTCCAGGCTCTGAGCTGTCAGCACAGAGCCCAGTGCGGGCTTCGAACCTGTGAACCACGAGAGCAGGACCTCAGCCAAAGTTGGATGCTTAACCGACTGAGCCACCTAGGTGCCCCAACTAACAGGCTTTTAAAAAAAATGTTAATTTGTTTTGAGAGAGAGAGAGTGAGAGCACAAAGGAGGGGCAGAGAAAGAATCCCAAGCTGACAGCACAGAGCCACACATGGGGCTTGAAATCATGAAATGTGAGATGACCTGAGCAGAAATCGAGAGTCAGATGCTTAACCGATGGAGCCACCTGTGCCCTGCTAACAAACATTTTTTTAAATGAACAGTTGTAGTTTGGGCATATTAAGACCTGAAATATTGGGAAAACAATTGTAATTCTTTAAATATTAAGTAATGTAGATATGGTTAAAAATATTTGACAGAACATTGCTTAAATTAGTATGGGTACCACCTGTGACAGTCTGGATGACACTAGCATGGTGTTGAGAAAACACAGAACTGATCTGGTAAAGCCCCATAATACACTGGTTGAGTGACATTGGTAGGTTCTTTAACCTCAAAAAGCAGTTTCTTTTTACGTAAACTTACAAGGGCAGGTTCCTCAGCTGTGAGGATTGAATGGAGTGGATATAGATATGGGAAATACTGTTATCAATATTGTTAAAAACATTTCCTTAGGGGCACCTGGGTGGTTCAGTTGGTTAAGTGTCCGACTCGATTTCAGCTCAGGTCATGATCTCACGGTTCAGTTTGTGAGTTCAAGCCCTGCATTGGGCTCTGCGCTGACAGTGCAGAGTCGGCTTGGGATTCTCTTTCTCTCATGTGCATGCTTTCTCTCAAAATAAATAAATAAATAAATCTTTAAAAACATTTCCTTATTATGTGCCTAAATTAGTTCTTTGGTTAATGGTGAGTGGGCGGCCTAAACTCCTGCTCCGGTTTTCCATCCGGTGCCTTGGATATTTGTGAAACTATAGAGAAGTCAATAAGAAAAACTGGCTCAGTCTGAATAAGGAGTGTTTATTTCAGATGGTTTTTTTTTTTTTTTTTTTTTTTTGGGTCATTGCAGCAAATCAGTGCTACTCCCTTCTTCAGCCCACTCCAAGTAATGTACATAATTTACTATTACTATTCCCTCCTATATACTATTCCCTTTACTATTCCCTCCTATAATACTCTCAAATGGTAAGTTTAATAAACATAACTTGTAGAGACCTAGATTTTGTTAATAAATTTTGTGGGTTTTTTTGTTAATTACATACAATGACTTTTTAAAGGTGTGATTTTTCTAGAATTTCTTTAAATCATTAAACACATTGCATATTAGATGGGGTGGTCATATCAGTGATGGCTTGTGGTCAACCTCCTTGGTTGTATTTTTTTGCCTTCTTCATCCTACACTAATTCCCGGTTTTATCATAGTTCTGGAGTACATTTCACTTTGGACCTGTAGAGGGTATTATCCACCTTCTAACGCTTTATTTGAACTTTCTCAGCTGATTTCAGAAGAAATCTGTTTTGTTTTTTTTTTTTCCCAACAGGTTCAGAAGAGATGTCTGAATCTGTATGGGGGGAGGTATGGATATGTAATGCTATATTGAAAAACAATAACAAAAATAAGGATAGAGTATCTAAGAATGTTCCTCACCATAGTTGATATAGAAAAAAGGTGCTTTTGCACAGAAAAAGAATATAGGATCAGAAAGTCTATAATTTGAGGGGAAATATTTAATAGAAAAGCAAATTTAATAGAAAAGCAAAATTGGATTTAAAAGATTAAATCTTTTTACTAATGTAATATCCCTAGTAACCAAACAATATTAAACTATATATTTGGAGTTTTTTTCATAGAAATAAAGAAAACCAAGATTGGTAAGGTATACCCAAGAAAAATCACAGTTCATTTGTCATGATTTCTAATAGCTGAGAGGCATATTAGCTAGAGTCGTTAACTTGAATGAAAATGACATTTGCTTTTGTCTGGGGGGCAGATATTGAAGGAGCAGGGAAGATAGGATCTTATAAAAAGAGACATAAGAAGAGAGAATCGATAGATTGATGATAGCTCTGAGGAGAGGGGGAGGGAAAACAGGACTAGTCATTTTATAAAAACAAGAAAAAAGCTTTTTTAAAATTTTAGAGCATCAATAGACTTCCAAATAATGTACATGGAGGAAATTTATTTTCATTATATGGTAGTAGAAGAAAGTTATTGTTGCTAAGCTTGAAATTGCATAAAGTAGGCATGTCTATATTAACAAATTTGATGCTTTCATTTTTCTGGCTTCTCTTAACTTTCCTTAAAAAGTTTTTATTCAATGCCATCATTGTATGAATGATCATAGAAATGATATTGCAGTGAGTGAATGGTTGAGCATGATGTTCTCTAAAAGCACATACTACCTAATTTATCTTATTATCCCTGAAGGTACTTAAAATTCCCACATGTTGCCGTCTTACCATCAGTCTGGCCACCCAGCTGTCCTACTATATTCAGAGCCCAACACACTGAAATTCTGAATGAGAATAATTGAAAGAACCATTCATTGTTTTTTTTTCCTCCTCAAACTAAACATAAATAATGTTTCATGAGCTGACTTTTATCTGTAAAAAAGAATAAATCAAGGGCATTCTGCATTTGATTGTTATGGATCGGCTTAAGTAAATTATATGGAGAGATTGCTGTTGAATGAAATTGAAGAGCTTAATGTTCAAAGGAATGACTTAGAGAATGATGATAAATACTTGAAATTATTCATTATCTGTTCAGATAGCTTGCATATTGCATTCCATTATTTTAACTTCCTTGCAAGGTTGTTAATGTGATTCAAATGCATGAGCTCAAACAGCCTAGTGTGATCCTGGGAATTGAGGATAAATTTCTGGCATAGGAATAAGACTTTTTGCCTTTTTTTCCCCTTAAGAAGAGACCAACTGGATATTAAGGCATATGATAGATATCCAGTCTTAAGAAGGTAAGACAGAAAAATAAAAAGTAATAAAAATAAACAGTAGAGCAGGAATCTTGAGGTACTCCTTTCAAGGAAGGAAAAAAAAGTTTGAGAAAGGGGGACAAAAATTGGAAGGACCTTCCTCATTATTGCCTGCTTTCCTGCATTTCCTTTTCAAGGAACGGTAGATTAAAAAAAAAAAAAAATGGAGGACAGGACACGTACCTTTTCCAGAAGTTGGCGAAGCTGTCTGCTTTTGGCATCCCTGGAACACAGGTTTTGTTCTGGAGCCACCACTGTGCAAATGCATCGTCCATCAGGGTCTTGTGCTGAACTGTACACTTGCCACCCTTCTTTGGGACTAATCTGGGTCTGAGGAAACCAATAGCAAACACACAACACAGACCCCCATTACAGGATAAAGAGAATGTGGATTTGTAACATTTTAAACAAAGGATCCTCTTTGATAAAGTTTCTGTTTTTATTCTTTAAAAAGAAAGATTAAACAACTTCTACAACTTCTATAGGCAGCATAACTTCATTCAGTTACACCTTCCTTATCTGTCCCCAGGATAGTTTTTCTTTTCTTTAAAATATTTATTTTTGAGAGAGAGCGTGTGTGCATGAGGAAGAGAGGGGAGAGAGAGAGAGAGAGAGAGAGAGAGAGAGAGAGAGAGAGAGAGAGAATGAGACTATCCCAAGCAGACTCCACACTCATCACGGAGCCTGATGTAGGGCTCAGTCTCACAACGATGAGTTCATGACCTGAGCTGAAATCAAGAGTTAACCCACTGAGCTACCCAGGCACCCCCAATTTTTCTTTCAATGGGCTATATTAGTAACTATTTATTGACCCTACAACATTTCCTAATGCTTTTTGTCGTATTTGGACATGGCAGTGCAATTTAGAAGCATCTGATAACCACTTAATCACATATCACCAGTCTCTCTACATAAGATCTGTTAGCTTGTCTTTCTCAACAGTAAATAATAGTAGTGTGTGTGTGTGTATGTATGTATATATCTGTATATACAGATATATATGTGTGTATATATATACACATATATATATGTATATACACATACATACACATTTCTGATTATTCACTTGTGATATTCTGAAGCAAAGTCCTATCCCAGGGCACTTCCCATGCGTTGAAGAGCCAATTATTAATAAAGTTGGAAAAGTAGCATGTAAGAATACAGGGTAAAATGATTAGATCAGCATGGTTTTGCAAAGGATGCAGAGTCCCAGAGAGGTTAAAGAGTATTTTGACATGGTCTGCAAAATCCATCTTCCCAAATTACTTCTGTGTACTTATCACCCTACCTCCCTAGAACTGTAGCTTAAAGTGACCTTCCCATCTAGGAATGAGGCGGCTTAAAGTCTGCCTCCTATTTACATTTCTAGTTTTACCTCCTGTATCTTCCTATATAGGAAACTTCTTTCCAACAAATTGGTCCATGTGTGTCCTGAAAGTATGTTACCTTGATTCATTTCTTTATATGCTACTCATTTTGTTTCTCCTTATTGGAATACCTCTTTCATAAACATTCAGCTTACTAAACCCTTATGGTTTCTACCTATTCTGTGTTATTCATTAGGCATTTCATGTGTATTGTCTAGTATTGCTATTTGCCTTTCGTATGTCTTATTTCAACGCTTAGTTTATATTCATCTGCTAGACATATTAGATATTTTCTATCATATTAAGTCAGATACAAAGATAAGTTTCCTCTTTTTTATCTAGTTACTTTTCAGGAAGAGTTTAAGTGTTTGAGAGAGAGAGATGGGGAGGAACAGAGAGAGAGAGAGAGGAAGAGAGAGAATTTCAGGCAGACTCTGTGCTGTCAGCTTGATGTCATGAACCATGAGATCATGACCTGAGCTGAAATCAAGAGTCAGATGCTTAACCGATTGAGCCACCCAGGTGCTGCTAAACATACACTCTCCATTGTATAAGGAGAAGTCATTGTGGATGCCATGATGTACTGCCCAGAGAGGCACTCATTCATTCCTCCAGCTGCTAAGATTATTAGTGGCTTGGCTTTCAGTTAAGTTTCTCTTTGGGGATTGCCTAGGCTGAAGAATGTTGTTTATTCAAGGTCAGGCTCTATTCCAAGGGACAACTCACATGCATTGACTTGATGATGCAGCAGTACAGTGAAGCACCCTAAGAAGCAGGAATTATTATTTCCATTTCACAGAAGAGGAAATGGGTTAACATGCTTGGGAACAGTTAGCTTGTATGAAGCCAGGCAGTATGTTCCAGAGAAGGACTGTCCAATGGAAATAAAGTAATTTTTACTTTTTTAAGCCTATTAGAAAAATTAAAATTACTATCTTCGAAATTGTGCATTTTATACTTATGACTTCAATTTGAATTAGCCACATCTTAAATGCTCAATAGCTACATGTAGCCTCTTCATTGGACGGTGCAGCTCTAGAGTCTTGCTTTTAATTATGCTATGGCCATATCAGTATGATGCTGAACATCCAGATAACTGTTTTCAAGGGTCAATCATGGATATTGAAAAAACTACCTAACAGATGTTGTAGACAAACCATCCAGTTTGATCCAAATTTGTTTTTCCTGTGGAAATAATCAGATAAATCAATGGGCCTTTTCCTAGCTAAGCTCTGGCTTGCTTCTACAGCTGGGATCTGAAATTTGTCAGCCTTTCTCTCTGTCCTTCTATGTTTTCCAGGGATTCAGCAGATAGGTATTTCTTGTATGATCAGGAGAAGAAAGAGATGAATTTAGTTTAGAAAATAAGGTATTTCATGAATCAGGTTGGAGGTGTGAGGCTGAGGAGGGTGAGAGAAAGCCTGAGGGCTGGGAGCTGAGATGAGGCTAGGAACCAAGAGGTGAAGGGAGGCCAGCAGAGGACTGTCTTGGAAAATGCTCAGTGTACTGGGCTTGGATATTTGCCCATAGACTGGAGTGTTTTACCAGGTTAAAGCAAACCCTTTAAAGGACTAAACCAAGCTGACTTCCCTCTCCACAGATCTGCTATGGTCTGTGAGATCTTCTGTCTCTGGAGTTCACACCAGAACAGATATAATCTCCAACTTATTCTGTCCCAGGTCATTGCATACCATCCACCAACACACAGCTCTTTTTCTTTTCAAGGGCTTTGGCAATAATCACTACAGGGTGCTGATACGCCTTCCAACAACAATCATGAACAAATACTGGGGAAGCTATATGTTATAAACTCAGGAAACTCATAAAGGTGTCATAGTCCTTGTCCTTGATCTATAATGAGAAGCAGTTGGTGCCAGTGCTCTTTTTAATCTCCCTTTTCATATAATTCATGGAAGTGTCCTATGCTGCCTTTTATTTCTGAAGCATTGGATTCATGACCATTTCTTTTTCATTCTCCTACTCCTTCTAACATGTATGCCTGAATATCCAGTTAGGATAGAAATAGGTACCTAGAGTTATTATCAGAATCAGAAAGCATCTTAAAGATTATCATATTATCCTTTTCATATTAAGGAAGAAAAATGCAGAGATTACAGAATGGAGATGGGAATAGTTTAGCAGAGTAGTTTCAGTGATAAAATGAAAGGTTTAAGCTACATAATGGTATGGGATTAATATATCTAGACATGGGTCCTATAGTTTCACCTAGGTTTCACCTAACATTGGACACAAATCTCCAACATGTAAGAAAATTAAGTCTTGTTACCAGGATAAATTTAGCTTTTGGATAAAGGACTAGGGGTCACCCAATTATAATATTATCTCTTTAACAGCAGTGCAAACACTGATTATTAAACCTGGCAGCATTAATATTGGTGTTCACTTGCCAAGTGTTTGGCTAACTAGTGAGGAGCTTATCATGACAGGGCAAGGTGTCAGTTGCTTTCTGGAATGAGGGAAACAGGAAAGGTGAAGAGGGTTTGATGTTCATTTAGCATTCTCCCTGAAGTGTCAGCTTGATAAAAGTGGACTCCAGCCTTGTTTGTACTTCCAATTGTCTTCTTGTAAGAATCAGTGAAAAGAGCCCTGACCTTATCTACTACAGAGTTAGTTTGATCCCAACTATAACAAGTTACCTCTTTGGCAAGACAAAGGTAACTCAAAAGAGAAAAAAGCTAATATAAAAGATGAGTGCCTGACAGTCCTATGGGTTTTGATAGAGACCTCTGTGTCAGGGTCAGTGATAAATAAAGGAAGTTTTATGAGTATCTCTGGTGCTCTCTTTTAGGGCATCCATACTGGCATTGAAAAGAGGCTCAAAATAAAACCAACCAAGACCTCAGGTGGAAGGAAATATTTGGACAGCTTTTGGATACCAATGGAAAAAGACCTCCCATTTTAACTTGTAATAGCAATTATACCAGTGTCTGTAAAACTCCCGTAATAGTAATAGCAAACATTTATGGAGCTCGAGCCATTACTTGGAAGTTTGCATGTACTGTTGCCTTTGAATATTACAACTTTACAGATGAGGTTATGTTACACTGCCCGTTTTAGAGTTGAGGAAACCGAGACAGTAAGGAACTTGTTCAAGGTCATGCAGGGGATAATCAGAGCTGGGATTTGTACTTTGATGTCAGAGACTGAAAGTTTAACCACCACCCTGCCCACCAGTGGTCTGAAATTCCCTTTTATAAATGATAAAGATAACCCTGGAAGCATTTTCTTTTTTTTTAAATTTTTTTTTCAACGTTTTTTATTTATTTTTGGGACAGAGAGAGACAGAGCATGAACGGGGGAGGGGCAGAGAGAGAGGGAGACACAGAATCGGAAACAGGCTCCAGGCTCCGAGCCATCAGCCCAGAGCCTGACGCGGGGCTCGAACTCACGGACCGCGAGATCGTGACCTGGCTGAAGTCGGACGCTTAACCGACTGCGCCACCCAGGCGCCCCTGGAAGCATTTTCTGAACTGCTATGAAGACCAGTACTTGGACCTGGAGGGTGCATGTGGTTTATTGCTATCCAAAGCATTGCTAATCACAGTGGTTACTGATGCAGCTCTCTTTGAACCTTTTGTGTTAATTAGAAGAACTAAATGAACTATTTAGCAGTTTTTAATATTGCAGAACTCATGAAATATTTAAGAATGTTCTAAATAGGAGAATTAAAATGATAATTTTAACAATTGGATTTCAAGTCTGGATTCTTTGCTTATAATTTAATTACCAAGCCATGCTTTATAAATATAAAGCTACTGGGTGAGAGTTCTCCCAAAACTCCTGGGTCTTTGTAGCAGAAAAGAAAGATCCTAAGGACTGAGGTAAATGTACAAATAAATACAAACATCTTGCATTTCAACTTGTTTTTATGTTTTTAAAATCCTTCCCTTTGTATTAGTCTCACTTTTTTTTTTTTTCAATCAACTACTCTTAGATATACACACTATCTTATGAGGAAGCTGAAACTCAACATAAGCAATTTTTTTCAAGTCCTCCATTTAGTAAATGTCATGTATAGGACTCAAACCAGTTTTCTTCCACTTTCAGCCCAGAGCTCTTTACTCTCATCCTGTACAGATGAATGAGTCAGATAGTCTATGTCCATTTACCAATAGCCAGAAAATTTGCTTTGGAGGAAATGCACCCCGGCAGGTGAAGGGCATTATCTAAACAGTATGGAAATAAGTAGCAATTAGCACCTGGAGGAGTTGTTAGCAGTAACAGCTCAGCAAAACCCAACTGGATATTCCTGTGGCGGACCCTGCAATCATTTCTTAGGGTCCAGGTGGAGAGGCAGGCAAGGGACAGAATTCTGATCCTTTTAAGAGAACCAAATCAGCTAGTGGAACATTGCTAGTCTTATGTTTTATCTTGAGTTTCTAGACATTTCATAAAAGTACAGACTGAGGCAAAAAAAAAAAAAAAGAATAAGGAATCTACTTACTGAGAGTGGTGTGTAAGGTAAGGGAAAATAAAGCAGCAAAAAAATCCATTTGTTAGACACTATTCAATTTAGAGTGGAGATGCCTAAGTGATGAAACCCCTTATAAATTTTTGTCTGAGGATAGGTTTGGTCTCCGAGTGAAATGTGGCTTAGCATGCTAATGGCTTTCGTTGTGAAGAGAGGAGAAATGTGAGGAAAGGAATGAGAGATGTTGACAGACCACGCTGAAAGAAGCTGTGCTCTGGAGGATGTGTTAATAAAGATGTCACTGCATAGCAGCAGTTTTCTTCCTATTTCTCATATGAGACTAGTTGGAACTGAAATCAGAAATGCAGATTCTTCTGTAGGAGAGTCGTGATTTTCACCTCTTTAAAAGCTGTCTTTATAACAAGAAGTATAACAAAATAGAATAAAAAATGGGAAGACTCCTCCCTGAACCCTTGGAAAACCACTAATGGTCTGGTAATCCTGGAGAACAAGCTGGTTAAGAGGTGGTGACCAGTGAAAGGTCACTCAGCATGCTGCCCCTCCTTCTGGGGCTTGTCCTAGAGGCTGTCCCCAGGGCTGTGCCCAGTTTTGTTTGGTGCAGGACTACCTGAGTTCGGTTCATGGCTCCACCACTCAAACTTCCTGTGCTTCAGCGTCCCTTAGGGAAATGAAGATAGGTTTTATTACTATCTGGTGGGGCTGTTATAAAGATTAAATGCGTTAATACTTGTAAATCACTTGAAATAGTGCCTGGCCCATTGGCAAAACCAAGTCTTAGCTAACATTATTTGTCTGCATGACTGGTCTATTTTCAGGCAAACTTCAATCTGAAACAGTATCAGTGCTCCCCAATAAAGTGGTATTTTCTTAAAAATAAATGCATATTCTTCACTCAAAGAAACCTCAAGCCTCTAAGAAAAGTAACCATTAAAGCAACAACAACAAAAACTCGACAAACAAAAAACAAAGATAAAAGTTTAGGTTGGTTGGACACCTCATGTTCTGGAATAAAGAGACTTAGAGCTGGGAAAGACTCAGAGGTTGTATCTGGTCCTGTGTCTTTCCACTCTCATGCTTCTGTCTGTTACCGTAGTTCCATTCGAGCTCTGCATGGTAAGAATTTTGCTGCTCTCTAGGCAGCCCCTTCTACTGGGGGAAACCCGAGGGGCTTGACCTAAATGTCTATCTTTGTAATTTTCCCCTCTTGGCCCTATTTGTGCTTTAAGTACTTAAACAAGAATAAATCTACTCAATAAATAAGCCCATGTCACAGTTCTTGTCCAAAAAGGCAATTATCTCTTTCGCTGTGGCTCTCAAGATTTGCAGTTCTGTTCTCTCATCCATCTCCCACTCTTTAATTTGTTTAGTTGTCCTTTCACAAAAGGGATATTGCCTAAGGATTTGAGGAAGAAAAGCAGTCTGTAAAATACAGAAGTCTGGTGTCTTCAGACTGAAAAAGGACAGTGAGCTGAGAATAAGATATTTAGAAAAGTATAGGGAGTTTGCATCAGGGTATTCTACTCATTTTAAAGAACTTAAAACTGACTAACTCATTAAAGTGGTTATTTATGAAGAAAAGTCAGCTGGATGTTTGAAACTGTGGCAAAACAAATCACTTCTGCCCACAGGTTCCCTTTGAGGCCTCTTGTCACCACAGGAGCACAGCTGACTGGGGACAGCTGGTGTCTGCTGAATGTCCTCTGCTGGCCTAATTGCTCTTTTCCAGGTTCTTCGTGGTGTGGAGTCCACAGCAGTGGGGGGGAGGTGGATTTCTCAGAAGCTCAGCCTCAAGGGCCAGTTCTCTGCATCAGAGAGAAGTGCCAGAGGGAGCCTGAGCTTTTTCACCTCTGCAGACACCAGCTTCTCCAAAGGCTGATGGGCCCAGTGATAAATTGGAAGGAAAAAAGAAAGGAAAGAAGAAAGCAAACGGGGCTACAGAGGAGAATAAAGAAATGTTTCAAGATTCTAACAAAAACAAGAGGGAGCATATTCCTTTAATAAGGAGCTGTATTTAACTACTTATTAACAAAAACATCCTGGAAATTTAAAAACCTCTGAGCTTTTGAGACCATCAAATGGACACTATTTCAGAGACACTTGCTATAAACAGATTTAATTGCATTTAATTATTAAAACCCACTTTTTTTTCCAGCTTTTTTGAAACTACCCTTCTAAAGATTTGATATTTGTGTAAATCTCTACTTTTTACCATCTCCACATCCCATAAGCACCCACAAAACAAATTTTAAGACATCTTTTTTTTTTTTATGTTTACACAATTGCAGGCTCATCCCATTCAGACTGTATAAAGTGAGAACATAGATCAAGAATGTTGAAAGGTGCAGGACATCCTAACCAAACCTACGATGATGGGTACCGTTAACCATTCTGTCTAAGGGAGGTGGAGTCCAGGATTATGGGAAACCACCTGAGCAGAGCAGAAAGAGCCTACTGTGACACCAGGGCCAGGAGGGGCAGGGACTCATGAAGAAGGAGACCATTTCTCTGAACAGGACTGTGGCCAGGTGACTTGCGTCCACCCATGCCTCTGTCATTCACCAGCTGGGGGAAATCTGTTCAGTCCCACATTTTGGGTCATTCTTCCTACTTGCGGCATGAGGCTATTGGATTAGCTCATTTATACTTCCAGTTCAGCTTTTGAATGCTATAAGATTTCTCTGGAGGAATCTCATCTAGGGCAAGGGATTGATAGTGTGGGGAAGGAGCCGATGGTAGAAGCCCAATAAATGCCTCCCCCCATCCTTTATTATTTGACCCATGACCTGCTTTACAAATTGGATTTCCACTTCAGGTTTGCTCAACAAATACTTGTTCAGCATATATTACATTTAATTCTGGGGGGAAAAAAGACACTGCTGCCAAAAATAATGTGATGATAACTGGCCTGGATGGTTTCAGAAATCCTTTCCAGCATTAACATTTTATGATCTTAATCTAGGAAATACAGATTCATTCATTTTTCACCATGGGAATTGTAAGGTATGAGCAATTATCTTCAATAATTAAGGTAAGGAAATGTCATAGACCATTGTTCTATAAAGTATGCTACTGCTATAAAGCATTTAAAAAAAAGTTTGCAAGCTGGTTTCTTATTTTTAGTGAAGAGTATAAACTTTTCTGATTTTTTTTTCTTTTTTTGGCACTCAAAGGAAAATTTGATTGTATCAGAACCAGACTATAGCAATGCTTTACATTTTTCAAACACCAGATTACTAATCAGGAAGTAAAGAAACTGAATTACTGTAACCTTACATGATAACTAGAAGTCCTAAAAGAATCATGTATATTGTTAGAAATTTGATTCTCCCCCATTAACAACAATAGGAAATAACAAAACCAGTGTCCATTATACACAAAAAAATATACATATCAGAACCAAGGTACCAAGTTTGGAATAGGACTCATTTATGAATTTCTTAGATTCATTTTCTGAAAGAATTAATTCAACTAAGGTGCTGAGAACTGTAAGGTTCTTGAACATTGAGAAAATTGGGCACAGTATATATTATATAATGTAAATTGATTTTATAATTGTTTATTGATGACCTATCATGCTTTCTTTGTAACTAGAAATCTTTTTACATTCCTCCTGCCATACATACATCATACAGGTAAGGAGGGGAAACTCAACCATAGAGGTGCTGAGGTGACATAAGTGACCTAAGGGAGGTAAACATAAAAGTGGGTCAAAGTGTGCCTCATATGTGCTCTGCTGGTACCCTAAGCACTGGGTGAATCTAGTAAATTATATAATTAATTTGATTTGACTCTCCTCAGTTAATTGCACATTGATAGATTAGTTATTAGTAATAATTGCAAATAACTCTTGAAAATGTAGGGTTACCATTATTTTAGTATCTGAGTTTTTAGTACTGACTAATAATCCAGTAGTAAAAATAGATAAAAATAAAAAGAGAAAGAGCTCCAAATACTATTTTCTGCATCCTTTATTTGATAGCAGGGAAATTTTTTTCCAAGGATATTCCTTCTGTTTGAATTTGTAACTTCTGTCTGAAAAACCTTTTGTTGGAAAGGTTTTAGAGTATTGCTAAGTAAACCATGGTTCAAATTACCAGAAAAGACTTTGTTATATTGTGGGAAGGGTTAAAAAGACACTAATTTTAGGTAAACAAAGACTATAGGAGCTAGACTTATGATAGGAGGTCTTGATAAAAAAAAAAAAAAAAGGGAGATGATCTTATCAAGTGAGTTATATATTGCTTGTGTTTCTTAGCTCTCTTAAAGTCTTTTTGGCAGGCTTTAAATTGCTGAGGTTTTTTATTCGTGTTTAAAAGAAGTTGATTTCTCAGACTAAAGGCATTGCAAACAGTCACAAGAATTGAATTCCAAGGAAAGAGACTGCTATAGTAAAATTAGATTAGATAGAATGTATTCTATTAGGGGAATTTTACAGACATTAAAAGAAGTAAAATAATAAAAAACAAAACATATTTCTTAAAGAATCCTTCCAAACTTCAGATTAATATAGTTAAATTAAAGCTTATCATTCTTGAGAATTTAATGAGTCTAATATTTCCTTTCACAGCTAATTTCTCAGTCCATTTATTTTTTTGGTGTAACTTTAAAGTGTTCACAAAGAAATATCCATGACTAAAGTTAGCACATAAATATTGTATCACTGAAGCTGCCCTGTAAATAGAGAAGCATAATCTCAGCCTTTGCAGTTTACAGAATCAAGCCCACTGATTTAATGCACTTACTTCCCAAGATGGCCAAACCCACTGGAGTGACTTACTAAGGTATCTGGCGTCGACATCTTCGTGGTGTTCAGTCCTACCAAGGATGGGAGAGTTTGGGACATCCAGTTTGAGATCATTGCCATGGTACTAAGCACAGCGCCAAGCTTCAGCAGTGGAGGACTCATTGCTGTGGAGCTAATGAGTTTTCATAGTGACTGATTAAGATCCTGGTGCTGGGCTGGCAGCGGGAGGCGTGACTGCAGCACGCCTCATCTACAGCATGAAAAGAGATCAACTTTCCCAGCTCTAATCAGTAGGGAAAGCTCACAGAACCTCTTTCCCCCACCCTCGTGGGAAGTGCCCTGCGCTTCCTTTTCCTTTCTTTCCGGGCACTTTGCTGGTTCATCAAATGAAATATTGTTGGTAGGGCTTGGTTGGTAATTATGAGAGCAAAGGTTGGAGGGAGAGGGAAACTTGAGCTCTTCCTGCTCCACTGTAGGCAGTTACCATCAACAGAGTCTGTTTCCTCTGGGGTTTTTGTGAGTATAATCAGCTGCTCTTTATCCTTCATAAAAAATACACCTTTAGATGGAGGTCTGCCAAAGTGCACATTTCAAATATCAGGCTTGGTATCTACAGATTTCTCCCAGCATAGACAGAGTACTTTTAGGCAGAGCATGAAAACAAAGTCTGCAATTTCCAAGATGATCAGTTATTGAGAGTAAGAGGTTTTGTTTTTTTTGTTTTTTGTTTTTTTTTGGTTTTGTTTTTAGCAGTAACCTAAAATTAGCTTTGTTGCCTCTTAATTAAAAAAAAAAGGTCAAAGATTAATAGCTACTGCCTATAGAGAACATTACCCTAGGCAGCTTACTTGTGAATAGACAGAAAATGCAGACTTAGAGGAAAGCTTCTGTTATGGAAATTTCATATGTTCCCAGTTTTGCTTTTAAGAATGGGTGCTTCCTAGTTGCTCAGACACAGGACAAACACAGTTAACTCTATTTTTACCTTATGAGGAATGAAAGACAGATACCAGAAGTCTGTGTCATGAGAGAACCTGTGACTTATTAAAAAAGATCACCGAACATGGATTCAGAGTCTGCGGGTCTAGTCCTATTCTCCTCTGGTTAGTTGAGTGACTGGCCAGTGACTTAGATTCTTTGGCTTACAGTTTTTGAGTTTGGACTCCTTGCTCTCCAAGGCCCATTCCAGCTTTAAAATTCAATGATCTGTTTATTAGAGTTCCATTGGCAAATGTGTATATTAAATTTGGGCCTTAGGGGTAGTTTTATTATTATTATTATTATTATTATTATTATTTTACAAATACTACGAATTGCCCATATATAAATCTCAGGTCCTGAATGGAATAAATCAGAGACCTTTGTCTTGTATGTGTTTTAAAATAAAAAATGTAGAGAGAGGCATGAAGGGAAAAATGAATGAAAATTAAATGAAAAGGAACCTGTTATAAGAAGGAAACATATTATTTTGATTCCTTAGGAGAATTCTGGAATTGTTTGTAGCTGGAATTCTCAGCCAAAGATATATATTTTTCATAAGCAGTTTTGGCAGGAGAAATAAAGAAAATGTCTAATAAAATTGAAAGAGATACATATTTACACAGGTGTGTATGCCCTTTATTCTCAAAAAGAGCTTTAAACTAAGATAAATACTGAGACACTTTTCAAATCTTCCTTGCTTCTATTACTAGGAATCTAGGCTCTTTTTTTTTTCCTTCAAAATATATCCAAATGATATTAGTTGACTCATATTTTAACCACAGGCCTAGAAAACCAAATATTAGTTACTTGTGTCTTTCAAAAATCCTATCATATGAGAAATCAACAAGGATAAAAGTAAATTAGTTTATATATTACACTTAGCCTTGAATAGGGTATTCATACAGAGGACTGAAATTTTACATTAGTATTAGAATGTGGCAATAACAAAAAGCAAAGTGGACTTACAAATGTAATTATTAGAAAAATACACCTGGAACTCTACCTGATTTAGGAGAGGAAGTGTCTTTTCAAGAGCTTAATTTCCAAAATTGAAAACTAATACATGCGATTGCTGGGTAACTTAAGATGCAACATAGCAGATGGTAATTACAGTTATTAATGAACTATGAGCCAACAAAATAATAGCATCTTTAGGAGAATATAGGATTGAATATTGGGGGAACCAGTGCTCTTATTTGCAAATTTTTAAGAAAGGAAGAGGGGCACCTGGATAGCTCAGTTGGTTAAGCATTTGACTCTTGATTGCTGCTCAGGTCATGATCTCACAGTTCATGAGATTGTGCCCTGTGTCAGGCGCTGACAGAGTGGAGCCTGCTCGGGACTCTCTCTCTCCCTCTCTCTCTCTCTGGTTCTTCCCTGTTTGCACACCAGTGCACACGTGCACTCTCTCTCAAACATTTTTTTTCAAAAAGGAATAAAGAAAACACAAAACAAATGGAATGCTTCTTGTAATTCCCCATAGATGCAAGTAATTAAGGAATGGAAACAGAACAATAGTGAAAATTTATGATTCAATGGTGTTAATCGACAACATCAAATCTATAATGTGTTGTTTTTAGAACAGGTTTAAATGGTACACATTGAAATAAAAATGCTTAAGTTACAGTGATTATTAGTTGTGGGAAATAAAAATAGCTACTCTTTGTAAAGAACTAAATAGTTTGCTATGCTCTCATAATCTAGTGAAGTGATTATCATTATAATTTCCATTTTGGAAGTTGAGTTCTAGTTTGCAGATGGGGGAAGTGATTTTTCCATGTCACAACCTATTTTAAGGGAAAGAGACTCCACAGTTACAGAAGTTCCATAAGAATAGTGTGAAAGGGGTGATGGAACAAGTAGCAAGAGTGAGTCTGGAAATGTTAGCAGTGACCAGCTCCCAGACCTTCAGGGTCGTCCAAAGATGTTTGTGAGTTATCTTCTCTGTACTTCAAGAATTTTAAGCAAAGAAGTGAAGTCATTAGTCATTGAGATTTCCATCTCAAATTATTATTGCTTTGACATTTTTATGATGCACGATAGACAAATGGGTGTTGCAGGAACAGCAAAGCATATCAGAGACAGGAAGGTCACTTAGGGGCATATTCTCATATTTTAGGCAAGAGGATGAGGTCCTGGAATAAGAAATTTAGTGGAGTTCAAAAGGATGGATTTTGTAAAGATTCAAGGTAGAATTGACACCACTTAGAGATTGAATAGATGGAAGAGGGAGAGGAATTTACCTGGAGGAATTTCATTCAGAATTGGGGTTTAGGCGGTGAATACTCTTCAGCAGGATAAGAAATACAAGTAGGGGTGCCTGGGCAGCTCAGTCTGTTAAGCGTCCTTGGCTCAGGTCATGATCTCAAGGTTTGTGAGTTTGAGCCTCACGTCGGGCTCTGTGCTGACAGCTCAGAGCCTGGATCCTGCTTCAGATCCTGTGTCACCCTTTCTCTCTGTCCCTCCTGCGCTTGTGCTCTCTCTCTGTCTCTCAAATAAATGTAAAAAAGAAATACAGCAGAAGTATGACTTGGGGAGAAGATAGAGTTCATTGTCACATACTGGATATGAGTTGCCTATGGTAGAGAGAATCCCTGGTTGGTAATATACCTACACATGGAGTTCAGAAAAGAGTTAATTTCACTAGACCACAAGGGCCTGGTAAAAATAACGTGTCCTACGTAGATGATAAAAATGGTTAATTTAGGAACACGTTGTCCTAAACTACCAACAATTTTATTTAGACATTTAGATAATGTCTAGATTTAATTACCTATATATGATATCCTATATACTTTTCTTGAAAAGTAATAAAAAAAAAAGTTCTGTCACTAGTAAATGGTGAAGATATTTCTAAATTTAGTAACCTAACAGAAAATGTGACCTGACTACACACCTACTTTCCTTTCAGAGTTTCAGTGTAGGTCAATAATGATAAAACCTACAACAGTGCATTACTGCTCATGGACTGCTGCTAAATATTGATTAATATATTTATTCATTAGATTTTTTATGTTACCCTGTCTTTTTATTACCTAGAGGATATTTCATGATAAACTTACATAATAATTAAAAAGCAAATATTGACCAAGGAAGATTTATAGGTAAGCTTAAATAATATTGGCATATTCTGTCATTAGAATTTTTTTCCTTGATTTGGAGCACAAATGTTTAACAGTGCTTTAATGCTCAACACGCTTTCTACTTTGGGGGCTATTTGGTGGTTGTGTGTGGGTTTTTGGGGAACCCAGCTTAGGCAGACCTGAAAAAGTAAACATGTGAAAAGACCTGATGGCCACATAAAACATGATAGAAAACCAAAAAGTTTGACTTTAGGCAAAATGAGAAAGTGGCTGATATTACATGTTTAACAGTAGAAACTTTAAGAAACAATAGACTACTTGTACTTTATTTTTGTAGTTTAAAATATTTAAACTTTGTGGATGGTTTAAGAGAGGAAAATGACATATTAGATGCAGTTGTAAAGATACAGTAGTGAGTAAAGAAATTGATGAAGGAGGAGGAGGAAGGGGAAAAGAGAAGGGAAATGGCAGGAGGAGGTGAGGGAGGGGAAGAGAGAGTAACAATTGAGTAGAATACTGAAAGATGCATTGGTTGGTTAAAAGAACACTTAAACCAAAGTGACCTCTGGAAAAAACAAAATGGATTCCTGTTAGCAACCTAAGTAGGAAAAGTAGGAAGAGTGGCATAAAATTGAGGAAAATAGAGTGCTTGTGTTGAAATAACTTTGGTGATGCTATATGCCCCGGATGTCATGGTATGTAGTAAGTGTTTAGGTAAGTAAACAGTTTCATTTATGAGTCTACACCTTCTCATGTGTAAAACAATGGATAAATGAACCTATGTGGAAGGACTGAATGAGAGAATGAGAATATATTGAAAGACTAAAGGAGAGAATATATTTGAAAGTGCCTGTAGCATGGCAGATGCTCTGCAAATGGCAACCTTATTTTTGGTGAGAAACGGCATGATTGAGGCAGGGGCAGAAAGTGTGGATCAGTTTAAGGAACATCAGGCCCTGAAAAGGTGGGAAGCATATCTTTGCAAGGATTAGCTGGTTTGGACTTGGAGTGTATGAGGAGATTAATACAACTCTGCTATGCAACACAAAGTCACCCTGTGTCTCTGGAACTAATAGTCCAACTCAAAGCAGGAAAAAAGGGACCAATAATCTTGCTTCCTCCTTCATGGAGAAGTCAGAGTAATTAGAATTTCCATAAGGTCCCACTACCATATCTGCTTAGCTACCTCACCTATGCCCACATACACCACCTTTCCTCCTGTTAGAGATAAATTGTCTGTGTTCCTAGGTAAGATTGATCCCTCCCCTTTGCACTAGATCAATACCTTTCATACTGTCATGTGTGAGAATAACCTGGAAAGCTTGTGAAGACAGGTCCTTAGGTCCCACCTGAGACCCTGGGTGTTTTTCTCTGAGATACTTACTTATTTGGCTCTAGCATAGGACCAAACAATTGGCATTTCTAATGGTCTACCAGTTGATGCTCATGCTGCCATTTTTGGACTACCCTTTGAGTAGACTGCCCTAGATCACATTCATCTGGCCTACTCAAAGACAGCTTTCTTAATTCTTTCTGACATCAAGAAGTCTTCCCTCTTTAATGGACCACTTCCTTATATCCCTTATTTTATATACAAACAGTACTTTCTTGATCCTACTTCTATCCATTTATTCCTGTTTCTCACATCTTTACCAGCATACCCCTTGAAAGAGTTGTCTATAATCACCATTCAATTTCTTTCATTTTAATCAAATTTTTGTCTGTACTTCTGCATTCCACTGATACTACTTTTATCAAGGCTACCAATAATCCCATATTGCTAAATGATCCCACATCTAGCCATCAAGTCTTAGACCTCAACTTTCTTGACCGATGAGCAGCATTCATTAGACTCGTACTTTCTCTTCCTTGAAGTAATTTCTTCACTTGGTTTCAAGGATACCACACTCGCCTAGTTTTCCTCCTACTCTCTGACCTATCTTTCTCAATCTCTTTGTTGATTCTTCCTCATCTATATGCTAATGACTCCCAAATTCATTTCTTCCTAGCAGACCTCTTCTATCAATTCAGACCTGTATATCCAATTATCTACTTGACATCTCCACCGGGATGTTTAATAGACATCTTAAATTGAACATGTTAAAAAATGAGCTCCTTCCCCATCTCCAGCAAACAAAACAAAGCCAAAAAAAAAAAAAAAAAGCCAAAAAAAACAAAAAACAAAGCAAAACAGCAAAACAAAGCAGATGCATGCTGATATTCCTATAGTCTTCCCATTTGAACTCTGTGGTTCAGTTGGTCAGACCAGAAAGGTTTCAAACTTAACCTTATTTTTTTTCCCCTACATCTCTTACCAGTTCCATCAACAAATCTTCTAGGCTCTACTTTCAAAATATATCCAGCATTTTACACCATGCTCACTGCCACCATACTGCTCCAAGTCCCCATTATCTCTCATTTAGTTGATTATAGAAGCCACTGGTTATTGACCTTGTACTACATCAGTCCATTTTTAACTCCCCGAACCAGAGTGATTCTATTAAAATATGTCTGATTATGTTATCCCTCTGCTTAAAACTCTTTGATAGATTCCTATCTAGCTCATGGTAAAAGTCAAAATGTTTAGCTTGAACTGTAAGGTTGTACATAATCTGGTTTCCTCTTATCTCTGATTTTGTTTCTACAACTCTTCCCTTTGTTAACTTTACTGGAGCTACTCTGCTCTTCTGGGTGTTTTTCTCTGAGATACAAGATAATCCTCCAACTCAAGACCTTTGGACTTGCTCTTCTCTGGTGAAATCCAATCTCTCTAGCCCTTTTTGTTTCATTTCAAAGATCACCTTTTCATAAGGTCTTTGCTGACCACGCCATCTCAAGTTTCTATTCTTTTTATCTGGTTACTTCTAATGTCTTTTGATTATTTTTTTTTCCTTGTTAGAACTTACTACAAGTTAGATTCCCAATATATTTTATTTATATTCATCTTCTTTATTATTTGTATTCTCCACTAGAAATGAAGATTCGGGAAGGAAGGAACATTGCCCATTTTGTTCACTGGGGCATTCTCAGTGCTTAGGACAGTACAGAATATAGTAGGTTCTCAATAAGTATTTATTAAATGAATGACTAAATGAAAATGTTACTGTTTTCTTCCTGACTTGCCCTTGGTTTTAAAAGATCATTTTCAGTGTGAAGTTAAAATAGAGCCTATTTTATTGCAAAACAAATCTGTGTAATACACACATTTTGCATGTGTTTTTATGTGAGTGATGGATGTCTATGTGACTAAAACAATTTTGTAAAATACTGAAACTTTATGCTTATAGTTAGGAATGCTTTTTCTTTCCCAATTTCAGATTTAGAATGCACACACTTTGGGTCTAAGCCAAGAAATAGAGTCTCTAACTCCTGTTAGGTCTCCTCTTGCTAAAGGGCTCAAATCACTGGAACCCTAAATAAATGTGGAAGTGGTCTTCTCTTCCTCTTGCCTTTGGCTAATGAAGTTTGTCTTTAATAACCTAGGGAAGGTGGAAGAGATCGTAAGTTTGGAAAGGATGTGTTTAAATAAAATGAGTTACAGAAGATGGAGACCTGAGTGTCCATTCACCTAACTCCCCTTCATCTGGCCCTTGGCAATCAGTTAGGGACCACCTGTAGCTCCTAGAATTCAGTGTTTTGCTACTCTTGCCTTGAGCTTTCAGAGTTGTCTTAAAAGTGTTCACTAATGAAAGAATGAATTTAGAGTGAAAAACATTAGCAAAGTTCTTTAAAGGAGGGATTTCTGTCTTTTCATCTTTGCCTTCATCTGTGAAGCCGACTGATGCTCTATAAGCCCGGGGGATCGTGGTTGGCAGCTGTTGTTGCTACTTCAAAGGAGAAAAAAATGGATGTGTGGGGGAGGAATATGTTCAGGGCAAACGTGTTTTTTTTCCCCCTAACTTTCTACTCAACATTGAAGAAGTGGGGAAATACAAATCCAGGATTAGACTAGAGGAAAGAAGGATGCAGAGTGGTGTGACAGAGAGGCCCTCGGACGAAGTCCCCCAGACTGATTTTACATGAGCTTAGTCACTGTCTTGCTGTAGATTCTTCACCTGGGAAATGAGGGTATTAAACTGAATTTCCCATGCAGTCCCTTCCATAATTAAGTGCCATTCTTAAGAATTCAGCTTCTGTCTCTGTAGTCACACAGACAGCTCAGTCTCTGCTCTGTTACCACTGGCTCTGTGATCTCTGAGTCTTGGTTTCCCTGTGTGTAAATTGGTGACAATAAGAAAACCTGATTTCTTAGGCATTTGTAAGGATGAAATAAACTTCTACATATAAAGCACTTATAGGACCTGGTAAACCAAGAGCTTCCAATCTATGTTAATCATCATTATTCCAGTGCAAAAGATGTTTATCTTTTCTCCATCTTTGTGGAAGAAAGATAGAAATTGTTAGTGATAAAATGGTGAAGATCATCAAACTTTGTGGTGAACTACCGATATAAAGGCTTGTCTTTAAGAGTTTTAAAAATGCAAAATACTCTTGATTATAATGTGGTTGGTTCATAGAGAATGACTGCTAATGGTATTCTAGGAAGGGTCTAAAACGTACCCATCCTATAGGCAGCCTTGAGCTGCCTATGTAAGCCTGCCTGATGGCACTGTTCTAAGAACTTGACTTATATGAACTTGTTTAATGTGTATTTTTACTAAAACCAGATGGGGAACTGAGGCATTGGGAAGTTAAGCTAGCTGATGTCACACAGCTAATAAATGGCAAGGCCATTATTTGAACCCCAACAGTCACATTCTAAGTATGATCTTGACTGTTGTGCACACACACAAACACACTGTATTGTAGCAAAGGCTGATTGCAATTCTGTCTCTTAAAAAAAAAGAATTGGTATTATTTGGGGGAAGCATTACAGTTTAGTCAGTGACATTCTCTTGGTAGATGAATCCTTAAAGCTGAGCACAAAAATGGAAAATAACACATCTCCACTTGTGGAGTTTATTTTTGAAGACGCTGACTGTCAGGTAAGTTCAGCCTCTGCTCATTTTCACTGGAATCTGTTTTCAGGGTTTTTTAAAAATTTACTTAAATCACCAGGGCAGACTGAAATGTTAAATTATTGCCAAAACCTTTTTTGGAAGAAATAGTCCAGGTAGAGAAATCTCAAAGAGGTTAGAAAAATGCCTGGTTAAAAGAAGACTGATTTCAGGGGTAGCATGAAAGAATGAAATTCGGTCCTTAAATGTGCAATTTTCTGAAAAGTTGTCATAAGTTGATAAAGCTTATCCCTGCTGTGAAATTTGAAATGTACGTTTGGCAGGAACCAAAAATCTGGTGGTGGTAAATAACCCCAAACATCAAAGTATGAAAGATTATGTGTGTAGCCTGGTTTTTAACAAATTCACGTCAAATTCATCAATAGCAGGAGTTCTGCAGAGCTAATTCTCATGTAGCAGCATTAGCCATACTATTTGTCAGCATTGCCCCCTCATCAGTATGTGTGGTCAAGGTTGTTCTGTGATTTGAAATCTCTGGGCAGACAAACATAAACATAAATGTCTAAAGATCTGGACTTGAAACAAGTCAGGCGTGCTTTGTCATTGAAGGTGTTGTGAGAGTTACACAGTTATATAAAAGGGGGTCAGAAAAACAGAAGAGGGCAGGTTACTGAAACAATCACCACATAGATGAAAGCTGTACAAACTCATTATTACCTCATTGCCTTGTCCTTTTTTTGTCTTGATGCAATTAAGAACTATTGGCCTTAAAAACGGTTTTAGGAGGAGGCATAAATAGTAACTTAGAAATAGCTCCCTTTGTAAACACTCATCTAAAAGTGCCTAAGTAACACATATAAAATATGAACTTCACAATAGATAAGTAAAGGAAAACAGTGTTGACAAAGGTTATCTCTTGTTACTGAAAGTGAATGGATTTTTTCAGCTTTGTAATACTCTGCACGTTTTCCAGTTTAATTATGTATTATTTTCTGTCATTAGAAAAACATAAGCAGCAGTAGGTTATTACTTTCATTGACTCTTAAAGGTTTGGATACATTAAATGTTTATTAAGTTCATTCTTTGGGCCAAGAACTGGACTACACTGAAAAATGAAAGATGGGTATGATATAGCCTCATCTTTTGAGTAAGTTATCAATCTGGGACTATAATAGTACATAAACAGTTATGCACATTTGAGCTGAATAGCTCCAGTCATGTAAGTATGAACATGTGGTGCAGTAAAAAGAAGGAAAGGGTTAGTACCATGTGATACAATGGTCAGGAAAAACTTCATTGGAAAAAAATAGTGCTTGAGCTAATTTTAAAAGTCTAGTTCTTAATTTCTTAATTTTTTATTCCCTCAGGGAAATGGACTGTAATTTATTATGGGTCTTTTAATAATATAAAATTGAAGCCGCAAGGAATTTGGTTCTGTGCTTCAAATAGTAGAGATTTATGTACTTTAGCCCTCCCTTTGTCAGTATGTATCTTTTGTCATAGTATTTTAATACATTTTGACCTCTCTTTGGATTAATAAAATAAAATCATGATATTTACCCAAACTATAATATAGGGTTACTGAGTGTAAAGAGACTATGAAGAGAAAATGGATGTTATTATGAAAACAGCATTTTTCTTGAGAAGGGAGACAAATAGAAATATCAGAGCTTCTGAAGGACCTTGCATCATCAAGAATATAGTATTCAAAATTTTATGCACACATCAACAAGGAGTAGTTTGAATTCTAATACTTACACATAATCTGAGTGGTAAAGTATACAGCTAAAAATTTAATTCTAGGGTAGAGTCTTCTTGTTATGTATCTGCATAGCTTTCTGCAAAGACCTGACTTGAGGAAATGTTGAATATTTGCCATTATTGGAAGTAGATTGTCCTTGTAATGCATTTTCTTTCTGTGCCCTTCTTTTCTCCCCCTCCACCTGTCCTCTTTTCTTTCTTACCCCTTTCCTTTTTTTTTTCTTTTTTCTTGTGCTATTTTTCTTTTTCACTTTCATTGAACTTGATTGAGCCTTTCTAGGTGTCCTGCACTGAAGTAGGATCTGAGTATGGTTTGCAAAAGCTCCCTAGGAGATACTGAGGTGTTCCTTTTTTTTTTTTTTTTTTTTTTTTTAAGAAAGAGAAAAAGGGAGTGCTGGAGGGATGGAGAGTTAGAGGGAGAAGGAGAGAGAACATCTTAAGCATACTTCACGTTCAGTGAACAGCCCATTGTCGAGCTCAATATGGAGCTCAATATTACCACTGTGAGATCCTGACCTGAGCCGAAATCGAGTTCGACGCTTACCTGACTGACCTACCCAGGCACCCGGATGTGTTGTCAATTTTTAACTATTGCTTAGGTTGTAGGTCTGCAACTTAAGCTTGGTTAATTCTAATATTTTGTACTTCACATATGAAGTTTTATGTTTTACCTCTGTACACCTTCAGCAGTTTTTGAAACAAAATTAAACAAAATTTCCTGTAACATTCAAGCTTAGGCTATAGCTTAGGCATGCTTGGGCTATAATCAACCTCTGATTACAGTCCATATGGTTTTTAAGAAGTTACTGAGTTTAAAACTGGGAACAACTCCTAACTTTATTCAAGAATGGTGGTACATCATCCATCTGAACCTCATTAATTTTCTTCCAAGAGTGATGAATATATACATCAGTGATTAAAACTAAGTTTTTTCTCCTATATATTTTTGCCTTTAATAATATATTTATTAGTACCTATCAAAAAACATATACAAGTTAGTCAAAGTTTTCTATAAACTTACATTTAAAATTATTTCAGGAGCAGGATTTGTTTCATTGTGAATCATTAATGCATCCAACAGGGATTCATTGATCATCCTCTACATGTTAGACACTAAATGCTAGAGATGAAAGATTAATAGAATTAACTCTCATTCAAGATCTCATGTTCTGGTTGGGTACTGATAAGAACAAGGGAGAAATATATCTATAAACATTATTTCAATATAGTGTGATGTATAGTATGTACAAAATGCAATGGGACACAAAGCAGGTTAGCTATTAATTCTGTGGTGGGATAGAATTCCGGGTGGGATAGAAAAGGCTTCAGGGGAAAATAGGGTTAGGTGGACTCAGTAGAATTTCTCACATAGATCAGGAAGGAAAGGCCATTCTGCTCTGGGGAGAGAATGTGAAAATGTACCACTAAAGTCACATATCATTTAGGGAACTCTAGCTTGGAGTGGGGCAGTGTAGAGTACATGATGGGGTGGAAGAGGGAGAAGATGGGATTGGGGGAGGGAGCAAGAACCAGCAGATGATTGTGGTTCTCCAAGGAGGTCAGATCGTACTACAACTAGCCTTTGAAGAATTGCAGAAAGTGGAATGATGCCAGGCCTCTTTAATATTTAGAGGGAGATCACTCAGAAAAGATGCAATAAATATCGAGGAGAGGGGTGAGAAGGAAAATGACAGCTGGGAGAGAAGGATATTTTGGTGTCCCCATAAGAATTAGTGGAAAGATAGAGGAGGGGGCACTTGATAAAGAGCTTTGTGAATTTAGATGCAGAGACAAGACTGTCCTCTAAATTTCACAAAATTGCAGAAAATGTGCTTGGGAATCTTCTAGAATAGTGCTTCTTAAACATTAAGGTACATATGAATCATTTGGGGATTTTATTAAAATGTGGATGTTGCTTCAAAAGTAGGGGGCAGGGCCTGAGATTCTGCATTTTTAACAAGCTCCCAGGTGATAGAGAAGTGCTGGTCTACAGACAATACTTTGAGTAGAAGGGGCCAAGGAAGCCCACTCACAGAGGGTAGAACTAAGTGAAGGCTAATGTGTATGGACAACATTAAGGAAACTCAACAGAAGAAAGGAGGAAGGGGAAGGAAAAGGCAAGGACAAGTTCAGTTCTGCTAGAGAAATGAGAGTGAGAATCTCCAAAACAAACATGTTTCTAACCCAGGAAGAGGTTCAAAAGTTCTTACCAGAGACTATCACTACCGGGAAACAGAAATTTAAAATTAATCCACTTTAAATGAGTACTAAAATTTCTTAGAAGTGAAGAAAAGTTGTATTTGAAATTTCATCTTGAAAACAATGAAGATGAACACAAAATAAATAACCATATAGTTGAGAGGATGTGTTTACAAGTATACATTAACTCAGCATGAGCAAAGAATACATGAAATGTTAAAGTGTGTGTGTGTGTGTGTGTGTGTGTGTGTGTGTGTGTGTGTTGATGTGATTTAAAACAATCTCATTTGGTTTCACAGTACAATTATAAAAGAGATTTGGTTTTGCAAAACTCTTCAAGAACTTCCATTTTTTTTTTCCAGGGCGCCTCTTATTCCTTTGATATTGAAATTATCATCTTTTGAAGAGCCTAAAATTTCTCTCTTCAATTGTTAAATGATATAAATCTGCCAGTTGCTCTTTAATAATCCCTTTGCATTTAAACAGAGCAGTTGCCTTTTAGCGCTTCCATCAATTTCATGAAAGCATGTATTTTTTTGTATGATTTTGACTATTTATCGTATTTGTATTTAATAGCATTAGATAGATGCAACATCCCAAAATCAGTGACTCAGGATAGATGCTACTGTAAGGCAGTGAGAGATGTTGTAGTGAGATTTGAAGGGGTTCACTAATTAGTGACTATTTTTGAATTTTGATGGCTGTCGTTGCCTTACAGAGCTTCAGAATGGCAGGACTTGGGGTAATTATCCTTGGATAACCATAACTCAGGGTTGACCAGAGACTTAGGCAGAATAGGCAGTCAGCCATTGTACTCTGATTTGGGGATTGGGTGGAAAGGAAGGAAAAAGATGATAATTTCACACAGTTCACTTATTTTGGGAATTTAGTCTATTAGCTATACCTAGGAGGTTGATGCATTGGGTTTCAGCACCTGTGGACACTTTGAAAGGCATTAGTTTGATTTGGTTATACTCTTAACTGTCAGGGGATAATCAGGAAATACTGGGAATTCTGGGTACCGCCTCAAGTTACAAGCATTTGAATCTTAGAGAAGGCTCCTACTGTCCCAAAAGCCCCGTGAAAATACTCGGTCCATAGAAGGTGCAGACAAACAGGAAAGCCTGAAAAGTTCCTGACTGGCAAATGAGTAAAAACAAAACTACCTATGTGATGAGGGTTGGGAGGTTAGAATACTTAGATTCCAGTCTTAATTCTTTGTTTAAAGTTACCAGGATGGCATGCCTTCATTACCTTTTCAGCTCTGACATTCTAGGACTTTATGCACTTTGTATTAAGAGCATGAAGAGTTTGAAATTAATTGGACCTGGGTTGGAATCCCAGTTCTGTCACTTACCATGTGATCCTGAGTAAGTTCTTTTCTGAATGTTATTTTACCATTTCTGTAGTAAATTAAGGACTACAGTAGTTACTGATGAAGCCCATCTGGCAAATAATACTAAGGATGTGCATACAACCCAATAAAGTTGGGCTTATTAACTTATTGCATCAAGAAAGATTGCACATCTGAGGAAACATGGAACATTTCAGTAAGCAAAGGAAGATGCATGGTTAAAAATAAGTCTTGGGAAAGATTAGAGTTTAGACAATATTTAATAAATAAAGTAGAATTTATGCTAAAAAGAGCAAGGCTATAGTGTAAAATAATTAATATGAAGCTTGGATTTGAGTGGGGGAACTCTGGATTCTGTTTCCTTGGAAAAGTTAAGGTAAATGTTGAACGTTGAGTCCGAAAAGCTCTTATCTGAAGTTTTGCACCTGGGTTGAAAATTAAGGCTGCTTCTCAGTGTCACAGTGACTCAAATCTTCCAGACAAGAGTGGACTGCTCCATTGTAACTGATCTGATTTTAAACAGCTAAGTTTCTGAGCCTATGATTTTAGAGAACAAAGTGTCTCAGCGCTACATCCTTCAGCAGAGTAACAAAAACTGTATTTAGAAGTTGACCTAACAGGCTCATACTAGTAAAATTAGATCATGCATACGAGGTGCCGACTGAGCGCACAGTGCCTGTTTTATAAGCAATTACTGCTATTATTATTAGTAGTAGGAGTACTACTGCTTAGCTGTCCTTTGATGAATATACCTCCCCATAATAGAATTGGCTGTTGAGTTAAAGTGGCACGTTAGTCACTAAAAAGCACAATTTTGAAAACCTAACCAACCAGTAAAAGGAAGGACTCCATTGCCTAGACCTTAGGAGCCCTGTGCTTCAAACAGTGATCTGGATTCAGCACAATTGCCTGTTGCTTTTGAAAATACAGATTTCTGGCCCCACTTCTCCAGAAATGCTATTCAAAGGGCTTGAAATGGAACATGTATTTGCACATTTCAAAAGCTTCTGATTATGATGTACAGCCAAATTTCAGAAACATTCATGTAACCAAATGAGCATGGGGAAGGATCACCACAGTATGTATGTCACTCCCAAATGGTTAAGAGTAAAGGTTTACAACATCAAAGAATGTGGTTGAAAAAGATCGTCTAGTCCAGTTTTCACTCAATCTTGAAATGCATTTTGCAGCATCCCTGAGCCATTGATTTTTCAACTTGTATACTTTCAGTGTTAAATCGATTCTGTGCAACTAGATGCTTTGATATCAGACATTTCTAATCACGAATAAGTCCTTGTTACCACTCATTCCGTTCATTACTTAGTTCTGCCTTCTCAGTACCAACTGAAAGGTCTACTTCTCACTGTTGCATAATGGCCCTTTAAAATATCAGGTTTTTTTTAAACAGGTCTTTTTCCAAGAAGAATATGCCCAGATTTCTTGATTGTTCCTCTTATGACACACTTTCAGGGCTGCTACCTTCCTGGTTATTCTCATCTGAGTACACTCTTGTCGGTCAATATTACTATGCTAAGAACAGAATGAAATTCTTTGAAATACTCCAGGTTGGTCTGATCAGCCTAGATTGGAGAAAAGTAAAAAGGCTTATTTATGATGATACATTTTTCCTTTATAGGATTAATGAAGTGTATCACAATGTAAATATATCTTCTCCTTAAAGCATTGTGATTATGATTATAAGAATTATAAAGAAACATTTTTAACTCTAACAACTGCTGTATGTTAAAAGTCAAGTCCAGTTTCAGAGAACATGGTAATTTTGTACTTAGGATAATACATAGCTTACTGATGAATTAGGTTAAAATTTTCTCATCAGTCCACAGGATGATTTAAAATATATTTCATCTTTAAATCCCATTAAGGAGTCAGTAGATTAGGGTTTCCCAAATAGCTGTTTACATCTACAGAGAATTTCAGAGTCCTACATTTTAGATCTCCAAGCGTTTTGTGGATTTAGAAGTGGATTGAGACTCAGACCAGCCCAAAGGCCACCAGTGCCTCTTCTGTTTTATGGCTTTGAACTTGATACTCAAATTCAATACTCTCCCCCATTTCCTTACTCTCCTAACAAATGCAAACATATTGGGTTAGCTGATACACAACTGATTAATTCAGGAATGATGTTAGTATAATGTGAATTTGTTAGTTCATATTTTTTCCAACTCATTAATATTTTGCACGAGAAACAACAGAAGCAAACTATAGTAAAACAGGTGAACATAGCAAGCTTCAGAGTTATATAGTTCTGTACATGATGATACTTGATCTGATGTCCATTTTCCTGACTTGATGTGGACATACACTTTGTCTCTTCTGTTAGTGGTATTTCTAGATTGTGCATCTTGCTCTTGTCTCTGCAGCTTTGCAGCCTCAGTAGATCCTTACATCTTCTTCCATCAAGTTGGTTTCAAATTTTCTTGAAAGTTAAATCCTATATTGACTGAAATACTTCCTTATTTATTAGAAGCTATTTTTTAACTGTGCTAGTATGCTAACACTGTTATTATTTTTGCTCTCTAACCAAATTATATAGGTTTGAGTGGTCTGATATAATCTATTTACTCCATAACCCTTCTTGTTTTTAATACATGCCTTCAGGAAACATGTTTTCTTCAGGAATGTATATTTTGCATTTTATTTGCAGATTGATCAGGTGTCTCCCAAACAGAACTGGTTGAGAAACTATGTGGTTTGAAGGGTTTTATGTGCCTGGGGTCCTTATAACTTGACCCAACTTAATGCCTATCCCTCCTCTAACTCAAGCATTGTGCTAATATGCCTTAATGTCTATCTCTCCTCTAACTTGACATCAGTGCTAATATGCCTTGGTAAATGAGAAATATGAATAGCTGAAAAGATGACACTTTTTTTCTCTCAGGAATTTTAAGCTACCTCATACCACTACATATAGAGGCTGGCTCTTAAAAACAATTTCTCAGAATTCCCACATTTGTTTTCCATTTCAATGAACTCTAGCCCATTCTACTTAGTCTTATCCAATATAATTGTGCTTTATCTTTACTCCTTGGCTTCAATTTCTTGTCTCAGACTCCCATAGTTGATCAGTATCTCTGTTCCCTCTGTATGTGGAATTCACCTTGCCTTTCTTAATGTATTTTCATTATGGACTTTCTGCAAGGTTTCATGTTTATTCTGTCATCCTTGCTCCAGTTCTAAGCACTATGGAGCCAGATCAACCAAGCTGAGTTTTCCGCAGTGTCTCTGGTTGGAACAGCTCGAACCGATCCTTAAGAGGAAGTTGATTTAGAAGGAGTGTCATGGGAGTGCATGATGACATTTTTGATATTTTTGATCCTGCATGCTTACTTTCACAGTCACTATTACTTTCCAATAAAACTATGCCTTTTTGGTCTTCATATCTGCAAAAGTAATGTATTTAGTGCAAGGCCAAAGTGGAATTCAGTCTAAACTGCCTTTCATTTTTCTTTCATAGTGTTTTTAAAAGTTACTTTACATTCTGGTAGACTGAGTACATGATATTCTACTTTTGGGAGGAAATTTGTATAGAAGGGATATTAATTAATTTAGATCAGCAGCAGGTCATTCAGCAGTGTTTTGTGCCAATGCACCATATAACAACTTCTTAATCTAAAATCATTAGTATTTATCCTAGCATATCTAACAGCCCTATAAAGTCACAGCCTAGACAAATCCTGGGAGACACTGACTGTGCTGCCATCAGTCCAGGGTAAGTAATGTTCACATTAACTCAAGAGTTGGCAAGTTCAAGGACTACTAGATGAAAACATGAAACTTTAAAGCATTTATCTCTCCTAGATTTACTCTTAAAAAGAAGATAAGGAGTTTTTATTGAAATCTTAAAGAATTTGCACATTTCAACTTGGTTGAATGTTCATTTGTTTGGTCAGAATCTTAAAGAGAAACTCGAGTCATATGCCATTAGACATAACAAAGCCTTTTGCATTTCTAAATGAACACAGAGAAAATAGCAATCATATTTCATCAGCTGAAGGAATCTATCAATACGTAGAACACTAATGATGATTCATTTGTGTATTTAAGATATAGACAGATGAAATAAAATGTCTCTGATTCCCCCAAAATTGTTTCAACAAATGTATTTAAGGAAACATTATTTATGTTTGGTAAATATAAATGAATATAATACAATTATCTCAACTTTGAAAATGTAATTGCTCTTTTGAAAGTAGAGGCTCAGTACTTTTTCTGTTTTAGTCAATAGAATCATTCATTTGGATTAAAATGTATTTTTGTGCTGGTATTAAATTTAATAAAACTTCTTTAACAATATATATTCTATTTCTACTTTATCAAAATTAAATACTTTCAGTATCATTGTTCAAATATTGTAATTTGCTTGTTGAATCAATAGATAATAAAATTTTAAAACATAATGCCATATCTTTTTAGCTTACAGTGATGAGTACCTTAATTTAAATGCTTGGCTTCATAAAATTGTAAGTAGTGGTTAAATGTCATAGTATTTAGGAATGCAGTCTGCATTCCAAAAGCTGGTTAATGTTAATTTAAAAAATAGCTAAAAAAGAATGTGGGGAATTAAAGAACATTTAGTAGTACTTAATGTAAATTCAGTAAATTATGCAAATAAACATTCAGCTATTCATATTAATGTTTTTATATATGCATTCTACATAAAAAATTGCAAGTTAGGTAATCATTGAGATGCAATATGTAATAATCACTTATCATTTATTCAAATATTTGAAGTGTTTTTTAATAGTAAGCATGGCTCAGTACCGGAATATAGATAGCTTCACTAATATTAGATTTTGTTGTTGTGTATAATTTAAAATACTTATTTCGCTTTACTGTATGTTGTGCCAGAGAGAAAGCAAGCAAGGGCATTATATTTTGCTGATGTTGGAGGATGATACCATTCTTTCAAATTGAAGTACTTGACTCTTTGCTGACATGGGTAGCAGTGACTTACAGGTCTGCCTCTCCTGCAGCCATGGGGATAGGGGTATGACAATACATTGCAAGTAGCATGTTCAAATGCCTCACTAGAAGTTGCATTTCTGATACTTTTGTGGTTGCTTTGTATTGTTAAATCTGTTTTAATAATGAACCCACAGAGGTTAAAGACACTGTTACAGAGCAAGGTAGCAGACAAAAATCAAACCTGTGGTTCTTAGATGTGGAGGTTATAGGTATTAGTAATTTTATTCTTTGTGATCTTCTATGACTAAAGTTTTTTTTTTATCAGAACATTGTCACTAACCTAAAAATGACAGCTGCCATTTCAATCTTCCTAAGGCACTGATGTTCTTAAATTCCATGGAGAGTGCCACTGAAGGATTGTGATACTCTGGCAGCTACACAGTTCTTATAAAGGGAATCTAGACTAAAATATTACTCCAAACTAAGTTGTTTTCATGGTAGGCGGTATTTTGTTCTTTTAAGAAGAGTGAAGTTCATAATTATTTTTTCCAATCATATCAGTATATCTCAGTGATAAAGTGCTTGTAGTCTAGTGTCACCTACACCTGGGTGTGAACTCTGGCTCTGTTACCTAACAACTGTGTACTCTAAAGAAGTTAATTAACTTAGAAATTACTCAGCCACCTTATCTTTGTAATAGGAATAGTTACTAGTACTTAGCTGATAAAGTTACTGTGAAGATTATTGTGGAATAAATGACCAGCTAAAATGCTGAGTGTAGTGTCTGAAATATATTAACATTAAAAATAATAGCTATTACCCACATGAAAGAGAAAGACAAAAAAAGATTAGAAAAAAATCTTCACAAATAACGAGAAAACAAGTAATAAAATGGCAATAAGTGCATATCTATCAATAATTACTTTGGATGTAATTGGACTAAATGTTCCAATCAAAAGACACAAGGTGACAGAATGGATAGATAAACAAGATCCAAGAATATGCTTCCTACAAGAGACTCATTTTAGATCTAAAGACACCTGCAGATTGACAGGGGATGGAGAAACATCTATCATGGAAACAGATGTCAAAAGCTGGAGTAGCAATACTTGGACAAAACAGACTTAAAGCAAAGACTGTAGCAAGAGACAAAGAAGCACAATATATAATAATAAAGGGGATAATCCAACAAGAAGATACAACAATAACAAATATTTATGCACCCACCATAGCACCCAAATACATAAAACAGTTAATAACAAACATGAAGTAACTAATCAATAATACAGTAATCGTAAGGGACTTTAACACCCCCCTTACATCAATGGACAAATGATCTAAACAGAAAATCAACATGGAAACAGTGGCTTTGAATGACGCACTGGAACACTTGAATTTAACAGATATATTCAGAACATCCTATATCCTGAAAGAGAATACACATTCTTTTCAGGTGTACACAGAAAATTCTCCAGAATAGATGACATATCAGCCCACAAACCAGCCTCAACAAATTCAAGAAGATTGAAGTCATACCATGCAACTCTCTGACCACAACATTATGAAACTAAAAGTCAACCACAAGAAACAATATGGAAAGACCATAAATATATGGAGGTTAAATAACATGGTACTAAACAATGAATGGGTCAATGAGGAACTAAAAGAAGAAATATAAAAAAATATGTGGAAACAAATGAAAATGAAAACACAATTGTCCAAAACCTTTGGGATGCAGCAAAAGCATTATGAGAGGGAAGTTTATAGCAATACAGGCCTATCTCAAGAAGCAAGAAAAATCTCAACCCAACCTTACACCTAAAGGAGCGAGAAGAAGAACAACAAAGAAAACTTCAAACCAGTAGAAGGAAGGGAACAATAAAGATTAGAACAAAAATAAATGATACAGAAACTAAAAACAAAAACAAAAAAAACCAAAACCATAGAACAGATCAATGAAACCAGGTGCAGATTCTTTGAAAAATCAGTAAAATTGATAAACCCTTAGCTAGGTTTATCCAGAAAAAAACAGAGAAAGGACTCAAATAAAATCACAAATAAAAGAGGAGAAATAACCAACACCACAGAAATGCAGACAATTAGAATAGTCTGAAAAATTATATGCCAACAAATGTACAACCTCGAAGAAATGGATAAATTCCTAGAAACATATAAACTACCAAGACCGAAACAGGAAGAGATAGAAAATTTGAGTGGATCAGTAACCAGCAAAGAAATTGAATCAGTGATAAATAACAAAACAAAACAAAAACTCCTACCAAAAAAAAATCCAGGACTAGAGGGTTTCACAGGTGAATTCTATGAAATATTTAAAGAATTAATACCTATTCTTCTTAAACTAGTCCAAACAATAGAAAAGGGAGGAAAACTCCCAAATTCATTCTATGAGGCCAGCATTATCCTAATTCCAAAACCAGATAAAGATACCACTATAAAAGAGAAAAAGACACATATCCCTGATGAACATAGATGCAAAATTCTCAATAAAATATTAGCAAATCAAATATAATACATTAAAAAATAATTCACCATAACCTAGTGGGATTTATTCCTAGGTTGCAAGGGTGGTTCAGTATTCTCAGATCAATCAACATGATACACCACATCAATAAAAGAAAGGTTGAGAACCATATAATCATTTCAGTAGACACAGAAAAAAACATTTGACAAAGGACAATATCCATTTATGATAAAGACCTTCAATAAAGTAGGGTTAGAGGGAATATTCCTCAATATAATAAAGGCCATATATGAAAAACCCACACTAACATCATCCTCACTGGGGAAAAATACAGCTTTTCCCCTAAGGTTAGGAACAAGACAAGGATGTGCATTCTCACTGCTTCTATTTAGCATAGTACTGGAAGTCCTAGCCACAGCAATCAGAGAAAAAAAATAAATGAAAGAAGACATCCAGATCAGTAGTGAAGAGTAAAACTTTCACTATCTGCAGATGATGTAATACTCTGTAAAAAACCCAAAAGGCTCTACCAAAAAACTGCTAGAACTGATAAACAAATTCAGTAAAGTCACAGGACACAAAATCAAGTCTGTTCATTTCTATACACCAATAATGAAGCAGTGGAAAGAGAAATTAAGAAAATCCCATTTGCACCTGCACCAAAAACAGTAAGATACCTAGGAATAACCCTAACCAAAGAGGTGAAAGACCTGTACTCTGAAAACTATAGAACACTGATGAAAGAAATTGAAGAGGACACAAAGAAATGGAAAAACATTCTATGCTCATGGGTTGGAAGGCCAAATATTGTTAAAATGTCTATACTCGCCAAAGCAACATACACATTTAACACAATCCCTATTAAAATACCAACAGTGTTTTTCACACAACTAGAACAATTTTAAACTTTGTATAGCATCACAAAAGACCCTGATTAGACAAAGCAATCCCGAAGAAAACAAACAAAAAACAAAGCTGGAGGAGTCACAATTCCAGACCTCGACTTATACTGCAAGACTGTAGTAATCAAAACAGCATGGTACTGCACAAAAATAGACACATAGATCAGTAGAACAGAATAGAAAACCGAGATATGAACCCACAACTATATGTTCATTTAATCTTGGACCAAGCAGGAAAGAATATCCAATGGGAAAAGACAGTCTCTCCAACAAAGGTGTTGGGAAAACTGAACAGCAACATGCAAAAAAAGAAACTGGACCACTTTCTTACACCATACACAAAAATAAACTTAAAATGGATTAAAGACCTAAGTGTGAGACCTGAAACCATAACAATCCTAGAGAAAAACACAGGCAGTAACCTCTTTGACACCAGCTGTAAAAACATTTTTTCTAGACATGTTTTCTGAAGCAAGGGAAACAAAAGCAAGGATAAACTTATTGGGACTGCATCAAAATAAAAACCTTATGCACAGTGGAAAAAAAACCAACAAAACTAAAAGGCAGCCTATGGAATGGGAGAAGATATTTGTAAATGACATATCTGATAAAGCGTTAGTATCCAAAATCTATAAACATTTTATTAAACTCAACACTCAAAAACAAATAATCCAATTTAAAGATGGGCAGAGGACACAAGCAGACATTTCCCCAAAGATAACATCCGGATGACCAACAGACCCATGAAAAGATGCTCAACACTCATCATCAGGGAAATACAAATCAAAACCACAATGAGATACCACTTAACGCCTGTCAGAATGACTAAAATGAACATCTCAGACAACAACAGATGTTGGTGAGGATGTGGAGAAAGGGGAACCCTCTTACACTGTTGGTGGGACTGCAAAGCCACTCTGAAAAACGGTATGGAGGTGCCTCAAAAAAGGTAAAACAGAACTACCTTATGATCTAGCAGTTAGACTACTGGGCATTTACCCAAAGAATACAAGAAAATTAATTCAAAGGGATACATGCACCCTTATGTTTATAGCAGCATTATTCCCAATAGCAAGGTATGGAAGCAGCCCAAGTGTCCATCGATTAATGAATGAGTACAGAAGATGTAGTGTATATATATGCAATGGAATATTACTCAACTATAAAAAAAAAAAGAATGAAATCTTGCCATTTGCAATGATATGGATGGCTAGAGAATATTATGCAAAGTGAAATAGGTCGGTTGGAGAAAGACAAATACCATATGATTTCACTCATGTGGAGTTGAGGACACAAGCAAAGGGAAAAAAATAAGAGAAAGAAATAGACTCTTGATTATAGAGAAGAAACTGATGGCTTTCAGAGGGGAGAGTTGTGGGGGGCAAGGGTTAAATAGGTGATGTAGATTAAGAAGTATACTTATCCTGATGAAAACTGGGTGATGTATGGAAGTGTTGAATCACTATATCACACACCTGAAACTAATATAACACTGTATGTTAACTAACTGGAATTAAAATAAAAACTTAATATTTGCATTATATCTTTGGAAAAATATTTACAATAAATAGCATCTAGCCGGTGAATACGTATGAAATTTTACTCAGTTACAGAACGATTGCTTCACCTTCCCCGCATAATAGAGATATTATCTCTTTGAACCTGGACATTCTAGCTCTAGGGATGTTGCTCACTGCCTTAGTAGTCTTCTATAATTTATCAAGAACATTAGGCTCACTTTTGCCTTTCCCAGTCTTCGCTGACATCAGGTTTCAGCCATACTGCACAACAGTGACCTCATTGGTTTCCCCCCATTGATATCACTGAGAATAGCGAATATGAATTATCTCTGCTTGAATTATCCACAGACAACACAGTTGTACCAGTGTGGGATTTCTAATTGTTCATAAAGTATCTGTAGTCCCTGCCTAGCTTTTTTATTTGATTTTTTAATTTTTGAGAGAGAGAGAGAGAGAGTAGGGGAGAGGGGGAGAGGGGAGAGGGGTAGAGGGAGAGGGAGAGAATCTTAAACAGGTTCCATGCTCAGAGCGGAGTCCAACACAGGGTTCAAACCCACGACCCTGGGATCATTACCTAAGCCGCAATGAAGAGTCAGATGCTTAACTGACTGAACCACCCAGGTTCCCCTTTCTGCCTATCTTTTTTTTTTTTTTTTCATTCAAATCCAAGTTAGTTAACATACAGTGTAGTATTGGTTTCAGGAGTAGAATTTAGTGATTTATTACTTGCCTATAATACCTAGTGCTCATCCTAACAATTGCCCTCCTTAGGCCCGTCACACATTTAACCTTTCCTCCCACCAAATGCCCCTTCAGCAACCCTCAGTTTGCTCTTTGTATTTAAGAGTCTATTATGGTTTGCTTCCTCCCTCTCTGATTTTATCTTATGTTTTCCTTCCTTTTCTCTATGTTTATCTGTTTTGTTTCCTAAATTCTGCACATGAGTGAAATCATATATTTACCTTTCTCTGACTTATTTTGCTTAGCATAATACATTCTAGTTCTATCCATGTTGTTACAAATGCCTGCCTAGTTTTCTAATTGTATGGTCTACTTTGACCTCACACATCCAGCATTAAGGCTTGCCCCAATTACTAAGTTTTTGGTTCATCTGTGCCCTTAATGCAATTTCCTTCTTCCAGAATGCTAGTAAACTTCTTACCCTTAAAAATTCAACTCAAAATTTGTTTCATCTTTAAAGTTTTTCTCAACTCCTGCCCTTCAGTAAACTTAGAGCAGAGCTTGCGGTGGGGGGGGGGGAATCTCCTCCCACCCCCCCCCCCACCCCCCACAAACACACACAATGATTCCCAGCAGAAGTAGTAAAAGTCAGAATTACCCAGGGACTATGGAGGGGGCTTTTTGTTTTGTTTGACTTTTGTATTCATAGACTGGGGGCTTGTCTTCCCTTAAATGCTGTGATTATGGGCACAAGAATTTGTAATATAAAGGGACTCCTGGGTGGCTCAGTAGGTTAAGCATCCAGCTTCAGTTCAGGTCATGAACTCCTGGTTTTCAAGTTTGGTTTGCGAGTTTGAGCCCCACATCAGGCTCTCTGCTGTCAGCGTGGAATTTGCTTCAGATCTTCTGTCGTCCTCTCTCTCTGCTGCTCCCCCACTTGCACCCATTTTCTTTCAAAAATAAACATTAAAAATAATGTATAAAAAATTTCCCGGGTACTTCTTTTTTTTAATTTTTTTTAACGTTTATTTTATTTTTGAGACAGAGAGAGACAGAGCATGAACAGGGGAGGGTCAGAGAGAGGGAGACACAGAATCTGAAATGGACTCCAGGCTCTGAGCTGTCAGCACAGAGCCCAGCGCAGGGCTGGAACTCACGGACCGCGAGATCATGACCTGAGCCGAAGTCGGACGCTTAACTGACTGAGCCACCCAGGCGCCCCCAGGTACTTCTAATAAAGCATCCACTACTTAATCTTCCTGTTGCCCTACAGAGAAAGACTGATTCTTGATGTTATGACTTTTTTGTTTATTTTTGAGAGGGAGAGAGAGCATGAGTGGGAGAGGGGCAGAGAAAAAGGGAGACACAGAATCCGAAGCAGGCTCCAGGCTCTAGGCTGTCAGCACAGAGCCTGACGTAGGGCTCAAACTCACCAACTGCGAGATCATGACCTGAGCTGAAGTCGGACGCTTAACTGACCTGAGCCACCCAGGTGCCCCAATTTTATGCCTCTTATATACCTGGCTAGGGTGCAGTCACCTCATTATATACTATCTTATTTCTATATTTGTCACCCTACCAAACTTTTTGAAGACTTTTCACCTTTTTTATTCCAAGAAAGTATAGTTCTAATCACCTGATGGAAATTAATAAGTAGACAGTTATTCTGGATATATTTTAAAATGGACCATATAATGTATTTATCATTATCACCTAAGTATATGTACATATATATGTATATATACACATATATTTATAGTCTATGTATATCTATATATAGTAGATACACATATATAGATAGATAGATATAGATAGATATCTTAGATCCAAATAGAGAAAAAAAGTCTGAGAATTAAAGTGCAAACGCTTTGTTTCATAAAAAAGCCCCCACACCATCATCTATTTTTATTGTATACGGCATTATAATAAGGTTAGTTTGCTAGTATGGTAGCTCACGGTAAATTGAATAAAATTTTTGAATGGATTTGGTTGAAGTATTTTGCAAAAAGATGCACCGATAGCAGCAAGAATTCATAGTCTCACAGACTCTGAAGAGGCAAACCCTAAAATAGACACCTTAAAATAGCTGAAAAGGTTTGTGTGTTCTAATTCAACAAGCATTCAATAGATATGTCACTCAAGAATGACAAAAACAAAACATATGCACGTATATAAACACTCTAAGTTGTATTAAAATATGAAATGGTTTATAATACATTGAAAATAGAATTATTTATTTTTTTCATTTATTTTTTTTTAATGTTAGAGCACGAGTGTGAAAAAGGGAGGGAGGGCAGAGAGAGAGAGAGAGAGAGAGAGAGAGAGAGAGAGAGAGACATAGAATCTGAAACAGGCTCCAGGCTCTGAGCCTGACACAGGGCTCGAACTCAAACTGAGATCATGACCTGAGCCAAAGTTGGAAACTTAACAGACTGAGCCACCCAGATGCCCCCAAAATAGAATTTATATTAAAATGAGAAACAGTATGTGTCTTAGCTCTCTGTCTTAGAACCTATGTAGCACACAGAAGTGAGGAAGATGTGGGTGCATCATATAATGTGATAAATGTTGCCATAGAAGAATTTGTTACTGTGGGATCACAAAAGGAGTTACTCACTTTGAGTTGAAGAGTTATAAAATGCATTAGACAGATGATAGTTAAACTGGATCTTTAAGAATGGGTAGCTTTCTGGATAGCATTTCACAGGGGTGAAGTCAGAAGCTCAAAAGGAGAGCCTTGATTGTATAGAGAAGGTAAGAAGCAGTGTAGCTGAATCTTAGGTGAGGATTAGAGATGACCTAGGAGAAGTGGAAAATACACGGAAAGACTCATAGACCATCCTGACGAGGTCTGAATCAACAGTAATAGTCATGGGGAGGTAGCAAAGATAGTTAACAAGGTGAAGATGTGATTAGATTTATTTCTTTGGTTTGTTAAAATTAAATACAAAATGGAGACCAGATTTGAAAATTTCCTGAACAGACAAAACCAGGTAAGCCACATAAGGAAAACCTAATTTAGCTTATCCTGTAACACAAGTGAAACTTGACTTAGGTCACTTCTGGTCAAAGCCTCTGATAATAATGATCAACAAAACCTAAATTGTTTTCCCAAACCAGCATAAGACAACCGCTTTTAACCAATCCCCTCCCATTTGTAGAAACTCCAATGCTACAAGCATTCATTACAGTGTAGAAGAAACAGCTCTGCATTCTCACTCTCTAACCTTTCCTGTAACAGCAGCTTCATTCTGCCGTTGGTTTGAAAACTCCCAGTTCCTGAACTTTTCTTCAATGAACAGTAAACTCTTGCTAAATATGGTTTTGTTGATATGGTCTTATTTTTGTTAGCTTCTGGATTTTGACAGTTTTGTTTGTTTTGTTTTTTGAGAGGGAGAGAGTGCAGGAGAAGGGGGAGAGGGAGAGAGGGGAGAGGGTGAGGGGGGAGAGGGGGAGAGAGAGAATGAATGAATGAATGGTGAATGAATGAATGAATCTCAAGCAGGCTCCATGCTGTGTGAAGCCTGATGTGGGGCTCGATCCCACAACCCTGGGATCATGACCTGAGCTGAAATCAAGAGTTGGATGCTCAACCAAGCCACCTAGGTGTCCTGATAGTTGGTTTTATTCAGGGAACTTGAATGAATGAAGAGTGACTTTGATGGAGTAGCTGGTTACGTGGTCATTGGCAAGAGTTCAGGAAGAGTTTTTTTGTTTTTTGTTTATTGTTTATTTATTTGTTTTTAAGACATAAAAAGGCCTAAAGAGAAATGATGTACTAGAAAAGTTACTTAGGATTGACTGGAGTGGGGAAAATTAAGAGATGGTTGGAACTACTGAGGATGACCCTCTAAAGGAGGTAAGAAAATCAAGATGAGGCATATAGGTTTTGGCAGAGAGAAATGTGGGCACCTTTGTGTTAAACATAAATGAAATACCAATGGGACATCCAAGTGAAAGTGTTTCATAAACAGAAACCTGACCTGGAGATTTAGGAATTTGTTGGAGCAAGTGATTCAGATTTCATCACTCTTGATTATGGAAGTTGATGGGTTGTTCTGCCGAACAAGAACATACAGACTTTAAACAAAAAAAGATGATTACAGACAGAGCTCTGAGATGGCATTACTTTAGATTGATTAGAGAAAATAGGATGAGCCAATGCCAAAAGAAGCAATGTTGTGAAAGGTCGGAAGAGTAATAAGAGAGTTTTATACTGTTTGCCACGGAGAGAGGGTCACAGCATCAACAGTGTCACATAGTGCATGAAAACAGTATGGGGAACTGTTACTCCATCAGTATAGAAGCCACTTATTAGTGGGCTAGCCTTTCAGGGGATTAGTAGAGCCAGCCATCTAAATGGTGCAGATTAAAGAGCAGGTGGGAGCATCAGAACACAAACAATATCCAGTCCTTTTTGCAGAATAAAGTTAAATTATATGTGGGAATATTTTTTTTGCTAAATAAAATTTTGAATGATTCTGAAATTTGAGGTTTTCAACAGTTTCTTATCCTGTATGCAGTTTATTCAGCTATAGTAAGTATATATCTTCTTGAATTCAGTGTTGTACTTATTCTTAGGATTTGGTTTTAAAAATAAAACTTGAGCTTTTCACCTTTTAAAAATAGTAAGTATCTGCAAAAGCTGTTTGTCTCTCTTCCCTGGAAAGATCTCACTTGTTCTGGTTTAATCTCATTTTCCTCAGAAGTTAGATTTTCCAAATTAAATGATGATGAATGATAATTGTTAATGTGTCATCAATAAGTTAGGCAGCATAGGATGTGGATTAAATTGTTGTATCTGATTACTGTATTTTAGTGATTAAGATTAGCACTTAGATACTTTTCAGAATTCAGAAGTGTTTTATCATTTTTGCATTTGTATCAGTTCTGTTGAAGATTGTCTCTCACTCTGTATCCTACTGAGCACATTGAGTACATTGTGAGAAATAAAGAAATTCCAGAAGATTTGGAAAATGAGTGATTTTCAGAATCTTTTTGTTTCCAGAAAGGCTAATTTATATGGGTTATAAGGTTGTAGGACACTCAGAAGCTGATAGATGAAAAATTATGGTTCAGTGAATATTGGGGAATTTTTTAGATTTTCATAAACAAAGAGAATTGCTAAAATAAGATTGTCTCTCAAAATATCACTATAAAATAGATTTATTTCAGTATGAATAAACTTGAAGTGGGACCAAATAAGGTGAGTGTGATAAAAGAAATATTAGCAAGAAAGGTGTCCAGTGTCTTTTCACATCTGCAAGCTCCCCTTCAGATGCTTTTCCTCCTGAGACCATGTGTTCATTTACGGGGGTGTGAGGGGGAAACATCAGCTTCGAGAAAATCCCTGAGGTAACTTAACATTTTATTCCTGTTGTTTATCACAATTTATCTTGTATGGGGAAAATTGTCTTTGATATATCAAGTTCAGGTTTGTAAGATGATAGGCGAATAAAATCATAAGCTTTTATATTAAAATAAAAATACAAATATTATCATGTAAGTCATTTGTGGAATGTCCTTTACACAGCAAGAGATTTTACTGCTGAATGTCACATTAGAAACTTTGCTAGAATATATTTATATGTTCAAAAGGATTAATTCCTAGAGGCAATTATGTACACACACACACATGCACACACACATGTACATGTACACAGATGCATATCACAATAATTTTCTGACCTGTTATACACTAAAAACTAGATACATGTCAGACTACCCAGAAGGAAACCAGGAAAAGTTCTACAGTACCACATGTGGTTCTTTGAGATAGATGTGTGTGTGTGTGTGTGTGTGTGTGTGTGTGTGTGTGTGTGTGTGTGT